>NC_045566.1:25500261-25807403 GCF_009819795.1 Aythya fuligula | reverse complement strand
ACATTGCAAATGCTTCCCAGGGCTTTGCTGGCCAGATCTCCTTAAGCCCAAGTTGATTTCTGGGCAAGATTTATGAGAGTTCTCAAACAGAAGCAACAGACAAAGCAGAGCTTTTTTCCTTCTCCGGGAAAGAAATTGAAGCCAAATGGATAACTGTCTAACAAGAAGCACCGATTTGTATTTTTGTTCATTTCTTTGCGAACGTTTGTAAGACCTTTAATAAGGTCTTTCCCCCTGGCTGCCCCCCCTCTCCCCCCAGCAAAAGTTAGATTCTGAAAACTACATTCAGAGGGGAAGAAGCGAAGACAATAGAAATCTGACTCGGTCCTGGCTGGGCTGGATCTCTAATAAAGCATGAAGTGAAAACAGTTTCTAAGTGAAAGATGAGCAGACTTCTTTTAAAAAAAAAATTAAGTGCAATAAGGAGAAATTGTTGAAAGACTCCAGACGCTACTAATTATGGCTTAAATAAATCTTCCTGGACAGATGTTTGCTTGCTCCCACTGCGGGGAAAGGCACGTTAAAAGAAACGTTGTTTTTTTTTTTTTTCTTTAAAAAGAGGATCTGAGGCATTTTTTTTTTACCTATGATTTTTATTTTTATTTTTAAATACCCCATTTTATTCTTTGTCTGCCCTCCTGTTATCTCCCCCTCCCCCAACCGCCGCCCACCGCGCGCTGAGACACCTGAAGGCTAGACATAATGATCAACAGAGCTGCGCTCGCCTCGCTGGATTCCAGCCAGGTTTTTTTTCCCCTCCACAATCAAGGAGCCTGCACGCAATGCACGGCAAGCCCGCTGCTCTATGTGCACATCAGACAGAAGTCTGAACCCGGCTGCAGGAAGATTAAAGACAAACACAATCCTTTTCTCCTTTCGTTGGCCCCACTCGGCTTCGACTTCACTGCGACTCGCAAATAATTGGAAAGAAGAAACTTTGTAAATACGTACATGCGCTATTGTGCAAAGCACGTGCTTATGTGCGCGCGCTTTCCACACAGCCTAACTATGGGCATCCACTATTTCTGATTTTACAGTGCTTTCTACTCCAGCTTTGCCGTCAGTGCAGTATTTTATGCTAAGTTCATGCATCACTTACACAGTTGCTGAGAAGCTCTTGTATATTACGTAAAGGTTTTCTGTATGTATACAATGCGCTGGATAAACGCAAATAGCATGGAGCCCTACGTCTGGAAGGCGGTCATGCTGAAATACTTAAACACTTGGTTTTAGAGAGATTAGCAAGATCTCCTAGACAATTTCGTGGCAGTTTAAAACCCAGCAGCAGCCAAACGCTTTGTGGGTAGGCTGTCCGTCTGCAAACGGAAGGAGGGGAGCGTGGCCGGGGGCCGCTTTGGGCCAGCTGGCCCCACAGCCACGGCCTGGCCCCCGCCACAGCCCAGAGCAAGGCCGCCGGGCCCAGTGCCACCACGCCGCCGAGCTGGCCTTGGGAGCGCCCCGCTCCCCAGAAGAGTTGCTCTCTGTTTGGTGTGGCGATGGGTGGGGTTAGAGGCACCCAGGGAAAAAGCAGATTCAAAGCAGTTTGTGCTGTTTAATTTTTCAATATATGCTGTGTGGACCTGGTTTCTAAAAGTTCTTTGGAATCGCATCGTCTTCGGGTGCAAAGTAGGGTACGGTGCAAATGGTGGTTATTTTTTGCTCTTCAATATGGACTTTGTGTGAACAAGACTTAATTGAAAATACGTCTCTATATAGGCATACAAAGTGTACTGCTTTTAATTTACTCCCTGAAAAGGCTTAAACTGTATTTTAGTCAGACTAACATATATCTTAATAGAAAGATAGGACTTTTTTTTTTTTTTTTTAAGCTATTTTCTTTATTATCGCTAATAGGTGTAAATAAAAAGGGAACCCAGCTTTGATAGCCCATATATTTAGCCTTTAAAAAAACTTCCTCAGCAGCAGAGACATAAAACAAAAGGTTACATCTAGTGATAACACTATCCACAGGCAAGGTAAAGGTTCTCAAAGGGAGATTTCAGAGAAATAAAGAGAATGAATTGATAACTACAGTCACATTTAAATTACTGTGTTTTTTAAAAACAATGGATTAAACACTTTTTTGAATGAACATTTTACATACCTTGTATGAAATATCAGCTAATTCAACACAATGGTTGTTTAAAGTACCTATGTATAAATCACACGTCTATATACATGACTTCAGTAGTAACAATATGCTAATTTTCTTTCTACTTACTCTGGTGTATTATGCTTGAAAAAGAAATTCTGTCACTTAAAATTTTATAAATGTATTTCAAAATAACGACTGCAGCTACATTTTGAAATACTGACTTTTATTTTCTTAAATGGTAATGACATAAGCAATCATATTTTTTATCCGGTTCCTAAAGACTGAAATCCTATGCAAATCAATTCTTCAAGACTTCAGAAGAGATTTATACGCTACCTTGTATTAGAAGGGATGTCTCAACTGGCAATTTATATAATGTTGGTCAATGCAAAAGGATTAACCACATAAAAGTTAAGCATTTAACTCGAGCTTATGAACGCAGGGCCCTTGGATCCATGTTTAGTTCAACACACTTTCCTTCTCCCAGTAAGTTCTCCTGTTTTTTGTGCATGATGGTTGTTCAAGAGCTTTGACTAAAGTAGGTAGGAGAAACAAATGTCCAGTGTTTTTGCAAATATGACATTACCCTCCAGCTGCTGTTGTCCAAGTACCAGAAATTTAGAGCTATGTGATTTAGCTTTTTACATGAAGAATTTATTTACTTAAATGTGAAAATTCTGACCTGTGTTTTATGCTGACTTCTTTAAACTTTTAAATAGTTGCTGATGTCGAAACAAAGCAATCGTGGAAGCTCATGCATATTTATGACTTTGTTCCTTAAAAGTTTGATGTCTATTACAGCTCGTATCTTAGCGTATGCCCTCCAATTGGTTGTGCAAACTCCATGGTGCTACTCACAGAAACTTCAAGTTCGGATTTCTAAGTCAAGTCCTCCATACGCCTCTCCCCCCCAAGCTCTCCCCTATAGCATCTGCTTGTTTGAGCCTTTCCTTGTTCTAGCTGAAGTGCAAGTTTTAGTCATAAGAATAAAGTGCTCAGGATTACTTCCAAAACTTTCAAAAGATTGGCTGTTTCACTTATACCTTTACACAGGAGAAGTAACTTGAGAGCCTACCAGAAATGCAGTCAGTCTCAATAAGGTAACGGGGTCAAACGAGCTCATGCGTTACAGATAGGAAGAGGACTGCACATTGCATTTTTATAGATAAAAAGCACAGAGTGGTTTAATGTAAACAGATTTCTGTTTGATATTTTGGCAAACTGTTGCAAAGACCAAACTACAGCTGAGCCAAAATGACTTTCGGCATGGTACAGTTAGACCAGATGGCCACGTGTTCTTTTCTTATTTAGATGAGACTTTTCCTTTCAATAACATCTTTCTTCCTGACCTGCTTAAAAATTCCAGCGAATGAAATCAGCACAGGATTTTCAATTCTAATTGACCATGTGCAGAGGAAGGGCCAGTAGAGAAATCAGTAGGGCCATTGTAAGGCACACTGCATCAATCTCCCCTTTGTCCTGAATCTTTTCTAGCATGAGCTAAAATAATTAAGAATATTTCATTTATATTATGTGTACAGCAGAAAATCTAGTCATGTTCCAGCAAAAATCATTGCAAGTTCTTCTTTTACAAACGTGTGCAACAAGGAATGTCTATCACACCCCAGACAAACAGGTACTCAGCATCATTTCATTGCCAAATATTCAAGAGAAATAAAAACCCTCAAGCAAAGAGTGAATAAAAAAAGGAAAGGTGTAGGTGAACTAAGGCATGATGAACTACTTTCCCTTTTCTACTGAGGTCAGAAAAGGGAAAAGGAGATGATACCTAAGGGAAAAAAAAAAAAAATAAAAAAATAAAAAAAATATATAATTTTCACTATCCTAAGTGCCCACTAAAAACATCTGAAATCTTCAATTGCTATTAATATGCCTACGCAGATTTTACACACACACCACCCACAATAAGTGGGTTGTAGATCATGGTCTCACTTGTGTCTGAGAGCTACACGCAAAGTACTGTAAATACTGTACATATTACGCACAAATATTATCTACAGACATATGCACATAGATTGCATCCTAATAGTCTTAGATTATTATTATTTTTTGATTTGGTGAGATATCACCTGTGGACTAATATAACAATGATTATTGAGATTTAGCAAGCCAAACATGCCAAAGTTACACAACATCCCGTCTTTACATTTACGTAACATACAGATAACGTAAGCAAGTAGAAAGAATCCTTTAGAAGAAAAGAAAAAAAAGACCAACTGAAAGCAACGCAGAGCAAGGTGTTTTTGTTTGTTTGTTTTGTTTTCCTCCCCACAGGATAAAATTTAGCAACAGATTTTATATATATACCATTTTATATATACCATTTTATACAAATTTGCTCAACTTTTTCCGGTTTAGTTTAACATTATGTTTGAGTGGTTGATGGTTTTAGATTATCACTGTAAGCCTGAACCAAGAAACTACTTTCTAGAAAATACTTTTTGAAAAATAATTATGGAAATGGTTTAGGTGAGATAACCTTCTGTTCTTCAGTTAAATCAGTTTATCATTAAAACCCAAATCACTTTCTACATGTAAAGTGAAAAAAAAAAAAAAAAAAGAGAAAATGCGGTGGGCAATATGGCCTTGGGTGCATGTCAAGCATGCAGTCCAAGTAACATGTGCATGAAGAAACATGCCTGAGAAGATAAAACAAAGCACAGACTTTGGGACTGGCCAGGCAGACGTGGTAAAAGGTCTGGTTTCAGCTCTCCAGCAAGATGCTTTATAGCCTTGGGCAAATCATTTAACTGCCTGGCTTCTCATCTACGTCATAGTACTAGAATTTGAGTTTTGAATACGTGGTTATTATTGTGAGGCTAGTATTGAGATTCCACAGCAAAGTGTGCTGGAGACACCTCAGATGTTTGGAAAGAATATAAATTCCAGACAGAACAATAATCTTTTTCTCTCCCCCCCCCCCCCTTTTTTTTTTTTGTGCACACATGTTAAATCAGGTAATTTTTGCTGTGGTATTTCTATAGGTATAGATAAGCAAGACTGTTTCTCAAGAGGTTCATATAATCAGTTCTAGCTTAGTTTTCATTTACTCGAATATTCTATTTTAACTTTTTGATAGCAAACAACAAAACATCAGAATATAGAATAAATATAAGATACTACTCCATCTGTAATGATGCTCTATATTCAGCATATCGCACTGCCATTCAAGACCTAACTTTAAAATGCTGACTCCTGTAATGCTAGCTTGTTTCACAGGCAGTCCCAGGATACAGTGACACTAACTGCAGGCCAAATTGCCGCACTGCATGACTTATAGTACCAAATGTGAGTCTCAGGTATTTACCTCCTGTACTTAAGAAAGCCCTGATCATGTAATGGTGTTGAGCGTATTTTTAATTTTAAAGCCTTAAGGACAACTAGTGAACCACTTTCTTGCTCAAAATTCAGCCTATGCTTTAAGCATTGTGTTGAAACAGGCCTTACATGTCTATAGAACCCTTCGCCTTTACAGTGAGAAGTAAACACCCTCGGCTGTGTTCTGCCCCCTTGGCTGGTGGTAGTTAAATTGTGTACTCAGTTTCACGTTTCTATTTCTATTGACAATCCGATGCCACCACTAAACAGATGGCATTGGAAAGCCTTGGGCAGCGATTCTAAAGTCACTGCACAGGAACAGAAATCAGTGGGCCTGAAGATCATGAGATTTCACAGAAGATTTTCTCAGGCCGCCATTTTGTGATTAACTGAAATGATGGTGTCGCACACATGGAACTGAGAACTTTTTCCTCCGTTAGCAAGTATGGATCTCCATGCAAACAAAGAAAAACATTTTTCTGCTGAATGTTTCTATTAATATTCATACACAGTATGAAAGAAATGAAAGAAATACACAGACTTTCAGCTGTCTTTTGTCAGCGCTGCTCAAGATCTGCGAGAATGCATCAACAAAATGGCAGCGTGGCAGCTCTGCTGGTTGTCTCTTGGCTGGTTTGCAGAGAGGGTGGGGTGGTGAGAATTGGGCAAGGGGGAAATATCCTGTGTGGAAGCATGGCCTGGCACAGTGCTCAGAGCAAGGAGGGGAAGTCAGCAAAATCTGCGTGGTTACGTGCAATTGATGAGCTGAGTCTCACCAGCCTATTTGCACTGTCCAGGCTCCAGACTATATTAGCAGTCTATCCAGTCCCTTAAGCTTTGGGATGCGGATAATGGGATTGGACAAAATGATTAAAATCAGTTTGGTCTCGTGATTTCAGCTAGTAGTGTAATAGAGGCAAAACTGAAAGACTCAATTGTATGATAAAAGTACAAGCATGTCTTTGTGTTTTACCTCTACATTTCTGCAGTTTTTAGAAATAATTGGTGAAGGATTATTTTTTTTGGTGGTGGTGGTGATGTATTTAAAAAAAAAAAAAAAAGCAACAATAGTAAGCAACATGATCATTTTCTTGCAACATCCCAGTTGACACTGGTTTTGTCTATCCAAACAAGCAAGCTCAGAAGAAATTGCAAAAATAAGTATGATACTACGTATTTTATGTAAAATCTCTAGTTAAGAAGCTTCAGGAAAAGGATGCATATAACTGCCTTGAAAAAACAAACAAACAAACAAAAAAACAAACTTCATTTTCCAGAATGCCTTATCCATGGTATGTGTTTGTGCTTCTGTTTTCAAACATTATTTTTAGTTAATCTGAAACCACTTTTTAAGACGATAATTTGCAAAAGAGAAGGTTAAAAAAGATGAGAGGTTTAGTGAATGATAGTGAAGGAGAAAAGTGGTTCTCAAGGTTGATTAAAAGACATAAAAAGGGGTTAAAAATTCAGAACTTTATGTAAGAATTAAAAATGAAAGGAGAGCTATAAAGGGGAAGGGGGAGGAGGGATGGGGGGAGCTAAGCTGCTGGTGACTTGAGTGTATTTATGGATTACTATGTCCTGAAAAGAAGAAAACCAGAGTTGTAAGATGACACTGCAGGGGTTGTCTGGACTTTTCACCGAGTGTAAAGTCTGTTTAGTCAGTGTCTTAATGCCTAATGCTGACCTTTGCCCTCTTCACTCCTCCCTGCTCCAGGTGCAACATTTTTGCAAGTGCTTTAACATTATTGGAAAGTTTGTGCAGGTTTCACATGCTGCAAAGTGAAAAGACTTTTACGCAACAGCGTCCATTACACATGCAGTATCAATGCACAACAATTTTTTAAAAACCCTAAATGCACAAAACTACTTTACGCATTTTCTACTAATATTTATTAATGCACTAAGTTAATAAAAACAAAAGCTTCTTTGAATGATACAGAACTTGCACAATTCTATATAACAAGATACAAGATTAAGTTTAAAGCAGTGTTGCATACTCCCCAGCACCGTGAATTATAGCAGCAGTAAGCAACGTATGCTGGCAACTCTATTGATCTCTCTTAAATTAATTCTCTTTGCTATGGAAATGGGAGACAAAACCAGAACCCATTGCTTCAAAACAGCCAAGGTACTGCAGCTGATTTTTGTCTGAAAAAAAAAAGATTTCTTGTAGAAAAATCATACCAAAAATATTTATATATAAATATAAATAATGTCTGAACAGATAAATTTTAAAGAAAAACCCAACACTTTTAGTCTAATGATAAAAAAGAGGTAAACTATATAAAGTCTGTTTAATTTACACTTAGATTTACATAGACAAGGATTATAGCCACATGTATATTAAATATGAGATGCTATATATCTGCAGCTGTGATTCACATAACAAAAGATGGCACATACATGTATTATTCACCTATGCATTATATTTAGTAGATGGTTGCTAAGATTTCTGAGGACTTGCAATTGGACTTTGCACCAGAGAAAGTATAAACTGAGTATCATCATCTTCGAGACCATTATAGATTTTGTGTTGTTTCAAAAAAAACCCTACCACAATGTAGTTTTCTGCCACTGCATCAGGGAACCCATTTTGCACATTCTTATTATGCTGATAGCTTCTTGAGATGCGTACCTGGCATTTAAGATCCCTTTCTTCACCTTATGATACCATTTACTAAGATGTACTCCAGGTAACTACAGCATAAATCTTACTGGAAATGCGGAACTCCAGTACATGCTTCATGTGCTTTGCAATCTATGCCAGCTAACTGTGCCTAAGAAAAAAAGTGATTATTATTTAGACATATAAAGCTTTAAATAGCTAACTTTCCCCACATTCATTCTTCTCTGAGCTATGCTGCATAATGTTCATTAAGGTGGAGGAAAAGAAAAGAGGGAAAGGGTTGATTTGAAAAGGTTGAAGGTAGCCTTTATGGGGGAATTTACTTTTTCTGAAGTATCTAGCCAAAATAAACCAAGATAACACCTCTTCTAGGTACAGCATTACCTCAAGGTGACAATTGCACAAGAAGAGGTCTGATGAGGGTTTACACTGAGAGAACTTCCATGAAAAATGTGTTTGGGTCTGGACTAGAACATTATACCTGGATTCCAGACATGACGAGCAGCCTGATTTTCCTATGACATCTCTATAAGGTTAATTTAGGCCATCTTCATTTTCTAGATAGTTTTAAGGGGTTTGGTTTGGGAATTTTTGTTGCTGTTGTTTGGTTTTTAACCACAAAACAAAAATAACACTTACTTCATGATCTTACTATACTAGTTTATTCTATGAGTAGGCATGAGTCAAAGGATCAAAAATTCTGGGAAATGTCCCAGAAGTTATGTTCCTTGATTTCATTGCTAACATTTGGACTACAAGAAAATCAAGAAGAAAAAAAAAGGTTTTTTTTTGCATGACAGACTATTTCTAGAGCTGGGCAGCTTTATCTCAGCACGAAGAGTGCTCCTGTTCACAGTGCAGCTGCTAACAACTCATCAACACTCCTTATTTAAGAGTAGGTTACAATTAGAAGGCAAAACTTTAAAGCAACCTGAAATGTTGTTATTCTTTGTAAACTATGCAACTAGAGTTGATTTCTAGCCAGACTGTATCCCTTTGCTCCTGACATTGTTTACAAGACACATTTAGTGCAGGTGGTACTCTCCTTAATTTCACTGAAGGTCAAGTGTACTTGTCATAATTGTATTTTTCGCACAGCTGAGAATTCAACTACTTCTGTAGACTGAAAACAGACATTGTTTCTGTGAGGGAAACACACAGCACTGAAGAGCTGGTCTTGAAATAAACAAAATGAAGTAATTTTTCACACAGTCTTCTCCTATCTCATCAAGATCACCAGTTCTGAGGTTGCTCTGTATCAGTGGGAACAGCCATTTGGCTACTACCAATCAGAGAACATCACAACTCTTTGTCTGGAAAAAGTTGCTTCAACTATCTTGGTTTAGGTGGCTACCATGAATCTTTTTCAAGACTGTGACTGGATATAAAGTTCTTATATGTCTGCAAATGACTGATCTTGCAATGACTTGCAAGTATAAAATCTAATAAAACTGCAAAATTAGCCAAGTTCCTACTTCAAGTACAGAAAAAAATGGATTACCAAAAATATAAATTGATTATGCCTTCTGCTATTTTGGAATGTCAAAATAGTGTCTTTCAGGGAAGACTCACAGAAAGCTTATTCTCTGTAAATTCTAAACTGATTTGTTACAATTGTCACACACCATACTAAATCTGCAGAAAAAAAAAAGGCATGATAGAAATAAGACTATTCTTGTGCCTTGATTCATTTGCCGTTATGAATTATCAGTCCCCTCACAATTTAAAAAGGCCACCCAATAGAAAATTTTCACTTAACCTTCTTTTTCTGTGAGTACACATTTCCTTCATCCTCCAACTTATGACCATTCCTAACTCCTTCCTTATAAGTTTTACCCGAAGAAAGGCAATTAGGCAATTAAACCAACCATAATTGAATTGTGTTTGTTTTCAAAGTTATTTTCCATGTTTGTTGAAATTAGATATATTGAAAAAAATGGTGTCTCCTCCTGCAATATTTATATAATATGTCAGTCTTGTGCGACACTTAGGGGAAAAAAAAAAATCTTCCAGTAAACAAATTCCTAATGTATCATAGACACGAAAGAGAAGAAAATATAAAGCAAGTTCACCACCAGGGGCAGAGCTCAGGTGTTCTCCAGAGCATCAGTTCATAAAATTCTAAAATAAAATAAAATTCTCCTGGTGAAAATCTCTCACTGATGAGCTGCTCCTCACCCATCTCATCCACCCCCATCCAATCTGCTTCCTTCAACTACTCTGTACTGCATGAAAATTGTGGTATTCCCCTGCAAAGAGTGCACTTAGGATATAAAAACTGGATCTAGTTGCCATAAATAGGAAAAGTTACTCTAGATGGGATTAGTTTTTTGTTGTTTTTACTTAAAAGTATACATGCAAGTAAAATAGTGCCCATGCGGGGCATCTGCAAAAATATACATTGTCGCTGAATTCAGATAAAGATTAGGATTTCAAATCTGCATTTTCATTATTAGTGGAAAAAGCACATAAATCACCAGCTCACAATCTGAACAATCTCTTTCATAGTTTTCCTACTTGCAAATTTAGAGACAACTTTCCTCAAAACAGAAAATTGCACAGTAAAGAAAGAATCTAGTCTCATGAAATTTCAGTGAGTCAAAATGTGGGACCATCATTACTTTCAATCTGTGAGATTCATTTGACATTTTGTTTCTAGATCCAAGTTTCCTCTTTCCTCTCCTTGTTGGTGACTCATGTCCTTAAGAAAAAAAATAGTTTGTTTTGTGGTAAAATCCACATTTCAATTCTATAAATCACATTCAAAAAAAAAAAAAAATGTGCGTGTGTGTGAAAATCCTTTAACCAGTGTCCTCTGATTGTTCTGTATGCATGTTCTGGGGGAAAAATTAAAGTTTACTTAACTTCATTTAGAGAGTCATTCTTCATTATGATTCTACCAGTACCTGCATTCTAGCTGAATTTTTCAGGGTTGGTGGCAAAATTTGGGTAATGCATTTGAGATCTTTTCCAGGAAAAATCTATTGGTCATATTAATGAAGTGAAGCCTTAGTAACTTAAAAAGGCAATGAAGTTCATGTCTTTTTCAAAGAGAAATTAAGAATTATGAAGTTTTTGCCAAAAGACAAATTTAACTTTATTAAAGTTCAGACTGTCTTGTACAAAGAAATTGGTCAAAAGAAATGTTGCATCAAGTTCATGAATATATTTCTTAGTTACGTAACTGTTTGAATTGGTTCTCCAAGGAAGATGGCAATGTACCTGTTCCTGTTGAGCCTGTTTTGTAGCTCAACAGTGGTGAAACTGAATTAGGGTAATCCCCTAAGGAAGGCTTCAGCGGGTAGGGACTTCATCATGTGTTTTCAGCACATCCTGGTGGAAGGAGACTGACACCTCATATAAACAGATTATGAGAACCTAAAGACCACTTAATTCACCAAACGGACTTCAGTGAATTCAAAAACTTTTTATTGTGCTAAGACCTAGCTCTCTGCTTTGTCCTCTGCTAGGTAAAGCACTGTGTGGTTCCTATGTCCTCGTATTTTCTTCTCTTCTTTGGGATTTACAGAGAACAGACAGCTATGATGTCCTGCTGGATGCCCTTGGGATTCACTGTGTGCTTTGGGCATTGAGGGGAGAGCAGAAAGTCAAGAAAATTTAAGATTTTTATGGGAGAAGAGGTTGTGGCCTTTGGCTATTAGATCTTAATGAGCTTCCTGCTTCTTTTCTCCTTAGCTTTCTACAAAAGGAGGTGGTGAGCATAAAGAGAACTAGAACTGTGCATCCCTTCTTGCCAAAGATTTATCATACAGTATTTTATATTTAGAAACTTAACTTGGCTGGCATTTCTCCTACTGCACAAATGTAAAATGAGTGAGGTTATCATAGCATGAAAGAGGAATGTGGGAGAGAAGACCTACTTTTCAATTGTTCTGTTTGAAAACTCATATTTTATTTCACGACAAGCAATGAGATTCACTTAAGTGTATTCTACATTGGAAGAAATTGGGCATTCCTCATTATATGAGAATATTTCTGAATGAAGACCTCCTGTATTGTTTTCCATTTCCTTAAGAAGGCCTCAGACTGTACCAGCTGTCTAAACATATTTACAGTCTCTGCACTGCTGCAAAACCACTGTAGTGGAATTTGTGTAAGGGTCAAAGGTAGCATAACTGAAGAGTTCTTGTTTGGGGGTTGTTTTTTGAGAAACAAGAAGATAGCCATGCATTTTCTGCAAGCATAGCTACATATATAGATGGCTCATTGTAGAAGCATTTGTTATTCTTGATTAGAGATTCAACCTTTCTAAGTGACTGTTGATCATTTGGGAAGATTTTTTTAAATGTAGTTCTACATTTTGTAGCTTGCTTTTGACTTACCTATTGTTGCCTACTCCCTTTTTTTTTTTTTTTTTTTAAATTTATTTATTCAATGCTAGTTGAGCAACGACATAAAACCCATTCTATCCTAGTGCACTCGCCAGATTAATTTTACCTTTACTTATTCACTTGGGGGTGCAGGGGGTGGGGACACAACACAGGACAAGGGCAGTAAACCTTTTGGGTAAGATGATAACAACATCTGAAGCCAGGAGCAGAAATGAGATCAGATCAAGTTTACCTAAATGGAGATAAGAAATTTAACTGTTCACTTGAATCAAATGCTCAAAATTTGAAGATTAATATCATTTATGAAATTGTTATTTGGAGAATCCCTCCCCCATCCTCCAGGAAAGACATCTGGCTAGCACTGAATGGAGTTTAGTGTTTGAACGTCCCATCTGGTTTCATCATGTTAACACATGATTCCAAGTCATTCAAGAAGTATGAACAATGGATATTGTATTCCATATGCTGCCATGTGGATTTAATCTTTAAAAGATGGTGGCACTGTAGAATTCAACCTTTTAGTAAAAAAAGGTCAAAACATTTAATGTACAGCAAACTTATTTCCCATAGTCTCAGGAATGTCTTGAATTTTATCTTACTCTAAAAGCAATAAGCATAAGACGCCTTTCTTATCTAGTACCATTCCCATTCTTAACCATCATATCTTGATAAATCACAATTCTTAAACATGGCATTGAAAAGAAACGTTATGACAGATTGCACATAATTTCATGGGAAATTATTTCATTATTTTAAATCATTTCCATGTTGCTTAAAAGAAAATGTTGAAATTTGCTATAAGGCAAATGGAAGATGGGCACTTTTGCCTTCCATGCCTGGTCACTACCTTTACTGGAAATTTACAAAACCTACAAAGCATCTCTTCCAAATAAATGGTGAGCGTTTTCATCAGACCAGTATTACTCTGCCTCAGTGATGTTGAAAAGAACATCTCATTCCTGTCCTCTTGACCAAAAACTCAAATTTCAATTAACATTTCTTATTCAAAAACTTTTAATACATGCATTCCCTCATAAAAATGACTGACCTGTAACACGTTCCTGTAACAGTGATCTCAACAAGTATTTTCTATATTTACTAATATTCATCCCTAGTAGGAGCAAATATTCAATAAGTGGCTTGTTATGAAAAGTCAGTAGAACTAATTCCAAACTGAAAGAGATTCATAGAAACTTCAGATGTAAGCAAGTATTTAAATATTTCCTAACTGTCCTTTAAGCAGATAATAAAAGTAGATTGTTTCATTTGAGCACTTGGAAAGAATGAATTTTACCTGTTAGGTTGAGAAGATGTACGTAGTAAATAAAGATATTTGGGAGAAAAAAACATCTTTTTAATGCAATGAAGCACAGCAAACATGTTTGAAAATTTACACCATGTGTGAACATGTCATTTTTAAGTCACATTGCTGAATCTCAACTCACATTTTATTTTTGGTGATAAGACCCTAGAATACACATACATGATTTCTCATTAGAAATCCCTGGAAATGGACCAGAAACAGGAACTAGCTCTTCCTCAAAACTGTGAAGCCAGAATCAAAGTTGTGTAACAAGACATTATAGATTTGGCTGGTGAGGAAAGACAAAGAATTCAATGGAGAACAATAAAGGAGATTAAATTACACCATTCAACATTTTATGAACTCAGTTGAAATGAATCTTTTCAGCATCACCACAATTATCAGCCAGCACAGAGGGTGAAGTAAGCTAGATAAAAGTAGGTGAGAAAAGCAACACGGATCATGTGACATCAGGATTTTCATACCAACATCTAAATCAGAAGTATTTAAGAGGCTATTGATGATGCTTAAAAGATCAGTCTTGTAACCTTGGAAATTTGTTTACCTCATGTTGTTTCAGTTGACAAAACCTATCCAGATAATCAGAACTATATTATTTGGAGCTTGAAGGGGCAAAAGAGGAAAACATAAATGCTCCAATTTGTATTACATACATGAATGACTTGTGGGAGGAACTAGCTAAGCTCATAGCGTAGTTCCATTGAAGGTTAGCTGTATCAGTTGGAGATTTTCCTTAAACATATGGAGATCATATAGACTATTAAATCAGCATGTTACAAGGATTCAAGTGTCACCCCAGGCTGATTACCAGAGGGAAATCATTGAACTTCCTAATTTATGAACAGAACTAGAGGATGAAAGATTAGAATACAGACGATCGAACTTTGCTGTATTTAATATGCTGTCTCATTCTTCCTATCGTTTTTAATAATTAATTAATTAGTGACTGTGTTCATTGATGACCTTGGTTTTACAGAACTAAAAGAGAACTGTTTGGTTCATTTTGTAATACTGCTTTCACCTCTTTACAAGTAATAATGGTTGAGCACTCATTCAGTACAGATTCACGCAAGCTGCAGCAGACAGCCTGTGTGAGAAAGTCCTGAGAGCGTGTCGAATTCAAGTACTCTGTCTAGAAAGGCATAGCTTTTGAGTTATCAAGACCTACTCCTTCAGTTCCTTATGTTGGCAGCACAGAGTCTCCAAAATACACAATATTTTTCTGTCTGCAGTTATTAACACAGTAAATGTTAGGAATCTCCTTCAATCATTTGTAGCACCTGAATTACCACAAGCACTCATCAGACACTAAATACAAAAAGGGAAAACAGAACTGAAGTACTAAACCAAATCAGTGTGAAAAGACATCTAAGATTTCTTTAGCATTATTGGACAGGAAAAGCATGCAAGAGCCTTGCTTAAAAAGAACTAAAAAAATCCTGTCTTCTAGGACTTAGAGAGTCGGTTAGGCCTTATTGGTTCCATATAAGCATTTTGCGCAACATTACTTCTCTTTTTACAGTGGAAATCTCTGACTTCTCACACAAGATCTAGAGTTACAGTTGGTCCTACTCGTGATTGCTTTTGCTTAAGATGCAGCCAGAAAAATACAAAGATGTAGCAAGACTTTCCAAAGAAGGAATAATTCATTCAAAGTACTTGCCATAAAACAACTACAAGTTAGACCACACTGGCCTAGCTAAACCACACAATCAAGTAATCATCAGCAGTATGTCCATTTTAAGAGGGCAGTAACAGCACCTGATAGAACTGTTGTTACTGTATCAGCGCTTCTCTGATTTGTGTTGTGTGGGATGGTAATGGTAACTTCTGGTTTTAGAATGGAGTAAAGAATATGTATTTTCCAGTACATTGTATTCAGTCATCTTGCTCCTACCTATGCTAAACTTCATAAAAAATAGAATGCTTCCACTATTGTATTCTGCACTAGGAAGGATGGATATCTCAGCAGTTTGATTTAAGGCATTAAGACAGATTCAGCATTAAGACAAAATTAAGTAGCTTTAGTGAATGTGTCTACTACTCTTGCTGGGTATCTACACAGAGTTGCCATTAACTGAAGATAAAAGCTTGTCTTAATATGAAGGTTTACAAGGGTAGTCTGAGATCTGAGTTAGACTTTGATTATTTGTAAATCATGGCTAGCCATATGGAGGCTCTAAGTGCATTATGATCCAAATAACTAAATTCAAATTTAAATCTTTTCTCCATTAATGTAACTAAGACATTTGTGCACAGCAGACATTTGAAATCTCAGTCTCTCCCCCTTACTAATACAATCTTGTTTTCCACATATAAATGGCAAGCTGCCAATTAGGGAAGTGCACATGCTGCAATGCAAAGGAAAATAAGTAGATATGTCTGTATGTATAACTACAAGTCAGAGTATTGTCTGGTGCAGCTGGAGTGAAAAACACTCCAAAAAAAGCTAATTACAACTCCAGTCTTTATTATTATAAGCTAAAGCCTTTGTGAGCTAGAGTTACATTCTTCACTACGTTTTATTAGTTGTATTTAAGTTTTACTTTGTTTTTCTTCTTCCCCCAATTCAAACCCATGAACATAAAATTGTGTCAAAGCCATTAAAACAAAACAACAACAACAACAAAAGGCAATTTATCAAGCCATAGAACAAAGAACAGTTCTCTTCATTCTTTCCATTACCTCTGTGGAAGAGCCTATTAGCTGCTTTTAGTTCTACGTAGAACAATTCCAATATAGACACCACAGTTTCATTAAAATATCTACCAAAGAAAGCCTATTAGTATGGACTGAAACACTTTTATAAAGCTTCCTTTTCCCTTAAGGGAGGAAAGAGCAAGTTACTGGTGAAGTCAGTGGGTGACCCACACTCCTGTTCCAGATTCAGAGTGGTGTAAAAGGAGAAACTCCCTTTTGCTCATTCCCTGACTGGCATGCTGTGGGAAGACGTGTTAAGATTACTTCCCTTTATTCATTCCACCATATCACCTGTGTTCTCTATCTTCTATCTATACTTTCTGTCCAGGTACTGAAAGCATCTTGACCATCTACAAGGTCAGCATTGTTGTTGAACTGGACAAAATAAAAATACAACCATCGTCATATTCATCCTTCTCTCTAGTTAAAAAATGAGAGAC
Source organism: Aythya fuligula (assembly GCF_009819795.1). Taxonomy (NCBI): domain Eukaryota; kingdom Metazoa; phylum Chordata; class Aves; order Anseriformes; family Anatidae; genus Aythya; species Aythya fuligula. The sequence goes on along the minus strand of NC_045566.1, from coordinate 25,790,524 downwards.
TGAGCATAACTAAATTGTGTAGGCTCTATAATCTCTGCATGACCGTGCTGCATGCGCTCCACATGAAAGGCTTGGCATCTTCTTGTGCCACACTTCTCAACATAAGCTGCTTTGCTGTAATTCATAGACCATTTCTGTACAGGAGCATTGCCATTTTTCATTTGCAAAAAGCAACTATATGAAGTGTTAGAACTTTCAGAAATGGAAAAATGTGTCCTACTTTTAACTTAACAGAAAGTGGCATTTCATCTTATAGCCTTGCCAGTGCACTTGTTAGTAATGTGATGTGATGTGTCATGTAGGTTGAAGTGGAGTTGTTTGCCTCAAGGATCAAGTGCCACTTCTCACCAGAAATGCAAGATTTCACTTCATGTTTGACTTCTAATTCACAAGTACTGTTGCTTCTGAATATCAACTTTTCTGTCAAACTGGAAAATAGTGATTCATGAAGTTAAACTTCAAGTGGTGTTGCACCATTTTTAACAGAAACTCCTTCAGAAAACATTTCTAAGGATTAAAAGGAAATCTGTGTTCAAAAACAGATATACTGACTCCAAAATAGCTCTTTACCATCCAGTAGTAAATCAACTGTTTTAGACAGATCTCTTCATTCTTCGTAAATTTTCACTGAAATTTATCATGTGGAACAGAACAAATTTTCAACTCTAAAATAGAAATTTTGTGGGCTAGAAAAAGTGAGTTTTCTGCTTTTCTTGGTCATAAAAATATTTATCGGTTTCCCAGTTAAAATACCAATGAATGGTATAGTGCCTCATTTCTGTTTACGAAGGCCTTCGTATAAATCAGCAATCTATTATTCAGTGGTCACACATATTCAACAGTCATGCTACTTAACCTAACCTTCACACAGGCATAACCACGTGCCCCCCATTAAGTTTTCTATTTAATCTAATGGGCCAGAAGGACCTCAAAGTTGCTTTTCAAAAAATAAAAAATTTCCAACTTATATATAACAAATAACCCATAGAACTACATCAACAATTTGTAGGAAAATTTAGCAAGGCATCTTATGTAGAACAATACCTACTGCATAATTTCTAGTAAAAAGATTTCAGTCCATTTTGGACAAGTGCAACCACTTATGCCAACTTTTCAAATTAAAGATCCGGTAAAACCAGTTAATAAAAGCAGAACAATGCCCTAACTAGTCTTTCATATAATGTAGTTAATTTAAATAATAGAACTATAACATCACAATCCACACCCACCTATATACATTTAAGAGAATGGCAACTATTGAAGAGGTATGGAAATTTATTTAGGGGAGGGGCTTTCTGATGAGCAGAATTTTGGAGGAAGAGGAAAAGGAACAAGAGAGCCAGCTTGTTGCTTAAAATAACTCTTTTGCTGCCAGAAGATTTTGCCTTCATAAAGTGACACCTAGAGCAAACCAGACCAGATAAATATCTTCTCAGCCTTTGATTATGACCAGAGTTAAGCAAATAAGTGCTTGACGAACCCTGCTCAATAATCTTTTCCTGTGTCTTTGAAGCCTTCATTGCAGCATTGATAGGTATCAAGGCTCAAGAGTTGCTACTTTTATTGAAAAGCATCTTCAACAATTACCAAAACTATGGCAGACTGCCATTTTCCAAATCACAGAACTATGCTCTTTGAAAGTCAGTCATCTCAGGGGACTTCTCTTGGGAAAAAAAAAAAAAAAAAAAAAAAAAAGTCATCACCATAGCCTTAAATCTTCTCTTAGAAAGTTAGGTATACACTTGAAATAAAAGTGCTGGGGAGTGCTTCAGAGGATCTGTAAAGATTGATCTGTTTGAGGTGTGAAATGAAGGAAGTATTTCTAATAAGTACAAAGCCCATATGGGTATTTTGAGTGAATATTTAAGACAGTTCCCTAAAAAGAAATTGCTCACTGTCAGTCATGTACTGGACTTGCTTTCGTTGATCTTTACTACTAGCAAGTTGCCTCAGAAGATTAAAAAAAAGAACATGGTCATTAGAATATCCAAAAAAGAACGCTGTCCAACAAAATATAAAGCTCTTTTTTACAAAGAAAAAAAAATTAAAAAAATTAAAGGATTCCATGTTTAGAAAGAGAACTATGTGAATATTTAAGAAATATATTTTCCTCTATAGCATGCAAGTCGAGGATATAGCACTGTGCTTGGGAATAAAAGGTAAAGATGGACTAAAATTTATAGCAGGCTCAAACATGGTTTGTCGTGAATCTCATGAACATTAGATATCTGTAGACATGGAAGAACAAAACCAAACTTGAATATACACACTACTCGTTACATACTTCAAATCATTCTGATTATTTAGGTTGTTAATATGTATGGATTTCCTTTTATGGTGTGGATTTGTACTGAAGGATCTCTATGCATTTTAAGGCACAGTGTAATAATTTTAAAGAGAGAATCACTTAAAGATAATTATATATATTTAATAAAAATGCTATAAAGATTCAAAAAAGTCAAAATGAAATAACAGGAAGGTGAGCAGGTTTCAGTTCACTGAGAGCTACTTGTAATTCCAGAGAAATTTTGTCCAGAAGCTTGCAAATGTGAAGAGTCATAGTGCTCTTTTGTGATGCTAGAGGATCAATAAGTTTCATGAGGGTGTTTTTGCTGGATTTTGTTTTGTAGTTAATAAAATTAAAATGAACTGTTAAAACCTCTTCAATGAACCAACACATCACTACAGCAGGCTATATTATCTGCAGCACCAGGAACATTTGCCAGGGCGTGTGCTGTTGTGCCACCGTTATCAGAGCAGCTTGTGAAGGAGGAACAGGGCCAGAGGCCAAATTCTTTCAGCTAAGACTCAGTGTAAAGCAATATATGCCACCCCTGTAGATTCCTTCCCCCTCCCAAAGCCTCCCCTCAGCTGTGACCTTATTGCAGGTGAAAAGCAGATTTACATTCTGGAAGCAAAACAAGATGGACAAGAATCACTGAAAAGTATTTCAAGTCCTAACTTGAAGGCATGTAGCATTAACATGTTGATGTCTATATATGCTAATTTAATTAGTAAAGTGAAGGTACTATACACCATTCTACTGAGAAGCAAGACTCATTGCATGCATCAGAATATTATTTGACATACTGCAAAGAAAATGATTTACTAAAAAGCTTCTTGCTGAAGAGTATGATTTATGTACTCATGAAACAGGTTTGGCCACATCAGTCCCAGTTCCTATGCTAACTCTACTCAAGGAAAATGTATTGTGCAGAGCTTGGCAAAAAAGAAAAGTGTAAAGTCTGTGGTTTTCTTATTTAATAAAACTCCCTTCCTGTATCATAAATGAAGGCTTCTACTACACCTGCATCAAGTATGCAAGCTAGTGAAGGATGTGAACTTGCCAAACAATAAAAAAGTGCTGGCTACTTACAGAAGAGAATAGAACCTGCTGTTTATGAGATTGGAAAGTGTTTTCTTATCCAAAAAATAAAAATAAAAACAAATCCATTTATTTAGCTAGTCAGATCATATTTAGTTTGCCAGTGAGAAATATTGTTTCTGGAAAGGAAAAGCTCAAGGTAGTTATAAAAACTTTTTAGAGAAGATGTGAGCAAACAAACAGGAGTCTAGTTTCATCACCATATATTCTCATCTCCTGCCTTTTCCAGAAAGAGTTGTGCTTAAAGGAGAAAGAATTTCATACCTATTGACTTGACTTGATGAGCCAGAGCTTAAACTGCTTAAACTAATACATCAAGAAGTAGCCAGATGGAAGAAGAAAAAAAAAAAATGCTCCTGGATACTTCATATACTTAAGTATATCTTCCTCGGATTGACAGTGGTATGGATCAGTTTAAGTCTCTGATAGTTGAAATGGGGATCACAAGAAATTTTACATTTGTTTTCAACTTTCTATATGTAAAGCAAAGGTCTGTCCTTCCAAAATCATCATCTGGAGTATGTTTATTTATTTTTATTTTATTTTATTTTTTGTTTTTGTTTTGTTTTGTTGTTGTTGTTCCCCCTCCCCCCCTCCAGTCCATGCTATTTCTGTCATGGTAGAGAGCACAGTAAGGATTCCTAGGGTATTGTACTCCTCCTCAACACCTTCCAGAGAGAGGGAAAGACTTCAGAGGCCTGGAGAACTCTAGAACACAGCTGTGTGAACTTTCCAAGACCTGGCCAATGGCAGTCATGATAAATGTAAAATTTCAAGTCAATTCTTTGAGTCAATCTACTTTCACATTTTTCACAGTAATTCCACAGGATTCTCACCTACACAACAATTATTTCATTTAAGAGGAGGGTGAATGGAAATATCTTCTTTAAATTATATGACCGAATTATGTTATTGATTAAAACAAGTGGAGCTTCCCAAATTCTTTGAATTAACAAAAGAAATCCTATTTTAAAAGGAATTGTTATAAATATAAACCCTTGAAGTATTTAAATAGTGTGGAATGTACTTAGAAACGTTAATGTTCAAATTTGACTGCAAATGTATTTTCCTTTATTTCTATTCTAGTTTGTGGGGTTTTATTTATTTATTTTTATTTTATTATTTATTTTTATTTATTAAGAGTCTACCACTGAATCAGAAGAACTTATCTTTACTCCTGAGTATATTTTATAACACTGGGGGTGGACTTGATCAGGTCACACACACAGAAGAATATGCTCAAATTACTTAAAAATCCTCAAGAACAAAAGAAATTGTGTTAAAAGCTGTGATATAATCAGGGTACCTACAGTTACTTTGAACCTTGGTACTTTGACAGAGTGGGCTTTGGACAATATCTTATTAGAAACAGCCTTCATTATTTTAGAATAAGAGCACCATAGCATCAGAAAGAATTTCCAGTACTATATAAAATAAACAGGAAATTGAGAGAATAGCCTGGAAACTGCTAGTTCTCAAGAGAGTTTCACTTGGAAGCTACATATCTATAGGTGTAAGATAACAAAACTCTGATACCAATGTCTGGTCCTGTTAGGATTGTACTTTTTCCATATTGCCATCTTTTAGATTAAATTGGGTCTATACCAGGAATCTTGTTTTACACTATCCTACACTTTACTACACTTGGCAATTTCTGTGAAATACACATTTAATCCATCTGCAGGTACTGATGCACTAAGAACCACTGATATGTTACTGAACTATCATACAATTATTATGTTACTGTACTATCATACAATTCAAAGAATTCAGTCTACTGGTCAATCACCTTTCATTCTAAAAGAAACACCCTAAACATGAAAGTTTTCTCCTTAAGCAAGCAAACATCACATCAAAAGCTGAATACAAAGACTGTGCTCAATTTTAAAATGCCCTTTGTAATGTGCAGTTGAAGATATGCAAAGTATTTATTAAAAAGATTTGTGTATTGTCTTGGTAATTAGAAAAGTTTCTAAACCTAGGTCAGCATGCGAACATCTGATTTTTGAAGGTCTAAAGTAAATGAAATAAACTCATACAATTTTCTTCAAAGCTTTTCTGTGCAATAGAGCATGTTTTTTTGTTTTGTGTTTGTGATAAAGAAAAAGCCTCTTGTCCACCATAAACTTTCCTCGGGAGCTGAACTTGCAGTTATTCAGTTATTATAGTTATTGCAGTTCTGAGCTAGGAAAAAAAAATACAACTTAACACAGCAATTAAAAATTGTACCTGAAGTATATGGTAGTATATGGTTATACCCTGAAAATTCACCTTCAACAGTTGTCTACTGACTTTTTTTCCTATTACAATAGTCATTTGAGATATTTATTTGCGCTAAGAGCTTGGGCACTTGTGTCAAGTAACACCACATTCCTTAAGTTCTCTGTGAGAAGCCATAAGCCTCACTGGATACTGGCATGCGTGATGCAAGGTGACAGAACTCAGTACTTAACAGGAGAGGGAAATGCATTCTAAATGTAACTGAAGTCCAGTTACAAACTACAGAGTTATATAATTCAATCAAGTCAAATGGAAGAAGCCTATGCTTGAAGTTATGCACACGTGCTCAAGTATCTCATTTAATCAGTCACTAAACACCGTATCTGCAGTAAATGTTTTAACCTGACAAGACTTAAGCAATGGAAGCAACAATGTAAATAATGCAACTTCTTTTTGGATATAGGCTGTTGCTTTCACACATTTTAACTACAATCAATGGAAATGAAAAAATGATGGGATACAATGTTGGGATATCTTCTTTGAATTTACTGAATTCCTTCCAAAATGCCTTATGGACTGACTATTTAGTATGCATCACCATGCTCCCATACAGCAACGGCTGTTAATCTTCTAAAATGTACAGAAAAGGAAAAAAAACATTAGCTCTACAAACAGGCTTATTTTTGTCTATTTTGCCATTTTTAGTATATGAGCTGTTGGGTTTTCTACAGGGGGAAAATAATTCTAGTAGGTTACTGTAAACTAAATAGCTAAAGTAGGAATTCACTGTTTAACATGCCTAAAAAAATCAGTGAAACAAATTCACTTTTCTTCTCTTCTCAAGGTCAGCCAAGATACCATACAGACTGTATTATACCATTGTATCACATCATAGACATACTGAACGATGAACCTTTAATTCAACAAGCTCAGACTTAAAGTCCAGCACGAGCATGGTGTTAGATGTGCTTTCCAGTGCCTCTGGATATTGCATTCAGTCAGTGCCTCTCCCCCAGGAAAACAACCTCCCCCCCAGAGTAACCCAAAAACTGAAATCAGTCATAAGCATGGCAGGCAGGGCAAGACTGAATTTTTGTCATTGCAATGTGGAGCTGCTGAGATGACCTTAACAGCTCAGTGAGATAACTAGCACTGCTCTGGTTTTACACTGGTAAACCTCTTTTACACAAGAGATGAGGATGTAATTCCCCTTTTGTTGTTTAACCAATTTTAACAAGACGAATTGGGGGTTGGGGGGTGGAGAAGGGTTTCCAACTACTTTCTGAAAAGGTATCTTTGAGTGGAAAAGGCAATCTTCAAAAAGAACAAAAAAAAAAAAAAATCAAAAACGTTTCCTTTCATTTCTTATCTTCCTGAAATACATATATACAGTTTGTTCCCGGAAGTGCCTGAAATGCCTTCTGGTAGCTTTTAAATAAACATGAAAAATCTCCTTCAGAGTTCAAAGAGTTTCAAATAATGACAGAGAGGAGTTCTTGGGCTGTAACACTGGTGTAAACAAAGGTCAGGAATCACTCTCAATAATTAAAATGCATTATCGTTACTTTTGCACTTTTAGTCTGCTATCACATAACTGAATTAAGCTTGCGCAAAGCCCTACTGTGCTCCCACGATAATCTTTTCCTGTGCACTAATACCAACAGACCTCAGCCACATTTCTCAGCTAGGAGCTAATGTTTCTGGGTCTGTGTTACTCTTCCATTTGTCAGTAAAGCCTTATTTACTTGCTTCCTGTTATTAATTATGGGAAACGAGATCTCCTCAAACTGTAGGAGAGGCTCTTTTAACTGCTGTCTAGACTTTTCAAGACAAAATATTGATGAGCCCTTTAATGTTTGTGCAGAGACACAAACTGAGCGAAAAAAACATCGTTACCTCTAACAGATTAAGACTCCTTATCACACATCCACACACAAAAAAAAATCCCTTAAATCACTCGGGCTCACATCCTTATTGTTAGTCACTGAAGTAAGGTTTTCTTTCATAGTTGGATACTTTCTTCATCTGTCACACTGATTAATTAACAGCTCACAGTATGAGCCCTGAGCTTAAATAGCCTCCTGAAATGAGGAGGAGAGATCAACATTAATATTCCATAAAAAGCTAAGGAGGAAAAATGCTTTCTTTAATATGAAGGGATCCATCTTCTAATAAAAAAATTAACTAATTTATGTTTAATTACATTACACAAGGAGATGAAAGTGCATGGCCTGTGAAGGAAGATAGCAGCAGAGGATTAGGACCAACGTTAAAGACAAAATGTTTTAAATTAATCTGTTGGTTGGAAAGAACCAGGTCTTGAACATCAGTGAAATATTTTCTTCACCATTAAAAAAGCTAGTTTATCAACACAGTAAACAAGTCTACAAACAGAGTAAAATTGCCTGTAGAGATCCATGACATGCAATTGCGTGAAATGGAGATTTTCTAAAACCTGAACACTATATCTTTTTTAGCTGAAACACTGGTAGTTTGTTGCCAGACATACACCTTCCCTGAACTGTTACAGTCTGGCAATTATTTCAAGAGTTTGACTTTCAACAACTACAAGCTCTGCCCCCTTTTTTAGCCCCTCCAGTACTGCTGAGTTGACAAAAAATTACAGATGCAAGAAAAGCTGACAAATGACTACAAGGCCCCTCCTCTCTAGTGCCTCGACAGTCAGAGCTCCTGCCAAAACATGCCTGAAAGCTAGCGAGGAGACAAAGACACAAAGATTCCATTTTCTCGGGGAAAAGAGTTTTCATGTAGAAGCTACCAGAGAGAAGAATAATACTCACAGCAGACTGCCACACGTAGCATTTCAAAAGCAGAGCAGGAGTGTGTGTTTCAAGAAAAAAAAAAAAAAAAAGAAAAATTATATTTGATTATTCACTAAACTCAATGAATGCTGTTTAACACATTGCTCTTTTTAAACCAAAAAATGCCATGGGGAGGAGGGGGGAAACTTCCATAAGGCTGGAAAAACATTTTCAGTGGAGGAGAGCCTTCAGTTCAACAAGATCCAAGCTAAGACTTCACTGCTATTGCTCTAAATCATCTCTTGATAATGGTGTAGTACTCATGCAACCAAAACAAAGTAAAACCATCTTTTTTAGCTCAAAACCATTTGGATATGTTTACTATTAAAAGATTCTTCCCCCAGGGTGTCATTAATAAAGTTGCAATGAGTTTAAAACCCTGGCACCTAAGCACTTCCAAGTTTGCAAGCTTTTCATCGTAAGTTTACTACTTTTGGCTTGTTCCACTGTCGTGACTGGCACTCATCACCGAGCTGGAACGGGTCTGCCTGGGAGCAGGGAGATCAGCAGCAAGGGGAGCACAGACAAGCTGAGTAAATGAAAAAGGAAGAGCATGACTTCTCCTTGAAACCAATCAGGAAGTTGGGAAAGAGTGCAACTGAGTGTGAGAAAATTGGGGACTATTTTGAGTTTCTCATTAATTTAAAAATGAAAAGGATGTTTACAACAACGGCATGTAAGCTTAAAAACTATCAATCATTTTAAGCATGATTCCAACCCATTCAGATGCAGTGGCAAAAAACGGTTGCTATTAAATATAATGTGAGCTCCCACCAGACTGAGAATTTGGAAAGTAGATGTGTAAAATGGAGGCTCCATCACTGGTAAGGTTATCCAAATGCTCACAAATTTGATCATTACTGCTCATCGACATGTAGCATTCTTATAAAGTCACTGCTTAAAACAGCCCTTCTGTGAGGCTGCTCCCACATAAATAGCAGCAGAGCCACCTGAATTTTATCAAGGTCTTCCCCTCCTTCATCAGAAACACTAATGCAGTCTTAAAAAAAAAAATAATAGAAAACATTACATAGTGAAAAGACTAGAAGTGTGATTGATGCCCTGAATTGACAGGTTTGCAATTGAGGCCCGAATACAAGTGCCAAGAGCCCTCTCCCAGATGTGCTCTGCAGCTGCACTGCTTGGGACGAGAGCAGGCCCGGCTCCTGCATCTGGGGCACCCGCAGGAGAGCCCTGTGGGCAGCCAGCCCAGCTTTCCACCCTCTGCTCACCCTCACATCCCCTTCCTGTAGCCCAACCACACGCTGTGGTATTTTCTCTGCCTGCTCAAGACCCAGGCCTCAAGGCCGTGGTGCTCTTCTCGCTCAACCCGTTTGCTGTTCCATGGCCCTTGCTCTTCCCTTCTGTCTGCTCCTGAAGACTGCTCTGATGATAGGCTTAAGAAAGAAAGGACTGGTAATCCTTTGGCTAACTCATAAAACCACTTGAGGGTATCAACTCTGGTCATTGTGCATGATTTGAAATAAATCAGGAACAATAAGTAAACACAAAGATTATACAAAAAAAAAAAAAAAGCAGCCATGTTCCCCTTATTTCATCTGAGAAGGACAGGGAATGCAAGAAAGAACTTTGAACATTACATGTTTCGTTATAACTTTATATCTATTTTTCATTAAAATTCTTCACATCCCTTTAGCTGATCCCACTATCCTCCTACTTCCTAAGTCCAAGCATTTTTGACGTCTGCCTAGCCAGACAGCATCCACGTGCTTTTTGTTCTCTTTGCAATTTACCATCCAACCATCACTCAGATCGCTCAGCCCTCCATCTCGCGTTTATGCTGCCACAAAATCCTCCCTGCTCAGATAAAATGCCACCCTCCCCACATACAGCCATTCGCAGTACCACAGCAAGAGCAGCATTTCTACCCTCCTTCTATTTGGTCTCCTTTCTCCACCAGATAAAACCACCAGCACCTTTCCACTTCCCATCCATGTTACCCATTTTCCCTTACAAGACATCCCCTCTCATGGCTAGCAGTATCTGCTGCAACTGTTGTTTCCCCAGACAGGTATCTTCTTCATCTTGAGAAAAGGCTTAGAAACAGCTGTGCTAGCCTCTAACATCCTACCAAATCCCCTCTTAGACCTCCAGCAATACCAACAAAAGCCAGTCCAGCATCAGTCAGGGAACTGGCAGACCGAACCAGTGCTCCAGATCCTTTCTTTGTGCCTCCAAATACCAGCTCCTGCAACTCGAAGTGCTTGGGTACGCTCCCTCCTGAACTCCACCCAAAAAAGCAGAACTACAGTAGTTTAACACATAGATCAAGAGTGCTTCGATCACCTTATTTCCAGAATTAATAAAAGAGAAGACTTTGGTCTGAGGTCAAACTCTGGAAAGAATGCTAAAAGGGGAGCTATATTTATTAAACAAATTAAAAAAAATAGGGGCTGCAGTTATTGACTAGGTAAAAGATTCAGAGCAAAAAATGAAATAAGAAACAAGATTTATGAATGGAGATTTACAAACATTCTTCTCTAATACAGCTGGTAAAGACGTTCTTCAGTCTGACATTAAAAAAAATCTTTTGAGAGAAAATCTAAAATCATATCAGATTATAAAAGGACTGCAGCAGTTGAAAATACTATCACTTGAGTTCACATCATACGCAAGTCTCTTCACTCAACTAGCATTACTTCTCTTTGAATGCTTTTAAATATCATTTGAGAAAATAAAAATAATAAAATTATTTCAAACTATAAAGGCTTTTGGAAATCAACATGAAATGTTGCATCTTTGTTTAACGCCTATTTTTGCAGCCAAGTTCATTTTAATGACCAAATGTCCAGGCAATACATGGTACAGGGTTTGAGAAGGAGACTTGTATTTTAGTTGGCTTTTGTATAATACAGACCTTCAGTGTAAAATTTAACATTAATGGGCATTATGTAATTAAAGTACTGTGTTTTAGTTCCCTGATGGGTGGTATTTTTTTCCATGTTCTGTAAAGTAGACACATAAAAAGTGTGAGATTTTTGAAAGCTGTTTGGAGAGTTCAGCCTTGCGTGTTTCTCCATTAATTGTAAGAGGGTTAGCGTAGTTACACTCAAGATGGATCTGGCATTCTCAAAATGTCTCCCATGAAACTCCAGGAAGGTCAGTACTACAAGCCAGTCTTTTAAAGCATATGCTGTATAATTATAGTATTTTGCAGACCACAAGCTCTTCAAAAAGCAATCATTAGACCACTGAAAAGTATATTAAACCTTAAAAAAGAAGTATTTTCAAATCTATACCATATTTACTTGATACCAGACATGTTCAGCTGAGTTCAATGTAATAAGCAAGTGGCTTTAACAAGGAACTCATTACTTCAGTCTTGGCATTTTCAATCTTGAATACTAAGAATTAAAAGGCTTCAGGAATCCCATCACCTGATTGGATCCCATCATCCCACACTTTAAGGACAGGGGAGAGTTATTCCATGGTTCCTCTGGTGCCTCTGAATATTGCAGGCCAAAGATGTAACAGTTTTCAGAACTGTTGAGGAACTGCAAGGTGTTGTGTTTTTTGTTTGTTTTTTTAATTTCATCAGGATTGGTGCATGGTACAAAAAAAAGATTAGACTAATACTTAGACCTGTACTTCTGAGAATTTAAGTAGGATTTAAGACATAAAATGAAATGTAAGCTCCACAAGAACAAAAGACCATAGGTTTGGGCACACAGGCTTGAGTTTTCACAAAAAGATCTTAGCAACATTTATCTGCAGCACTGAAGATTCAGCTCATCTTGTCATTTTGTCATTCTGAATAATCTCACAAAAAAAAAATCATGAAGCAAAATATCACAGATCTACTTATTTGTGGTATTTGAATTATTGAATATGAGCCTTATTCCACATTATTAATTTTTGTTTAATATTCTGAATAATCTATTTTCAGTCAGAGCTAGCTTGAAGCACAACATACTGAAAATCCAAAGGAAGAATTTGGATAAAGAAGGAGTAGTATAAAAATATTATCAGACCTCTATAATGCTAGTTATTTTTCTTTAGCTAACATCAAGACCAATTATCAACTGATCTAGTGAATATATTCTGAACTATAATACTAAAACTTTTATTTCTTTGCCTTCTAGACAAATCACCACAGAACTACAGAAGAGCAAACAAAGTGAGCCGAGGGCAATTCGACCATCTTCTCTGTCAGTTCCCCAGAAGTCGATGAAGCATATTACTGGGTCTCCAAGGTACTTCCCAGAGATTAGTTGGTCATGCTGTACAATTAGGAAGTGATTAAAACAAGCTGTTTCTTCAATTATATCAACATACTTGCAGCAGTGAGAGCCATTACCCTCTACATGTGTACCTCTCCAAAGTGAGGATATTTATTAGCACTTAATAATGACATGTCACCTCAGCCAAGTGACCAGGCAGCACAGTGGTCTCAGGTACAAGGAAGATGTTATGAAACTCCACCTGTCTCACCTGGGCAAATCCAGTAAGAACATTTGAGCTAAGAGTACTCAAATGTATTTGAACGCTAGGGATTAATCTTGGGCATTTTATTTACTTCAAACATACCTGTAAACCTTTTACAAAAGGTAAATCAACAAAATGTGTAGAGTCTAAATTAAAGAGATGAGGTTTAAAATGTTGTTAAGAAAAGAAAAAAAAAGATTCAACAAGACCCCACATAAATGATGCTTTCTAATAAGGCACATGAAAACCTCAGTTACAGAAATCATTATTCTTGGTATTACATGCTATTTTATATTCCCAGCAGGATGCTTTTCATCTCATCAAGAGTTTCCAAGGCTGTTTAGTGTTTCTGTATATGCAAAACAAACTTAAGGGCTCCCCAAAAGATCTGCTAATTAAAAAAAAAAAAGCCTAGTAAAGTGGTCAGACAGACTGGAACTCAAGTATTATAGGTAAGAGGGATGAAATGAAAGCTTGGAAACTATAATTTCTCTTTCTGTGGTAGGAGCAGAAGCAGCTGTTATAGACTGCGCAAATTAAAGATGTGGCTGACTAAGCCAACAGTCTGGAAACAAGACATTGCAAAAACATAACAGCAAGTCATCTGCACCCCACTTTTAAAAAGCCAAAAATGCTGACCATTTCTTTTTCTCCCTCCCTTCCTGTTATTCTCATCTGTCACAAATATCCTCCAGCTGGTATCCTTCCAGCTTTTGCTCACCAGTTCTAATTTCCCACCCCCGTCTTGGGGAGTTAATAATAATTCCTGGGTCTTTGGACAAGTATTCCATAGTGGGAGTTGTCAGCAAACAAGAAAGGACACTTCTAAAAGAAGAGCAGGTGAAATAACAGAGATGCAGTTCTAAACATTTATTTTTTTGCATATGCGAGTTGTTAGTCAAACATGTAAAAACAATCTTCCCATACTGAACAATATTTGCCATTCTTACAGGACAGTTTCATCTGCCCAGTAAAATCAGCATCTAGATATAGCAATGTCTCAGATTAAAAAAAACAGAAAAAATGCCACCTTCTTTCTTGATCCCTTTTCTAGTCTATTTACCTTCCTTCTTTTTAAAAGCAGTTAAAACTAATTGTGTCATAAACAAGTTGAAGCTGTATTCTGTTTTCCAAGTCTGAAAGTGATGGATGTTCGATGTATTTCTGCAAATATTACTTAAAAAAATTAGCCTTTCCTCATACCAGGTTTGGACTATGAGCTTCCTGTTATAAGAAGCATTAGCTTAACTTTAATGTCAAATGGCATTGTGAAACTAGAATTTCTCTCAATTTATATTAGCATAAACCTGGCGACTATTTTTGATCTCAGATTATACATCATGAATGAATATCACGTGATCTACTTCCCAAATGTCTGTTCAGACTCAAAACAAGCACTTCATTTCAGATTTGTGTGATACATTTAAGCACTGCCGTTTCAACATTACTCTAAAACAACATTAATAGTGTTGCTACATTGAAACATTGCATCAGATTTAAGACATGCTGAAGCTCTCCATAAAAATTGTTCATTAAATACACTTTAAAATGTTTAGGAGATTCATATCTTAACTCACATTCAAAATTGATACAAGCAAATTGGGTGCCTTACTTCTTATCAGAAATGAATCAAAGTTCACTTTTAAGGTGTCACAGGGCCTTTTTCTGATGCCTTTACACAAAATAAATTGATTGCCTTTTAGCATTTTCGTACAAGAGTAAGAACATAAGAGAACAGCAAAATAATTCTGAAGGTTAAACCCCATATTCAGTACAGTTTTGTTTTTGTTTTTTTTTTTTTTTCCTCCTACTGTGAGAGTGGGTATTGGAGGAGGTTCTTTGCATCTCCTCCCACACAGTTTCTGTGCTTCATAAACAGAAGCCAGCTGCAATTTTTTCAAGCCTAGTGGTTAGTTGACATTTACCATTAGTTTATGCTTTCCATTCTATCTTATCACACAGAAGAGGGCTAAAAATGTACTTTTAAGGAGTGGAGATTAAATCTTTACATTTTTAATTCCCCCACATTGAAGGGAGGGGCCTGCAAACAAGATTGTGTGGTGGGGCATAAAGAAGGGGCAAAAGGACAAAAAAGGATAACGCTGTACACCAGAACAGAGAATAGGACCAAGGAGTCCTGGTTGTACTGTTACTATTTGCTCATTGGACAACACTTCGTTGCACCTCTTGAACAGTTGTACCGATGATGGTGTTGTTTATTTCCCTTTCAATCTCAGTCACTAAAGAATGTAGTGTAGAGTGTTGATTACATTTCTGCTTGACAAACTTGGCAGTGTTATTCAGCAAATGCAAAAAAAAAAAAAAAAAAAAAAAAAAGTCTTGCATATATACCCATTATATAGCAATTTGATGGTAAGGATGGGAGAGGGGAGGCAGAGGTCTAGGACACCACACAAAACACATGTAGCCCCCTCCCCAAATTCTGGTGCAGCCCTACTGTGCAATGTATGAGTTAAATAAACAGCGAAACAGCTTTAAGGTTTGTATTTTGGTGATTGTCTTGAAAATAAACTCAGTTATTTTAAATACACAAAATTCCTATACCAAAGTATAGATACAAGACGGCAGTGTCACAACCACTATTTTCAACAGTGGAACACGCTTTAAAGTATTCTCAGGCAAACAGGTATCTTGAACACAGTGAACATAGAGAGGGCTTTCATTTAAGGCAAGCTCATACACAAAGGAATCAGGAAAACAGAGGTGATCTGATGAACTGAACTACCCCCAAAATCAGGAAGTCAAAAAAGCTGCACCTATAGTCATTAACAGCCCACTAAAACCTTCAGTGGGAAATTAACCTCAGAAGTTAGTCAGCCAGCAATACTGTGTTTATTTAATGGACTTTTACAGAGCAGAAATCTAGAGTATCTAGCCTTTAATCTGGTGATATTTACTAACAGAGCTTTTAAAAGAGGTAACATTAACAGGATTGCTGTAGATATGAAAAGGAACTTGGAACGTGCAATTACTGGATGGCTCCAAACTTTATCTGATCTCTTTAGGAGCCACAAAAGAAAACCATCTCAGACAGCTCACAACAGAGAGTGCCAGAAAATACCATGCTCTTTATTTTTTCTTGGGTCTAGGTCAGGACATTTGAAGACATCCATGACTAAGTATGATTTCTTTTTCCTGTATCAAGGCTGTCGTGACAGAACATCACAGAAGCACTTAAAAATCATACTGGCTCACAACATCTGCAGAAACTCAGTAGCGCAGCTGTTCACTGCACACGTTAAACAGTCAGCACTAAAAACTGTAAAAGTGGGTCAAAGAAAAACCAAGACCTAAACCAAGAAAGACCTAAAAGAAGAATTTCACGTAGGTAACTGGAATAGAATGTGAAAACAGCCTTTTCTCCAGGTCAGCAAGCTGAAAGCTTTAAGAGAAAAGCAGTTTGCAGCAATCCACACAATAGGTCATGAACATTACTTCCTTTTATTGTGTATTGCACTTACGGGGCACTAAATTTTTCTAAGCAGTACCCTAAGCACACTTTCAAGTCCAGCCAACAAACATTTGAATGTCGCAGCAGCCTTTTAAGAGAAAGCTTCAGTACTGTGAGTTTTTAAATAAAGACTGAAATGTTTCAAGCAAGACCAAGTATGCTCCAGTGCTACCTTCTCTTGTTCCTTCAAATTAAAAATGAAGAGCAGCACGTATGGAAAGTAGGCAGAATGTAATTAAAAAATAATCTTTTTGAAAGAAAAAAAGATCACCAGTCTTTAAATAAGGTGGAAACTCACCTGGAGATGGACAGCAGTATGTTTCTTTTTGTAGCGTAATGATTTAGAAGTGCACTCAAAGATGCATCCTTAGTAATAAAAACTAAGCAGAAGGACATTAAGTGCCAAAAATGAGGTGAACCCTATGCAAGCATGATCTAACCATCACCTTTTTTCCCCAGTGATGTCAGCTTTCAAGAAATCAGGCATACCTGTGTCAAAGTACATTAAAAATAATAGTATCTTAGCATGCATGCAAAATCTTTTGAAAGACTTTACTGACTGCAGTTAGAATTTATACATCAAAATAAACACTATAAAGGCCAACAATAAAGGTGAGGTTTTACAAGTTTTTGTATGAACTGAAGACAGGGATTCAGATGAATCAGATGGATTTCTTTTTCTTCCATGAAGGACTTCTTTTGTTTCATTACCAGGATTTGGTCCTCACACATGCATGTTTGTTGTGTTGTTTGCTTTTGTATTTTAAGCAGCCCTCACACTGCCTGCATTAATTCTAGTTTATGCTATGCACAAATAGAGCAGAATATCAAGTACATACATGACCGCATGGACAGCAAGATGCTTCCGTGCAAGGCTCAGTCAACTAAATGCAAGAATTTCCCATTTCTCCAAACAAAGCTCTTCAGTCACAACTAGTCTCTCACCATACATGTACAGCCCTGACTCTTCATTGCTAAGAACTCTACATCTTTATTATAGTCTTATTCACTAGTCAAGATAAAGAACAGATCTATCCATTACTGTTAATGCTGATTAGAAAGGAAGATCTCTATTCCAGAAAAAGATGAAAAGAGGTTTGGGTAAGTTTTTGTTCTGTGTTAGCATAAAGAAAGGTATGTCTAAATTGTTTTATTTGCTTTGGGGGAAGTAGATCATGGCAAAGGAAAGAGGAGGAGAAAACCTAGGCAACACGATTTTTTTTTGCAGATAGATAGTAGTCTGATAGTTAGGAGTTTCACACAGTATTGGAAACCCAGCTTTCCAGGCCTTTCTCCAAAAATAACAGAGCTTTAACATTCCAGAGGCACACCAAAAACATCAGGCTATCAACCATTCAGGGGCAGCAAGGGGTCTTTTTTCTTCTCCTCACGCAAAAGGGCTTCCCAGAAAAACGTGCATAGAAAAGTGTTTCTTTAAGACATCTTTGGTTTTCCCCATAGGGGAAAAAACAGATTAAATTTTCAACCAGATGTAGTTGCAGTTTTGTTTACGTCTGCAAATGAGAGGGAAAAACTAAAATAATGAGAAAAAACATGCTCTACAAAGTTCTAGTAATACCTTTAATCATATTACAAGCTTAATGCATTACATTAATTTGTTAAATTAACACAGTTGGACTTTTAGATCAAACAGGAGAGAGAGAAGATTGCGATCCAACAAAAGCATGTTATAGAAGTACTGTTCAAAACATGCCGAGTATTTTCTTGTGCCTGAACCCTAACAAAAGGGTTTTTCCTTGAGGCAGGTATTTTGTCTTCATTTTTGTTGTTTTACTTTTAAATTGTAACTATCTGTTCTGCTTTGTGAAATACACTCCAGTCTGCTGGCATTTCTGTGCATAACAGTTTTCTTAGGACACTTTTGTATTAGTAATAGTTGAAAAAATAATCCCATCACAGGTCTGCATTTTACAAAAGACCACAAGCCTCAGAAGATCACTGTGTGCACGAACTTCACACTGAGTGAACCCATCACGTCAATCCTACACAAAGCACTGCAAAGTTCAGTGTTTTTTCTAATCTGAGAGAGTCTCACATCAGGTAGTGAAAGCTAAATCACTTTGTTCTTTGCCGGTGAATGACTTTTTCCAGCATCCCCTTTTTAAATGCAATTTACACGTTGAGGATCTGGAGCCGCAGTACCTGCAGCTGCCAAAGGGCCACGCAAAATGCAGCGGTCCCACCGCGTTACAGGCATAAAGGGGGCTGCATAGGGGGACCCTTACAGGGACCCCCACCTTCCCTTTCTCACGCAGCCAACTAAACTCTATTATAATTGATGCAGTATGCAGAAACTAGAAGGCGGCTAATTGAGTTTAAAAGCTATACAGTTGCAGCCTCATTTAGGAAATGCCTCCAGGCTTGCTTGAACATTTACTAATAAAACTAGATCACAAAGCAAAGTGAATATCCAACTCGATGTACCCAAAAGGCGTAAAAGATCCTTTTCTCCATATTCTTAAGCCCACACTAACCTCTCCAACAAAGTACAGTTCTAGAAATCTGAGAATCCCCATCTCCATTTCTCTCATCTTGAAGGCTGAGCTCTATACTGTTGGCAGTGATTAATCACAATACCAATTACAAATTTCTGTTGCAATAATACATTACAATAATAGATTACACCTGAAATCAAGACCCTGTTTTACTAGATTTTGTTTAAAAATGCAGTTTACAGGCTAAGCAGATTATGAAGACAAAAGAGAAATGGCCATACAGTTTAGGAACAGAAAGAAGTCCCTTGATTCCCAACTGATTGAGCCCCTAAACCACATTTCTTGTAAAGCATGATTCCTCTACAATGGAAGACTGTGTGCAGCTGACATGAAGTTGGAAGGAATTGATAGTATCCTGGATTTAAAAGGCTGAGTTTAGGAAGCATAAATACATAGATGTTTCATCCTCCTGTCTTTAAGCTAGCAAGTTTAAAAAAAATAGTTTTTTGTTTACATTAGACATTTCTGTTTGAGGGAGAGGCAGATGGAAACCTCATTAGCCCTGCTATTCTGAAACTTAGCTTGCTATATGTACATAAAAGTCAGTGCAGAAGAGTGCAATTCTTATCATGCACCTTTAAAGACAAAGTAAAGATCTAGGGCTGGTGACCTCAGCACGTGAATCCAGCCTTTAAACTGAACTAATCCCTTCAGGTGCCAACAGAGCATGAACTGCAATGCAAACTATAGATTCAGTTCTCAGGTGATGAGTCCATGCTGTTTCATACAGTTTTGACTACATTGCTGTTATCCGGTTAGGTGGGCTATGGATACAAAACCTTCAGTGAGCCTTTCTGGCAGTTTCTAGGAATACTTCCACAGGGGATTCCCTCTTCTTCTTGACACGGGTACAAAAGCCAGAACTCATGCTTTTTATAAGTATGATTCAAAATTGACTAAGACAGTGGAATCTTACTCAACATTACATGGTTCACTAGATAGTAAATAGAAAGTGTTCAGTTTTTCAAAAAATTAAAAGTAAAATAAAGCTTCCTCACCTCAAAATAATTTTCAGCTTTCTTCAGAGCATTGCTAATAGTATTGTGTCATGATTTAGTAGACAAAGGTCTTTAATAGACAATGGTCTGATGTTGTGATTTATTTGGTTTGGGTTTTCTGATCCTTCTTAAACTCATGGTGCTCATGATTAATATCCTTGGGATTAAGAGGTGCAGATTTCCCAGTAAGCTGAGAGCTATGTATCATCACAGGCCATAGCACAGAACGTCCAAGAAAAAAAAAGAACAGGGAGAGCCCGTGCAAAGAAACTATTCACACAGTTTCCAAAATAAAAGTTTTCCCTCCCCTTTGATACCTCTCCAAATTTTATTTATGGAGATAAAAATAAGGTTAACTGTGCCCCACCACCACCTCCACTTTCCCATACTGTTCTGTATCCACAGATAACATATGAAGCTACCTTTAGAAACATCTACACAAGTGACAGCACCTACAAAACTTCCTGCCATTGACCAGCTGCCTACTAAGGCATTTCAAGTCAAGTAAATGATTTGAAGAAATAGTTTAAAACAAAATCCATAAGAGTATCCATAATATTTAATGGAATAATTAGGTGTGGAATGAACCTAGGACCAGCTCCCAGCCCAGACAGGAACATAAAGGAATTTGAGCACATGTGCATTCAACCATGGTAGAACATGTTCTGAAATGCTGCTAAAAAATAGGAAAAAAAATCACTGTTAGTCTTGTTCTCACATTCTTTCAAACTTTAAGCTTTCCGAGTCCTGTAAGAACAGAGTGGGAGAAACACTGGAGCTGAACATCTAGATACACTTCTGTAAGTGGGTTTTAATTCTCCTTTATATACACAATGTAATCACAACTAAAGCAAGTAGCATGATGAATAGAAGGTTTTAATCATTGTCTTTTCTACTTTATGTCTCGTTAGGTACAAGACAATTCTTCCCTTACATGGGATTCAAGACACTGTTATTATATGCTCAAACAACTACTGCTTGCACTCACTTGAGTAATATGAATACATTTAAAAGACTGCTTCCCAATGTAATGGTTTATTTCACATGCTTAACCCACATCATTACAGCCATACTGAAAGTATTTCAACAGATATAACTTATCAGATTGTCAAATCATATCCTTGCTGTCCAACAGTTACAGCAGCACTCCACACAGCAAAACAGGAACATCTGCTCTCATGATGGCAGCTGGGAGCACACTGCTACATCAGGAAGTGAACTGTGCTCTCCTCAAGGTTTTAGTTGTTACAGAATATATGCAGGGCTTTTAGAAAAGTTTCTTGAAGGATTACTTGTGTTCAAAGCATTATTTTTAGAAAAGTTACCTGAGTATATCATATGCTTGCATGACAGGGAGACCTTGTGCATGTTCATTCTATATTTAAAACACAGTTGAGCATGGAGAATGGTTTCATTTCAGAAGTTAAGAAATTATTTCTTAAGTAGTGCTAAACCTGAAGATGTTTCGTGTTTTGTTTGTTTTAAAACGAAACACGCTAATAGATTTTTTTCACTAACAGATGTTTTGGTCTTACTTTTAGGAAAGTAAAAAAAACAGTTTGGAAAAATGCTAGCCACTACTTATTTCAAGTCGTCTTTTGCTTTCACATTATTCCTTGCAAAGGCTTTTTGGCAATAAACATAAGAAAAATTACTCATTTACCTTCAACGAAACCTTGTTATATGACAGGAAAGTGACCACTTACAACCTCGGTCTTTATCAGGTAAATGAAGCCAGACAAGATTAACTTCTTCCTATAAGAATAGTATAAGTACCTTTCACGCCGTCTCTAGCTTTCTGCAGCACACATGCACACTTCACCCACACTTTTTTTTCAGTTAAGTGAGGGGATTGTGGCTCACTAAATATTTCATTATTATTCATTTATCTTTGCTGATTCCTGCAGGATTGTATGTACCGGATAGTACTTAAATATTATCAGTCTGTTCTGTGCAGAATGCATGCGCACCTTCCCAGCATCGCCAAATGCTCTCATACTTATTAGTTAATTGATGAGACTTTTAGTTACTTAGAATTTATTTCTCCACTTCTCAGAAACTGATAATTTTTCCCACTGATTATGCTGTTACAATAGTTTTCTAATATTTATACATAATCCCTCTGAGCAGTATGAAGAACATGAAGGCCAAGTATAGGGAGAAAGATGCTGTAATTTTTTTCTTCATCATTTACCCTAAGTTTTCTACTAGAAAAAGTTGTAACTTAAATAGCTGAAGACTACATCCACAATCTGAAAACACCAGGCTTTTCTTTCAAAGTCTGTGACCCTTCACAGGTATTAGCACTTCGGTTTGGGAGCAGCTGTTATGATACTTCTAAGCTCTTCCAGACTTACTCTTCTTATAAACACTTCTACTAGCTTGAAGGAGATTTCAGCAAAGGTAATTAAACTCTAGGTAAATCTTAATTTTCTATGGGTTTCAATAATTTGGGAAAGGAAACACTAGCCTACAAACAAAGCTGTTGGCAACATGGGTGCTAAGAAACCATTATTATTCAAAAACAAAAAGAACAAAAATCTATGCATTTTCAAGTAGTCAGTCACCTTCAACACTATTTTTCAGCATTTGACATATGTAAATTTGATGCTCACTCTAGAGGTACTTCTGTTCATTTTATGTCACACGGAAAAAGAAAAATACGCAAAAGTTTACCCAAAATTCACATTTGTAGAATGCACATCTGCATAAGTTGCACATGATAAACTGTGAACTACGTGCACAGACACACAAGTCTGTTTGCAAAACACAGAATTTGGGAAGTTTAGCACACAAAGTCAGACCTATAATTACTTGAGTTGCACAATTTTTCAGCAGTGGTACATGCTATGCTCTTTTAATTACTGTGACTAGCCATAGTGAGAAAAAGTGCAATCACGCTAATCAAAAAGGTTTTTGTAAGTAATGATTCCATTGTGACAGCAAGGAGAAGAAAACCTACAATAAGAGCTAACAGTGGTTCTCATTTCTGTTTGCATTTGATTTCTTTTGCTCTGTGAAGCAAAAAGTGAAACTCTAGCCAAAAATGAGGCATAAGTACATTGGCATGGCAGTGAAAGAAGAAACTAGCAACAAATAGAGGAAGAGGAAATAAAGGAAAGCCAGGTTTTTCCTCAATACCTGTAGCCCAAGAATTAATTTGTCTTTTCTCATGACACTTCTGAACAATAGCAAAGAAAACCATCATTTCTACAAGAGAGAAGATAGAAAATGTGCAGTCCCCCCAACATACTCCAAGGTTATACCCATTGCATTTGCTGTTAGAAGTTTTCTATAAACTTAACCTTCCCAGATTTATTACTTACAGGTGTAATTTCCAGTTAAAATTCCTGGACTTACTGACAAAGCAACTTTATTTAAAGCCACTAAACATTTCTTTGAAGAGCTCCCTCCGCCCCCTGCCAAAACTAAAAAGTACTGATTGTAGTAGCCATGCAGAGTGGTTTAAGCAAAAACCTTTTCACTAATATTCAGAAGGGAAGAAACACAGACAGCTGCTTTCACTTGGCCAATATACCTTTGTGCATTTTATTGACTGTTCTAATCAAGATTCCTTCCACAATCAAAGCAGTCATAGGATTTTGTTCAGCGTATTCTAGTACTAGATTTTGAAAGAACCTGAGCAGTTACATAAATGCACAGAGTCGGGAGAAAGCCATTTGGATGAGCACAGATTTGAAAGACTCTACTTCAAAGAGGTAACCATGAATTGCAGACTCTGAGTAAAGAAAATTTTCAGTAAGTAAATTCTACTAAAGTTCAGGGTATATTAATGCCATAGCCTTATTTTTCTTCAGTAATATAAAATAGATCAATTTCATTGTTTTTCTAGTAGAGAAATATGCACAGAATTTTAGGTGTGATTTGTTTTTAAGTGAGAAGAGAAAGTCATACATAAGCACACATATTTAGCACCCTTGGAATTTGAGGCTTGTTTTTAAAACAAAAAAAAAGGAAAGCTTTTCTGAAACCACTTCCCCATCTCTTTAGCAAATACCAAATATTAGTTTTGATTTATTCAGAGAACATAAACCGTATTTGAAATTTGTTAGCCCAGTGTGAATATTTTAAAAGAATCCATGTACTTAACCTAAATTGGAAACAGCTAACATATACCTTGTTTAGGACCAGACTTGTATACAATGAACAAGTCTAAAGAAAAAAAATGTCTACATGCGATTTACAAAGGCTTCATTCTTTTGTTTGCATTCTAACGAGAGCGTAAAGCAATAACGTCTCCCGCTAGAAATGGGGGAGTACTTTAAACAAGTTTCACTTACACAGCATTTTTTCTCTTTTGAAATACATACTTTAAAAATGCTTCACAATTAACATATTGTACACATTTTGCAAGGTCCTCAAAGATCAGGAATTGTTTCTGGAAAGACTCAGTCCAATTTGGCAAACAATTACAGCATACATTACTCTAAGGTGCATTAAATGTCTGGCTTCCGTGAGGGTACAGAAACATGTGCTTTACCCACAGTTAGGTCCAATAAGCAAAACAAAGTCAGTTATAATTTAAAATTGAAAGGAAAAGAAAAAAGGAGAGCAAAGTGAAGGACAACAAGACTAAAAGGCAGGGAACATTACAACAGCAGAGTGGAAACAAATGGGATATTATAACTGGGATGCAGTCACAGGACTCTGTGTAACTCTGTTACAGCTAAACACCAATAGCTTCTGGTGAAATTAGTTCTGTGTGCCACTTTAGTCAAAGTATAAAGAAGCACATTCAAAAGCCAACGAGCACAAAGAAAACATAGTCATGACTATTCACAATAGCGAATTCTGTACTGAATGTGTGAACTGGACATGGGTTAGGCAAAATACAAGCAGCCTCCCTTTGCCTGAGATCTTTGTAGCAATACAAGCCAAGCAATCTAAACAGAAATGGCTGGCTGTGCTAGGAGAAGGGGAAGAAATAAAACCCCACAAAAACAAAAACTGCTTTCCTCATGGAAGAATGGTAACTTTGGACAACATTTGGCACCACAAGTTCAAGGGGTTATTTTATCCGCATTGTAAGTACAGACCCAGAGATTTTACAGTATTCCTGTCTCCATGCTATTGCTTCTTCTGCCATTAATGGCATTTAAATTATAGACCCGCTGCAGCCATGTAGTCAAAACAGCACATCATCCGATGAGACACTGTATTATAACGTCAGTGTGTCTGTGTTTTAACTGTTCTTTCATATACTGTACTTCTTGTCAATCACCCTCTTTCTCTGCCAAAGAATAGATACAAGAGACGATTCTATCTTTAGACTCCACTGAAATTTTGTGCTCAGACAACTGCAATACTTAATCATTCATCACGTAGCCAAGACTCTTGTTTACAACCATGACATTTTTAGAGGTACAAGGACTAGATAAAAACATTTATAGAGAATTTAAACTGAAAAATCAAGGACATGGTTAAGGAGGCAATTTAATTAAAGCACATTATGCTAACTTCTAAACTAAATATTACACTAAAAAGAAATACCTGATCAAGTACTTTTAGTGTCCAGTTTCAATAATACATTCCAGATGTACTGAAACACTATTTTCCAAAGGCACATACTGACCTGTACATATGTATCGTTATTCACAACAACAAAAACTGATTTGCAACAGCCCTCTGACAGCATCTCAAACAAGAATATATTCAATTTCTAAATGATTCTGTGACAAAATCTGAGACATTCCTCTTCCTAAATAACCCCAAGAAGTTAAAACCGTTCATATGAAGTCGCTAACAGAGCTAGGTACTGAATCCAGATTTTTGGCCTGCGTTTAAAGCTTTTTCATCTCAAAAGCTAAGAAGAAAGCTGTTTCAGTGTCACTAAACTGCTTTTTTGGGGGGTCTGCTCCTATAAGCTGGTCCCCTGCTGGCAGCCCTCAGACAGCCAGCTCCACTTAAGATGAAAGGGATTATTTATTTAAGCAAGAATTTTCAAGATTTCATAATGTTTCTTATTTTCTTCAATTTAAAGTATGCTGTTCATCAGCCCCAGCACTCAGACCTCAAAGCAATGCTTTAAAGTATTCACACTAAGAAATAAACAATTTATATTATTAAACTGTAGTCGAACTTCTTTTCAGCATTGGCTTATTTCTAATGCCTTAGAAAAATTAATAATGATTATTGCTTATTAAATGCATAGCCTGAACCCTGAGGAGCTAAATATCAGGAATCCATACACTTTTGTGAGCATGTAACAAACTCGCCAAGATTATCTAGAGCAACTGAATCTATTCAGCAGTTCAGCTGAGCTTTTACAATTGTTTCCACTGGGGGGAAGGGCCAAGTCAGCACACATTTTCTTCTGAAGCATTGAAATTGTTTGCCCTACTTTTCCTAAAGGAAAACTGTAGCCTTTCCATTGCAAAGGAAACAGTATTTTATGACTGACCTAGCTTGTTTTATTTTTATTTTTCCCCTGAAATGTAATGTCTCTTACTCTTTCCCCGCACTCCATTTTAAACTTCATCCAAAGCTGCAATGATTTGACATTGGACAGAGTATAAAAGCAAAACAAAACTCCCCCCAGCCCTCCTCACAGTTAAATAACAAAGGAAATATATTGCAGGCATTGGAGAAAGTTATGCAGACACTGTTTTTATTTTATTTTTTAAACAAAAGTTATTCTCCAACAGCTGACAAAAACATGTAGAAGTAGGTCTACTTTCTAAAGTCTCAAGCTGTCTGAAATATTTTTACCACCAGAAGTGCTTCTGATGCAGTTCCTTCAAGCCTCATTGATGCATACTCAGCATGACTGACCTTAGAGAGGCTCCTAAAGTAACTGAGGTTGGAAGGGACCCCAGGTCCTCACCTAGCCCAATGCCCTGCTTAAACCCGAGCAAAATCTGACACTGCCCTATACTGGTTGCCCTGTTTAACCAATTCTTAAATATTGCCAAGAATGGAGATACCAGCCTTTGGTGACATGTCTGTTAATACTGAGGCAAAACTTGAAAAATGTATATAACAATTCTATACATAAGCTTACATCATGAGCCACTAACGTAGAAGAACATCTACAGTTCAGCTGTAGCATTCAAATGTTCTTTATTACTTCTAGTTGCCTTTTTTACAAGAAAAAAAAAAAAAAAAAAAAGGCTGTGGTAGACCAGATAGCACTTGGCAGCTGTTGGTAAATAAACTCAATTTAGTCTAGAGTATTAAGTGATTGAGTAATGATCACTGATCTAGACATGGATGACACCGTGAAGAGGTGTTTAGTTTTCACATCATTTTAACCCAGCCACATTCCTAACCCCCTAGTTTCCTTCAAATATCGTAATTTGCCAGAAGTGTCTGAGTTAATTCCGAAGTTAGAATAAATCCTGTCTGGCTGCACTAAGTACCCGCCGTTTGGTTCTGATGATTTGAAAATTCTCCTCGCACAGAGGTAAATAGCCTTTCCTAAGTTCAGTTCTAAAACCAACATAAAAATTCACTCTCCATGTAGTTAAATGGGAAGTGAAATAAAATTAAGTCCTTCTGAAAACCTACTCCAAAAGACATACCGTTTATAGCCCAAAGCTATCTGTGGAACAATTCATTGTCTATGAGTATGACAAACCCTCAAAGTATCTATTAAAAGGTACTAGGTTTGATTATTTAAGAACTGGAGATCATTTGCATAGAGTTTGACTCCCTTAGTTGGTTCAATAGAGATTGTTTGCCCTCAAGTAATGATAAAAATACTAGGCATTCTCATCAGACACCTGCTTCAAAAGATATGATATTGCATACCAGATTGAATTTATGCTTGACTGCTGACTAGTTCGCATTTCAGGTGTAAAAAGAAGAGCTTGTGTGTGGAACACTGGAATTGCTTTCCCTGTATCCCCCCTCTGAAATCTGGTTCTTTTTTGACCGTACTGATACTGACATCATTAATAGAAATTCACTGATCACGGTGACAGAAGAATAGGGAGAGGAACACATTTAAACACAAACAAAAAAAAAAACAAAACACAACAACAAATGAGAATGATCTGTACCCTCTGTATCCCTTCTTACAATCCAGCAAAAAGTTTAAAGTTAAACTGTACTTCAACAATTGACAGAAAATAAACACTTAATACATTCCATTTAATACCTTTTTACATTGATATTTTCATAGCTTCCTTTTTGAATTCAGAAAAAAAGAATTTGTTTAATTTAGGATGTATCAAAATAAAATAGATATTACACTTTTCCAGTACATGTATTCTTCTGCATTCATACAGAAAGACAAAATTAAACGCTTAAGTCAGTATTTTTTCAAGCAGATATTAGTTACGGAGCATCGAAGGAAAAACCTTTATGAAAGCAATACAAAAATAGACCCTGTTATGCTTCACAGCTACATAGAAAGTTCCTGCTCTGGGAAGTCCATCAAATAGACAAAATATGACAGTAAAAATCATTTTTCACACTTTACCATCACAAAAATTGATAGTGTTTCAAAGATACCTTGCTTTATTCAGACCAGCTTACTTTTAGTCATTTTCAGAGTGACCAAATTTTGAATAATCCTGATATAATATCTCCTTATGTTCATTTGTTTTAAGTGCTTCAAACACATTTGCTTGTCTTCTCTCTAACTAAATGCCTCACCTTTTCCCATTTTCAAACTCACATGTCAGGGTAGCAGAATTGTCTGTAATACCTAATCTGTATATCCAAAAATCCAGCCATACTTACTGTTTCCCTTCACAGTCAAGTAGCAAGCAGCTATATGCATAGGTGTGATGGGACTGAATGGAACAATTAAATACAAACAAGGTGTCAGTTCTGGGCTTTACAATTCTTGTAATGACTTAAGCACATAGGTCTGTAGAGAAACTTACAGCAGGACTAAGACAACTGTGATTTTAAAATGCTGTTGTAGATTGTGTTATGAAAATTAAACAAATTAGAAGAAAAATTAAGCTGCCATTGCAGAGAGAGTTTCCATATTAATTTATGAATTACTTTTATAATAAAATAATTTGCCATAGATACTCTCTAGAGTGAACGTAAGTTAGCATGATCTGAGAACTGCTTTACTGAGCTTGTCCAGAGACATTTTTAAGCTGTGAATTTTGATACACAGTTTTAATGATGTCCCTGGCAGTCAAAACATTATCAAGTTCCACAATTAATTCCTTACATCTTTTATCAAGGAAATGCATAGACACTACTTCCAACAAAAATAAAAGGAGTCTTTCCAAACCCATAGAAACATCTGTCTGCATTCTGGTCCTGAAAAAATGCCTCTATTGCCAGGTCTAGGTCAAACTTTGATTTTTTTTTTTTTTTCCAACCATCTAAGAAATTCAGAAATGGATGCAAACACTGTCTGATTAAAAATCCAAGCAACCTAGATAGAATTACATCTCAAGTAAGTATCCATGAGTTTGCCAAGAACTTATATAAACAGTGGACTGAATTATTTTCAGTTTATGATCACCAGCTTGTCACAAGCCACAGACACGTAACACCTTTTAATGCTATCTACATTGACACAGTTCATAACAGAAGGATAGCTCCTGAGGCAATTTCCCCCTTCTCCCTTCTTGCAGTGCATTTTTGCACATATTTCTGAGCTTTATCATTAGAGTATAGCTAGAGGCATGCTTTTGTTGCCAACCAGTATTCCCCCAGTGTCTTCCTCCCTCATGTGAGGGAAAAAAAGGACAATGCTGCAGGGCTGGGAAGAAAAGCACAGTCAGAAGCAGTTGCTTTACCCAGCCTGTACTAGGCAGCATCCATCCATCCATCTTGCTCGTAACAGCTCTTCAACTGCACATCATCATAAGCCATTGCACACCACACCTCTCACAAGAATAGACATGTTTTCTGTATTTCTGTACTCTCATTTTACATAAGGAACATTTGTTCACCTTCATTGTATCAAATTAATAAATGAAAAATCAAAAGGAAGTCAGCAAGCTTCGTACTATAGCACTTTCTTACAACTATTTTTTCCAAGTATCCCCAAAGACATCTAGAGAGGAGTAACTAGATCATTTTAAATTACTTGGATCTTCCAAATGAGCCAATAAGTCCAAGAAATATCAGCATGGAGTTTCAGTAATAAATAAACCTGACAACATACTTGAGGTAAACATAAGGAAGGTTAAAACACAGTTAACTCCTTCAGCAGCCTATTCAAAAGCATCCTTTTCTTAAAAGGAAAAATCCTTTTTAAGATAGACTTATGCCAATTACATGGCACTCAGAATAGTAGAAAACTGCAAAACACTTTTTAAGGTTCAACTCTGCAGATTTGCAAGGCTTAAGAGTCCCATATGTAGAAGGTGGTTTATAACATTAGTAAAACCAAAGGTTAAAGACTTTTTTTTTTTTTTGGGGGGGGGGGGGGGGGGGGGGAAGAACACAGAAGAATGATTTTTTGAAGGCTATATGTTGCTCCCACTAACAAAAAATTTATCCCAGAGCTATTTCCCATCAGTTTAACTCCAGAGAAGAATTTGTAAGATAGTGTGCTTTCTCTTCTCATCTAGGCCATCCAACTACTTGCTAGCAGAGTAACATGTAGAAATTAACTCTGCAGTTCCATATATATATATATATTTAATATATATATATTATATATATATATTAAATATATATATATATATTAAATATATATATATTAAATATATATATATATATTTTTTATATATATATATATATAAATATATATATATATTTATCTTCTGAGGTTAGCTTTCAGTGTGGTTTGGCTAAAAGCTAATCTAGATACTAAAAACCCTTTTCAGACCTTCAAATTCAGATGCTAACATTTTCAGCCAGTAAGGTCACACACAAAATATGTATGATTCATACATCAGATGTGTAGAATTAGCACCTAAAGCAAATTTGTTTGATAATGGAGACAGACTGTGGCTCTGATTTACCTGCTAGACATCCTCTTGGAGAACTATTCAGCTGGAGCGAACACATCCCGTGTACGATTTCCTTGGCTGTGGCACGTCAAGTGTCACCCAGGAGCTGCCACTTCAGCATAAGGATAAATACTAAATTCGGCCTAAGAGGAAAGCAGAACATCCAAAGAATATATTAGTCACTTAGTCGAGGACAAGAAGAGGTAGGCACGGGAGCAGGAGAGTCACAGGTCTAGAACTGTAGCATTGAAACTTTAGATTTAATGTTGCTGCCTCCTGCCATTGTGGCAATAGGACCAGGAACTCACTCTCCTCCTAACTGGAAAAAGAGTAGGCACTTTTTGCTGCCTCCCTCTCAAGGAATGAAGGGCACGTCCAAGTCATGGAGGACCAGGATTCAAATTCCAACTTCACCAATGAGATTCTGAAAACAAGTCTACCCCATACCCACTACAGGGTATGCTCAAATGCCTCCTCCATAAACTTTTACACTTTGCAAACAGCAATTAAGTATTCATTTGGCAACAGAGAATGTACTCAGCTACAGCATGGTAACTGAGACAACCACCTCCCTTGTCTTTAAGGTTTGCTCAAATGACCAGCTACTTGCAGGAGTCGACAGCATAGGGGCAGCAAGCTGCACGTGCCTGCAGCCAGCTGCACAAACTGTGCTGAAGTGAGGCCAAGGCGAGCCTGGCCTAGGCACCAGGGAATTCGTCTGACAGATACTGTGATGACCCAAGGCTTTGGGCACATCCATGGTCAAAAACAAGCACTGGATAGGGTTTTAATTTATATACTTGGTGCTAGTTAAGCACCTAGGCTAGCTGTGGAACGCATTTAAGCAAAATAACACAGCTTGATCAGGGTTACACTGTGCTACTTTTGTAATGGTCGGGTTTTTTCATAATAGTTGTTCTAAGTAACTACTAACAATTATCTGCTTATAATAAGCGTGACTAGAAAACTTATTCTATTATTTTGTATACCATCAAATGTCTCAATACTTTTGGGAGGGTCCCTGGATTCTATAAAAATTGGAAATGCCATGAAGAGACATTCACTTGCAGAGAAGATTTGTTGGCACATTATCTTTGCTTTTAGTTTTAGTATTACACCATTTTAGTTTTCAGTATGCTAACTGTGCTGATATCATCTCTGTGGTGGAAACAGGGTGCAGTCGAAGTGCTTTGTAGGTATCGTGCGGTTGGCGTTGTGTGCACGTGCAAAGCGGTTTGGTGGGGATACTTAGACTTGACTGGCAGCAAAACACTTGTTTAAAATAGAATTTCCAAATTCACTAAACATAAGTCCTGGCAAATGAAGCACAGAATGTCAAATACAACAGTAGCTAAGCATAAAGGCATGGCATGCAATAAGATACCAAAAAAAAAAAAAAAGCAAAAAAAAAAAAAGACCTCAATACCACTTGAGACAAGTTCAAATCCTTAACAATGCAGGATGGCAAGGTGTTTGTTACGTAATAGCGACTTCAGATACCTTTTTTTTTCTTATTTAAATCCTGCCATCGTTTCACTGAAGAGCAGTGGATTATACTTCTACAGAGTCTGAGAGACAGGGAGAGGAGCCAGCAGCAATATTTAGCACAGAGTGACTGATTCCTGGCATCGTTTAGCTTCTCTGCATGAGGAATCTGGCAACCTCTTTTCAAAGATGCTGATTGAATAGTTGATACTTATGTTATACAAAGGCTCAAAATAAGCGCGCACACAAAAAAAAAGAATGAGTAGATCCTAAGACCCCAAATTACCTTTTTTTTTTTCCCCCCCTTTAAATGGTGTGGGGGAAAAAACCTGGGCTAAGTGCCAAAGCCAAGGGAATGCAGACAAAGTTCATAATTCAACTTCTGACTACACATCTCTGACAAACATCTATAATACATAACAAACACTTTAGGCACAAAGAAACCTTAATGCAAGAAAGACTGCTAGTTCTTAATTTTTGTGAGACAGAATAATCTGCAAAGTAAATTTATTTATTTATTTATTACCAGTATAACTATCCCCACTTCCACTCAGAACTGTAAAACTCTAGCAAGTCTGTCTCATCATACAGATGGTGAATTTCCACTCTTTCACTACACTTTGGACTTCTGAACTACAGAAGTCCCAGCCAATCAGCACGACAGGGTGTTGAAATCTGCTGATCATTTGAGAAAAGCAGCCACATTTTGCTGAATGTCGAAAAGGAACCAGTTGTAGGGATGTGCACACACTTCCGTTATTCTTGCACACTAAAATATTGCATAAACTTATTTACGTCCACACATAAAAAACAAGTTTACAGACTTTCACTTTGAGAAACATGAAGGGAAGACCAACAAGGTTAGTTTATGTCCTCAGAGAGGGGAGAGAGCTGGGGAAGGGCAAGAAATTATACTGGACCACATCAAGTAAGCAAGCACACTTTCTGCAGTTCAGAGCCTTTTTGCAATACACATAATGAAACTCTTTTCATTTGTCTAAAGTAACTGAGTGCCTGGCATCTGCTTGTGGAGCTGATCCATCCCCAGTTGGGTTACACAGCACAGGCCCAATGAAGGTGAGGTTTCTCCAGCATGCGACTAACCCAGCCCACTTCCTCAGATACCTCATCTTTTCAACTATATTCATGCAAAACTACAGAAAGCTAGTTACGTTTGTTACTTAAGTTTACACAAAACCAGTATAGCTGAGATTCCTAGTGGAAGGAATGGAACATACACGTATGCTTTTCCCTCTAGTCCACTTCAAGTGATAATTCTCTGCATCTCCCTCAATATCTTGACACAGCTTACTCAGTCCAGACTCACTTTCTTTTTGCGGTAAAAATGCCTAAAGTTATCCTGCTGTTGATTCGTTTATTATCAGCTTTTGTGGTTTTTGGTTTCTTCCAGTAACTTAAGTTTGAATGCTAGGCAGACGTGGCTATTTGTTTTAACTGTATTTCAAAGATTTTCATTTAAAGAGGAGTCTTACATTCTTTTTCCTAGATACGTGATTCTTTTTAGACTACTCAGCCTCCACCTCTTTTGATTATACAAGAGTATGACAGACCATACATTTTCACAGCACAGGGACACCTGATGTCTGAACATCAGAAAGTCAGTATTTTGTGCGTGGCAAGAGTATCCAAGGGGAAGGGAGTTTGAAGAGCCCAATCTGAACTGCAGGCCAAACTGAAGTTGGAAACAACTCTTAAATACAGAACCTGTGAATTGGAGCACATTAAGCTCATTGAACAATTACAGACCAAAATGGAAGAGCAAGTGAAACAAAATTAGGTAATGGAAGTAAATCAGAGCACATTCATGAAGAAGGGAAAGTGAGGCATCTATTAACACAGCAATGCCTACTGATGTTATATTCAGTTATGTTATTCAGTTGGAATTACTGTAAGTTGGAAGTATCTACAGAGTATGGACAAGCAACAGGTATGAGAACTAAGGAACCTTAGACTACTGTACTGTAGTGTTCATTTGAAAGATACATCACACTGAATTCAACACATTTCTATGCCATTCCTGCATTCAGATTGCACTTTGTAGTGAAGCACAGGAGAAAGGACTGGAAGTTTTAGCAGAAATATCACCGAGTGTCAAGGAAATGGATCTTTAAGAGCCCCTTGATACTTTCCAAACTCCCTGCATGAGGTTTAAAGATAACCTCTAGAAACTAGAAAACAACCTTCACTAAGCACATCTCCCTTCCCTTTTCTTAGTGAGCTCTCATGTGCAAATATCCTGAAGCAGAGCAGCTTGCATGTGTGCAAACACACACGTGCACACATACAAGCTTTTGGCTGCCAGTTTGTGCCGATCTGTTTTAGTGGCAGTGTGCCTAATCTGAAATTGTTTGCTCCATAACTCCTCAAAAAACACTATCAGGAGTTTGATTGAAGATGCGATGGCATCATTCACGCCCTGTTTCTAGAAGAAATCTCTGCTGTTTTCTTCCATGTGAAGTTAGATTTCCTGACTTGCCCCTATGCAACCCCTCCACACAAGTCAGCCATGACCTTCCTGTCTCTACTGTATTACCACATGCCAATAAAATAAATTGCAAACCCAGCAAGAAAGAAAGAAAAAGCACTCCCAGCTAGTACTGGGCTTATGCAAGTATTTTCAGATATTTTCACCTACACTATACAAGTAACCAACATAATCATAAACAGCTGAATGAGCTTCTGATACCTATAACCTTCAGGTACACTGCCCAAAATAGGTGCTTGAGAAAAAGCATTGGAAGGAAGACAAAGGGAAAGGGTAAAAGTGATGAAGCTATCATAAGAAAGTGGTAGCACTCCCCCTCCCTTTTTGTTTTTCTTGTTTGATATTCAGCAGGAATTTGTCATGACTACAGTAGCCCATTCACTCCCTTTTTACACTACTTCCCAGCATTTCTGTATCACCACATCTCAGATACACTTATTGAAGACTCAACTTTCTTGCAAGTGTATGTAGAGAGAAGGGGAGAACAAGAAATACCAATAAACTTCCCCACCCTTTGCCCTTATATTGCTTCTTTCCCTAAATTCCTGAGAACTTCACAGACCTCTGCAACAGATGGAGATGAGTGAAAGAAGAAAACTGATTTGTATATGCATCATAATTTCACTTTCAATTTTACAGTTTAAAAATATTTGGTTTTATATACAGATTACTCAAATAGTTTGGAAGAAATTTAAGCTCCACCAAAAAAAACAAATAAAAAAACAAAAAAAAAAAAACAGGATTTCTCACTCAGTTTCTGAGGTCTAGATTCCTCCCAAATGTGTGGAAACAGTTCAGGGAAATAACTATGTCCTTAATTTCCTTGCAGTTTGTGCCCTAGAATTGTGGCAAAACACTAAGCATTACAACCGGTCTTTGTTCTCCTTCCTCCCTTCGCTATGCCTTCTGTCCGTGATGCTGTGAACAGCACATTATAATACTGATCTGTTATGCAAGATACATAGACTCTTATATGCCAGTTAAAGCATGATCCACATTTCAGAAGAAAAATAAGTTCCAGAGACATGAACAGACTGGTTATAACCTCTCTTTGGTCGTATTTCTTCCTTCCATCCTATTTATTTCATTGTCAGTCTTGTATCCTGTGTCCCACTGCCTTAAGGGACAGCATTTGGAACCTTAAACCAGTTTCAAGCAACGGGATGAGGTCAGCACTGAGATTCACAGGACAGGAAAGATTAAAACATTTATCGCAAGTGCAAATGTAGTGCCCCATTCAGACAGCTATGCTGCCTGCTTGTTATCAGGTTGAATTGAAAACAAAAGTTATATTAAAAGACAGCTGGATCATTATTTCTCCTTTCTGCCCCCTCCTCAAGTGCCTGGGGTCATTTTCCACAACAAAAATGAAAGTCCTTCTTGGAAGTGTTTCTGTGCTAAACAGCAGTGGTTAATTTCTTGCAACTAATTAGTTATTCAAGTGAAAGTATAATGATCCTCAAACATGATTGAAAGTGCTTCAACTGAGTTTCCTGCTAACAGCATACTTCTAGAAAAGATGCAATAAATCAGCAGGGTTATGGAAATCTTTAAACAAAGCAAGTCTACGACAGGAACCCATTAAAGATGTAGCCATGTAATATTTATGTAGCTAGCTGACTTGTGCTTTTAACCTAGCACTTTCAGCCATAGCTTTTTAGCACCTGGGTCATTCACTGAGAATGAAATTCACCCTATCTGTTAAAAGCCAGCATAATGTCTCTGCATTAGGTGTATTTTCAGAGTATAGAGTTTACATAGGACTTAAGTGATGTAGTCCTCCCACTGCATGGAATTCCAGCCCAGTTTTTCTAAAGAAAAATACCAATAAAGCACCTTTTGGCAACACAAACCTGTGAAACACAAAATCCTCAAGTACCATTACCATGCAACTTGTTAGGTACCTAAAGAAGAAAGGTTTTATAAATCCATTGATCAAAAAACTCTCAGAACAGCCAGTGTCACCTAGGGTCGTTTAGATTATGATTTTTTTTGATTATAAGTGATTACTGAGATAGCAAAAGCTGATCTCTACACCAGACACACTTTCAGCAAAGATGCTGACTGCAGTAGAATCTTTTTGGACATGCCATCCATCCTTACAGGCTGGGTACTACAGAAGAGTGAGACCCAGTTGTGCAGAAAAACATTTTGGTTATGTTAGGGTCTTTTAAGTGTTACTGAAGTACAAATCTGATCCCCTTAAGTCTCCAAAAGGAAGAGACATTCCCCTTTCTTCCATCACATTCAACTGTCTGTATTACATGTTTACCCATATTTTAAAAACACACAAGCATATGTGAAACAAAGGGAATGTTTTAATAATCCTCGCTTCCTTTGGCTATACATGCTTTCCCTCATCCCATTTGCTCATTTACTTTATTGCCAATCTCCTAGTCCATCTCCCACAGTTTTAAGAGATAGAATTTGGATCCATAAACTAGTTTCAGCTGAGGTCCCAAACACTTGCTTTTTTGTTCCAGCTTTTTTTTTTTTTCCTCCTGTCCTGCCCTGCCTTCCTGCAGCAGATGGCTGCAAAAAGGGAAACCTCACTCTGTGGGGCTGCAAAAGGGAAATTTTAGGGGTGTAGGAACTGCAATTTCCTGAGAAATGAGAGAAAGCAAGGAGAATGTAAGAAATTAGCAGGAGAAAGGGATTGAAGGACAGAAAAGGAGGCTAAACATCACTCTCTCTTCTTCCTAATAAAATTATCTTTTTGGTTTTAATGCTTTTTGGGCCAATGACCACTTTCAACTCACACTTTCTTTTGGAAAAATAAATTAGGAGTCCAGTTTAATTTTGTCAATAGAAAGTTTAAAGTGGTCACTGGAGCACAAAGTGCTTTTCAAAAGGCAGCTGAACTCAACAGGGACAAGGAGGAGGATGGTGGGACAGCACACAGATACAGACAAATTAAAGACATTAAGGGTGCACTGTTTTTCAACAACAACAAAACAAGGTTTTATTAACAGTTCCTGTTATCCTGTATCTTTTCATTGGGGAATTTCTTTAGACAAATACATGTTACTTAAAAATACCTTTGCCGGGGCATTTGTTTGCATTGGTCTTATGAAAAAGAACAGTAAATGAACTGCGAGTTTGCTCCACGAACATGTGGGATTATGCTTTGCCTGTGCAGTAAACCATTGGATCTAGTACAAGTAGTTGTACTGCAATGGATTTTGCTATGCTAAACATTTAAACTGTGTGCCCTGTCCTTCAAAGTCTGAGGTTATGCTGTGTTCAGAGCTTTGTAGGGTTCAGTCAATAGCATATTTGTTCTGAATGGTTGTTCTTAGATAACAGTAACAAAAATCCCAAACTTGTTTACATCATTTAACATGCCTAAAAGCTTAGCTCAACACTAAAAAACACAAGCAAGCACAAAATGCAATTTTTTAGAATGGTCTCTACTGTTGAAAGTAAGTTACACCATCGAAAGGCAAAAAGTGTGTTTTTTAATCAACTGTGGGCCAAAAACAGTTTTGCTTCTTTAAACTGGAGCAATGACTTGCATAAAAAGATTTCAAGGAATTTCCTCTTCTCCCTGAAGATAGCCATGACCCCTTCCACTGCCCCAGAATGCACATTGTAGTGACTGCAAGATATGCACATCTTGAGGGTCCTACGCAGCAGCCTTTGTTTATCAGGGCATACAGAATGCATGATGGGGAGTCAAAATGAAGCAAATTGGGCAGTCCACCCATCCTATGAAAATGCTGTTCCAATCTGAGTAGTACATCCAGTTAACAGACAGATGTTACGCTAGCTGTTTAGCAAGTGCCCCTCTGTTTTCCTATCTCAAATCAATGTCACCAGCAGTTATGCACATGCACCCATGACACGTGCAAGACACTTTTGAATTTGTGGTCTAACTTCTGTAAAGTATGATGATATTCTTAGGAAATAATTTGAAGCACAAACTCTCATCCTTTTTACACTAAATGTGGAAAGATTTTACACTAAACATGGAAAACACTGAGTTTGTCAGCAACAAATAGGTTTGCATACAAAACTTTCACAAAGAAAATAAAAAAACACAAGAATACCAAAACATTCACAGCAATGGAGATACTATGTTCAGGCAGTGATTTACTATCCTTGCTTTTTCAGGATTGTAACTCTAACTGAAAGTTGTCCACCCTTAGTTCACTTCCAGTACTGTGTAATGAACACTATTTTATATGTTGGGTTTTTGTTTTTGTTTTCATAGCTACCTACATGCTACCTATGAAGTTCCTGAAGCTTAAACCAAAAGTGGAGGTGCAGAACCCAAAAAGGTGCCTCTCTTCCAGTGAGGATGTGATTCCCCCTCTAAAGGCCTGGGGCAGGGTGCCTCAAATGCTAATGGCTTCAGTTGTGTGCAATAGCCCTATATTGTTTATATAGCACTTCACATGTTCAAAGCACTATAAGATATCAGCCATCACTACACTTTTATGAGGCTGTAAGTATTACCCACTAAACATTAGGGTTCAAATGACTTGCTCTTGATCAAAAGAAACTTTGTGCGGCAGGACCATAATTATTTGAATTTGGTAATTCTCACAGTCCATTCCTATGGCGACTCAGAAGAGAGGGGGGATGGGATATTAAAGCCAGTTGGAACTGCACTCTGCTCTGGCTGAGCGAAATACAGGCACATGGAGAATCCCTAAGCTAACTGCACTCAAGCAGCACCTTTTTCAATAACAATTTAAAAAAGTTTAAAGCACAAATAAAACAATGTTTTAAGAGTCCCAATCACGTTTTTCTGAATATATGTATTTCATAATCACTGTGAAGAACCTAAAAAAAAACACATACTGTACTGAAATAGTCCTTAAAACCTAAGGCTGGTATCTACATTCATCTGCTCTGAAGTAGAGATTTTGTTGTTTTGTTTTTACTTTAAAATCAGGAGGTTTAGTAGGCAAGGACCAAGGTAAGTTAAAAGTAATCATCCATTTTCCGCAGTTAAAAGACTGTAATCTATTGTTTAATAGTTGACTACAGTGGGAATCAACTTTTAGTATTACTGAATGCTTACTTCCATTTTTTTAGACGTTCATCCTATGGTAATTCAGTTGCCATACTGACATTTATAAATCCAGCCTGAAACTATTGTCTCCCTTCCTGCAGATTAAATAGAGACAAAGCAGCAGATAGCAAAACTCAGCTAGTCAACCCAGTCATGCTACCTACAACAACCAAATTCATGCTTGAAATAAAAGCTATGGAGGACAAATCCTGAAAAAAAAATAAATAAAAATAAAAATCTATTTATAACTGAAAAAGACTTAATGTAAAACAAAAAAAAAAAAACAACATTGAGACTGAAGAGAAAAGAAAACTGGAACACAAAAGCTCCTGACTTTTTATCTAGCACCCATCCTATCATACAATATTGTCTTTCCCACAGCTTACATTTTAACTTGTATGCAGCCTTGGTTTCCACACATACCATATGTTTTCAGAGCACAACTTAACAGTTATTGGCCTTCAAA
The DNA here is from genome assembly GCF_009819795.1 of Aythya fuligula. Classification (NCBI taxonomy): domain Eukaryota; kingdom Metazoa; phylum Chordata; class Aves; order Anseriformes; family Anatidae; genus Aythya; species Aythya fuligula. The sequence goes on along the minus strand of NC_045566.1, from coordinate 25,750,293 downwards.
TCTTGCCTGCAGGATCACATGGGAAATATATCATAGTACCAAGACAAAAATGTAGATCTCTACATACAATCCAGATTCATCAAATAAGAAAAGGGTGCCTGTTTAGGGCTTTCACAAGCAGGGGGAGGGTAAGAAATCCCCTTCAAAGGCAGTAAGTAGCACAGTGAATTACTAACAGAACCTCTCGTGTTTTAGCCAAGTTGATCATGTTGCTCTTAATATTTACTCCATCTATCCTACAACTTCTGTTAGACATTTTTGGGTACAGGCCACAGAGAACTTTATGCCAGACTGTTTGCAATTTCTACTGTTTGACTTACATTGCCTGAAAAGTTATGTTACTGTTTGCTAAAATATTGAAGTTTAAGCTAATATCGGTAGGTGAGCACTACTTCATGGCTATTAATGTAAAAAACAGCATAGTCCATATAGTGATTTTAAAAACAGATGTTTGCATATGATTTATGGACACTTAAATATGTGCATATCTTCCATAAATAGTAACGTGTTCCAGTATTAAAGAGTCGAGAATTGTTGTCCAAGAAGACTGGGAAACTACAGGCAGTATGAGAATATGTTCAACAATTTCTTGGCTTTAAATAAAAAGCAAAGCTTATAGGTCTAGAGTGGCAATCCTGTATGTTTGAAAGTGTATTTTTTTTCCCCCACCAGAACTAACAATATGAAGTAACGCTCATTTAAATTGCAGAGTCAGACTTAATTGCTCAGATATAAGCGCTTAGAACATATGAGCGTAGCTATGATTTGATAAATAAGAACAATTTATTTTGATTGAGGTACAGTAAGTTTAATGCAGTAAGCAAAAAGCCCATGTTGTCTTGGGTATTTTCTTTTTTTTTTTAAACATAAAATTTTGCTTTGGAAATGTTGTTAGTACCAAAATTTATCAAAAATACTAATCAGGTAAAATTCCAATGGGCAAAACAAACTAAATTATTTCTGGAAATGCAATCAAATATTTGATTGACTAATATCACTGCTGCTCCTCACATTTGCTCTGTTCCTAAATTAGCTTGGCTAATCAGCATCCCACTTCAGTCTGCTGTAAACATGTAATGTTATTTGATGGATTTTATTTCAAAAGCACAGTCAGTTTCTGGATAACAGACTTACTAAATACTTAGTCAAAGGCTACAAATATATGAACTAGCAGGCTTGGAGATGTACTGCTTTCTGGACCAGCAGAACTCCAAGAGAGCATTGTGATAGGTATGCATATCATACAACTTTTAGTTTGGTTTAAGAACAGTTATGGGATTATTTCTCCTCTGAAAATGCTTTTGGTGTGCCAAGATGGATTCCCCTGCCTCCTCCCTCCCTCCTTCCACGGGGGAGAACCAGGATAATTCTGCATAACTTTATATTTCTCTATACCATTATGTACAGAAGAGCAGCCCTGCAGAATACAGAATTTAAACAGAGCAGCCACAGTTTTCTCTCCTGTCTCTGGCTGGCATGAACTTGTGCTTCAAGACATTATACAGCTGCTACTTTTCTCCAGAAATGGCGAAATACTCCCTAAAACATCTTTTTTCAGCAGAGGTTTATGAAGATGTTACCACAATTCTGTAGATTGACAGCAATGCAAAAACATTGTGATTGTCTGGTTGGATTTCTTGAAGAACATGGCCTTTAGAATTACCGCCTAAGTAAGAGCTGATGCTATACTCCAACGCAGCATAGAAACAACTGCAGCTAGCGTTTATAGTACGAGTCTTAGATTACAGTGAAGCTTAATGGATTCTCTTCTTGCCATCTTCAAGACCACAGAAGAAACAAACACTTTTCATTTTGTCAGGTGAAGACCTTCCTCTTTATGGAAGAACAATCTTCACCTTCAGCATATAACTCAAAGACATCCAAGAATAACTTGGAATCTCTAATAACAGGTCAGATGGATTTAATTCTTCTTGGTGGAAGCACACTGTCAATGCACAGTAAGATTTAGTATCGTTGTTAATTTACCACAGGTAAAATGTTGATACAACATTAAGATTTAGCATTTGAGAAGAGTTTAATAAAGACGATCACAAAAAAAGCAAAATGTAGAAAACTGATGAGTGATCATTCTACTTCATTTTTTTCAAATAAGCATCAGTTCATTTGCCAGCTGGTGTAAAGGCAGATGCCACTGATATCAATGTGTCAGTTTACACTGTGTCTGAACCCATGTGTGTGCCATTTTTAGAAAATACCACTGGAATTCACTTTTGCAACAATTGAAAATACATCCATGCATTGCATTTCTTCCTGCCCAAGTGTATAACTGGAAGACTGTTGACAGACTGTGGGAGAGAGCAACTGGAAAGTGGAAGTAGCCAACAATTGTATGCATGAGATGATAACGCCGCAATAGAAGTATTAACACTATCGTTCTGCTGTCCTCTTTAGATACCAATGAGTATTTTCCTTCAAAAAGTCTTAATTCCAATTTCCAGTAATAATTCCATATCAACAAAAGAAAGAAATGTTATAAACTAAGCAGAGTACCTACCATATAATTATGTTGATACAGACTATTTTAATGCAACATTAGGGAACTTATCTAAAATAGTGAAAACAAAACAAACCTGAGATCTGTTTGTTCACCTAAGTATTTGTTCCTCAAGGACTGCACTGCTGGACTAGCAATAAGACTTACAAATCTTAAAGCAGCTACTAACATAGGGGAAGGAGAAGGAAGAAAAAGGAAGAGGTGGGGCAACAAGCATGGCAGAGTAGCACTTCACAGCTCCAGCCATGATTTCTAAGCAGAGAGGGGGAATTCAGTGTTTCACAAAAAGCAGCTGTTAAACACGGGCATAGTGTAGAACCAAAACCTAGCTGCCATTATTAACCAGTATAATGACATTGAAGATTTGTCTTTTGATTCAAGATACCAAGGTCAAAATAGAAAAAGCTAACTGATTAGAACTGAAGATGCAGCTCATGTAGCTAGTGAAGTAATTGTGCAGCACAACACCCATATCTTCAATTTAGGTCAGGCCATCAAGAGGAGCAAAAGGACTGAAGATGAGATGCTCTACTTCACACAGTTGCCCTCTGGAAGGTGCTGGCAAAGGCAGTCACTTAAATTAAGTACAGGTCATCAGACAGGATATCTAATCTATTCCTAAAACAGGCAGCTCTGGCAGTCCAAATCCCTATGGCCTTTACAGCGACACAACGAACTACTTCCTCATGTACCTCTGTCAATTCACGTTAGGTTCCAATTTTTTTTAAAGCGATATTTCATGTACACCATGACCCTATTGCTCATAGCAAGGAAAGTGCTTTGGTTTATTTATGACCTACTAACCTTAAATAAAAAAACACACATCCAATCTGAATGTTCACATAAGCCTGCAGATCTGAAATAAAACTTAAAATAAAGCTGGCATTTGTAATAGCTAGCTAAGCCCAGTAAGGGATTTAAAAAAAAAAATAAAATTAAAACCAGATGACAGAAGATGAAAGCATTTTTACCCTGCATAACCTGCACACATCAGGAACGATGGCTGGAGCTCAGGAGTAATTTTTTGTGTGTGTGTGTTTTTGTACTTACAAGTTTCAGCCCTCTTCAACAGAGGCTAGGTAACCAAGGAAATACTGAGGTTTTCCCATTACGGGGTTGGGAGGGAATAATAACAACCTGTGAAAGTAATTATTTTTAAGATGCAATCCACCCAGTCATAAGCTCTACACGGCTACTCTCCTTCCCCTACACCCCATCCTACTGCCAGGTATCAGCCGGGCAAGACCTCATACTGAAATATGAAGTGACAGAGGGAAGCAGGGAATAAGAGCATAGGAATAAGTACTAAAAGAAATGGCATACAGAAGGAAAGCTTATAACAGGGAGGATGTTAAACATGAGTGACCCTAAACCATAGAGTCTGTTTATTTAGTCTATTTATTTTGCTAGAACAATGTTGAACAGATGCAGATGCACAGAAGACTACGGAGTTGAAGAGATTTATTGTCTCATAGCTTGTGCTGGTGCAAAAGAACTCTTTTCCTAACATCCGTGGAGTTAAACTGTGATAAAGCCAGTACAAATAAATGGGAAAAAAAAAAAAAAAAAAAAAACCAACAACAACCAAATTTTAGAGCTAAAGTACCACAGCAGCATGGGATGTTTGCTGCTGTATCAGCAAATTAGGGGCTCATGGCACAGTTGGTTGGAATTCAGAGGTACTCATAATCACAGAAGCATTCCTAAGCAAAATGTGTAAGTTTCTCCTTTACGGAGGATCGTAATTCCATTCTTGTGTAGTTTTCCAGCAGGCTGTACTAATTACTGTATTTTAGATACATTTGATAGAAATACAGGTGAGTTAAATTATAAAAAGTAATACATATCTGTAAATGCAGAATAATTAGTTGAAAGGAACAGCTTGGACAAAGTCCTTGTCTCATCATTTGCTTACAAAATATATACAGGCAACACACTTATGACTGCACTCTTTTAGTGCTGGTTACATTTATGCAACTATAAACAAATTTAACAAAACACATTTATAAAGTGCTTTTTTTAAATGCAGAAATCAATGAGGGAGTACAGGACTACTTTGTCCTCTGGTAATAGATTTAGCAAGTACCAATGCATAGAAGCCAATGTATCAGTCACAGTTTCCAATGCAACAATTTAAGAGCGGCCCTAACAAAAGGAATTCAGACCAAAGCTACAAGAGAACAGCCTTCTGCAGGAGAACAGCTTATAAATACAAATAAGGTAAAATACCTCTGTTACCTTGTTGTGCCCTCGTTACATTAAATCCTATATGTCTATATTTATATACATGCTATTCACATGCACACCAAGGAAGATGAGAACTTAGTTGGAAAGTCCTGATATAAGAAAAAGTGTACTGTGCTACTGTGGAAGTTATGAACTTTACTGTGTAATTTACTGCATAGCGATCATGTTCTGGATATGGACAGCATGTTGACACCTAGAAAACATATGAACAGAAATTTAGAACATAAAACCACAATGTAATATCAAGAGAAGAACATCAGCAGAATAGATTTTACTCTATTGGGAAAATTTATGAATTGGTAACACCAATTCATAATGTTCTTGGCCAGATCTGTTAATACATGGGATCTTGTGTTTCGGTTTGCTATTAAGTTCAGTTCTGTAATATAACATACTACACTAATCCACTTCTGCCTCAATGTCCAATGTATATAGTTAAAGCTTGAATAAGTGAAATTGTCTTTTCTTTTCCTAGAAAGATGTTTGGAAAACTGCCAGCTTCTTGCACGAAGGTTGAAACAGGATGGGCAGAAAAGGGTGCTGGTGTGGGTAAGAGAACAATGACTGAAATTGCATCATCTGTATGATTAAAATGATTGTGTCAATTTTGATTTTCCCCCCTCCTTTCAGACATTTAAGGACGCTGTCAAGTCAATGGAGTTCTGTTGTAGTGGTTGCTTCAGTGAACATTCAACGCTGTCGGTGAGTTTGGAATTAAAGTGAAAACCATCGACCGTTGATTGTACCCTCCAGCTAACCATCCTCCTCCTTACTTCATGCTTTCAGGCCTTCACACTGAAGATAAAAACCTAACCAGCACATGAGGTTTCTCTCCCACCCTGCCAAGCTTTACAAAAAAAGGTCACAATCAACATTCATTGCTGTCGGTGGGTTTAACTATGTGGACAAGCTCACTGAACAATGAATGCAACTGTGGCCCCACATTTTACAGTTGCCATTGAGAGGAACATCAGCTCTGAAAGGAGTAGTAAGAAGCAAACACTTCTTATAGGCTACATTTTTTCTGGTCAAAAAATAGTTGAGGATACTCAATTTTCACTACCTTGTTTTTTAAGTATTTAATTCTGTTGACTGAAAAAAACACTGCTGCCTTTTTCTGGAATATTGTCCTTGCAGGGTTTGGCATGGTTGAAATCATAAAAATCCTTGTTTAATATGTATGTAGAAGCAAATAATAAGGAACTTTGTGTATATGCACTCCTCAAGATTCAGCATAGGAGGAAAGGGTATTTAAATCTTATCTAAACTAGGCATTGTGGAACAGTTCACAAAAATGCCTTTTATACTCGTCAAGACAAAAATAGAAATGAAAGCTGGAATTAAATAGACAGTTGATGCATCAAAAAATTAGTTCTGTATAAAATTAATCTTATGCACCTAAATAAACAGTGTTAGCAAATGTTAGATTTACCTTTTCTACTGGTCAGAGGGATTACAGAAATAGATGTATATCCATAATTATAATTGAACAATAAACAGTTACACTGTAAAATTACTGTATACTTCGGGTACCAATGTCACACTTAGTACTGCTAATAATAAGAAGAAAATAAACAAAGTTAAAGCTCGCTGCTTTCTCCTTATTTCTTTAAAACCCTTGTTTATCCAGTCAGACACACACTGAGACCTATCTACATTTCAGAAGTCATCTAAGGTAAGTTCAGCCTTCAAACAGCACAATTTTGATACTCTGCAGTAGTGATTGCTTCCAAAGTTCAGTAATCACATGGCATTCATTGTTTCCTCTTCTAATGGAGGGGGGGGGAGATCTCATAACAATACTTTAGTTTGTTATTTAGAAAGTATCTTCAGCACCTCAGTTACACAATTCTCTTGCTCACTGTACTTGCTTGTTTTATCCAGGTTTTATCATATAGCAACTGCTAAACAGGATAAAAGCATCAGTGCTATCACAGGCGGATACATTTGTACTGGCTTCTTGAACTTGGAAACTGGCCTAGTTAAATTATAAAAATATATTTCAATCATGGAAATGATCAGTCCTTGATCACACGCAAGACTGATACTTACATTAAAAAAAATCAGTTCCTCCAAGAGCCACAATAATGAATTACATTAAACACCAGAACTGTGTGGATATTATTTGATGGTTGGGAATACTGTTTTTGTATTCTAATATTTGTTAGAGAAGAACCTGCAGAGTTCTACTGAGGTCACAAACAGCAGAGTTGAGTACTAAAAGGAAGGGTAGCTATGGATGTACGGCTACACTACAAGCAACACTACAGATAAGCCTTTATCTTTAGGTCTACTCATTTCTACACAGCAATGGGAACCCAAATTACTATTAGTATGATCCTTTCGTGCAGTATGTAAACCAAAAGCAGGACTCATATGTTCTATCTAGAAGGAGGAACTTTCAAGGTAAGTTGCAGCCAGTATGTTTTGCAATAGCATGCATCAAAATTTGTTATCGAAATAAAAACCAAGACTTTTTTTCTGCAAGACATTTATCAGTGCTACTTATAATTGTGTAATGCATTTATAAACATGAAGATAATTCAGTAATAGAAGATTGTAGAATTTGACAGCACTGGAAAGAAAGTGTCCTGGCATGTAATCACCTTCAAGTAGAAGAAAAAAATGCATACAGAAGCCATTCATGCTGCAACTGATAATGCTTGAACAATTACAGTTGGTGTAGGGACAGATTCCAATGCAGGGAGGGTGGAAATAATTTTTTTGTTGTTGTTTGGTTGGTTGGTTTTGATTGCTTTGACAATACTCTTCCTCAAAATAAACAAATGCCTTACTTGTTCAAAAATTTCTACAGTGATTTCGTTGCCTATGTTGACTAAATATTAAACAGCAACAATTCATGCCATACCGTAACAGGTTGCAGAAACTTCAGTCAGCATCAACCCAGGCACAGATAATTGGCCCACAGACATTACAAGGATATAACAAATATTTTCAACTGGACAACAAGCTTTTACCAGTTTCTGAAGAATAGACTCAACAGCAACAGTCTTTTCCCCACTCTTTAAAGTATAACTTTTTTCAGTTATTTGTCACATTTTCTTATCAAGACTAAAAAGTCTCCTTAGCGAACAGATATATACTTCATACAGCTTGATAACTAAAAGGTAATGTCTGCAGAACAGTAATTTACAGAAAGCTTATTGGCAAAGCAATGTCATTACTCCACACCCAACAACAGACATCGGTTTGTGTAGGCTTTCCTTACACCGTAAAGCAAGAGTGATCTCGGCAGTAACAGCAGCTGTGAAATACTGTGGAGAGGTTTCATGGTCATTTTCAGATTTTTTTTTTTTTTGGAAATAGAAGACATATGTACCCATTGCAGTGCCCACGGGCCACAGAGACCTTCTAGAAAATTGCTCCTCAGTGTCATTGTAAATAATTCACTCACAGCAATATTTTTAGGTCAAGCATATCAAAGTTACAGCGAATGCAATGGGCCTTGACATAATAGGAGCACTAGCTTCACGGCAGCAGTGGAAGAGGAGGTAAAGGAGCATAGTTTCTGTACATAAGAGATCAGTCACTGTTTCCCAGTGCTTGAAGACAAAAAAGGTGGTACCAAAGGGCTGCTATTAGGTTTGCAGTCACTGAGGTTTTAGTTATCTCCAAATGTCCATGCATTTTTCCTGACTTCTGGCATAGGATGACTGAAAACATCTATCCCAACAATTTTAGCATCAAGTCTACAACTTCTGTTCAGTGAGTACACAAAAACAGGTAGTCTTACCTTTAAAACAACTGAATCCCTACAACAGAAATCAGCTGTGACTCAGGACCATAGCAGGATGGAAATGTTAGGCTTTGGCACAGCCAAACATCATCACACGAATTTCTTCCTTTAAAAATAGCCAAGTGACATACAGTAAGCTAAGGAGATAAATATAAGTCTGTAGCTGGGTTGGAAGTCATATCTAGATGATCTTGCCTTCCAGTCATGTCCTGTTCTAGGGAAGAAAAAAATGTAATCTTGTAATTGACTTTTCCCTAATGTGAACACCATATTTTCCATCTTGCTGACCATCCCCTTTTTCTTTTCATTTGATATTTATTTTTGTTTCCTTCTAGAGTTGTAGTCCACTACATCACTCCAGATTAATATTTATATCTTGCCCTTGCTTCTACTTAGCATTGTATAATTTTGTCTCTAGTTTTCTTTTTTTTTTTTCTCATTTTTGTTTCAAGTCTTCCTGTGCATCCTACTTAAGTGCAAGTCCCAGATATGCAGACTGCGTTCCAAACAGCCCAGCCAAGGCCAACTGAAACAGTCTGACGTCTCCTTATTTTACAAGGAACTACTGATCGTTTCCAGCCAAAAATAGCATTTGTAATGGCACTATGCACTTAACACATTTAAATTTATCTAACATTATTCCATAGATATTACTGTCCACAAGTTTTCCTAATTTGAAGTAGATTATTTCATCCCCCTGAAATGCAACACTTGCCATTTTTTGAACTTAGAAATTTCTAACTCTAATTCAAACTCTAGCTTTTGAAAAAGTAGAAACCATGGCAGCATACACGGAATGAACCCACAAGGATCATCTAGTCCACACACCTTTTTTTTTAAAAAAAAAAAAATAATTAAAAGTCTCGTACAGACTTCAAAAGGGACAATGGAAAGAATGACTACAAAACCAACATTTTTTTCAATGAGCTTAAAGACATTCCCCCTCACTTACAAATGAGCTATGTTTCCAAGATACATAGACATCAGAATTGTTGAAACATTTGCTATTTGTCACAACTGGGAGATGTTGGGGATACTGGCTCAATTTAAATAAAGGGAAAGTCTAAAATTCGATTAAAAAAGTTAACTACTCAATAAGAAATCTATTAAATGTAATTTAGTGCAACTATTTTGCATTATTGTATCCTCTTCTGTTTTCATATTACAGTGTTCTGTTTAACTGCCCCTCCAAGAAAGATGAGGAGCAAGACCATTTTCTCATAAACATCCTTCTGTAGTCTGCATTGAAAAATCTATTTACAAGCTCAGTATTTTACATCACCATGTTAGATCCTTCACTTTGAAAGGAAAAATAATCACAAACTGAATATGCAAGTGTGCCTGGCATAAACGTATCTAAGGTCTATTTTTTAATTTAAGAAAAATTGATCTGAGGAGGAATCGGGGCCAGTATTAAAATTACAGAACTTCTAAATATATGTTTATTATAAAAGAGACTGAAAGAATTGTGCAATTTCTACATTCACTGATTACATCACTGCCTTCATAGTGTCATTGGAACTACAGTCTTCTCCTCCTAGGTCTAGATCTGAACTGATACCCATTAATGTAGGCAAGACTCCAAATGTAGGAGCATCCACAAAAGCTATGAATTAAAACAACAAAAAAAAAAAAAAAAAAAAAACTTTGTCCATATGTGTCAGTAAACCAGAACTAAGTCCCCCAACTCTGCAGCCAGAATATGCAGGGACACTACATATTCTGGCCTTCCCTGATTTTGTTTCGTGAGTTACAGCTGCATGCAAGTTAGCCCTAAAGTTTTTGATTTTTTTTTTTTTAATTTAAACTATCAAGTTTGTAAAAAAAGGTTTTCATGAAACCTGAAGGTGCAAGTAAATTGTGCATGTTTTTTTTGTTATTCTCTATTAGAAATGCCACACTAGGTCTAGATAAAAGACAAATCCAAAATGGACCAGGTACCACAGTTCTAGGGTACCAGTATTCAGAATAAGTCAGACAAAGAGGCAAGAGAGCTGGAAAATAACATTCCCTTGGCCATTAAGGTGGAGAAATTTCACCTTGCATTCAGGATGAACTACATTATACATAAACTATTTACCTAAACTATAGTATAATTTGTCATGGATGGCAAGCTATACCAATAATCATGCTATTAAGCGATTTGATTGCATGGAACTACTCTTCAGTAATTAAGCAGTTAAAATATCTTATCATAGACACTTTGAAACAAAAAAAAAAACACAAAAATATTAATTTTTAGCTAGTGAGAGCTTAGTCCAGGTGGTTGCCCTCTAAAGTCAACATCACCATCTGAGGTGTAAAACATTCCTAATTATCATAAAGTACATCCTGTACTAATTACAGTTTGCCTCAAAATACTGTGCCATAACAAGCCTAGAGTTCACGATGATAGATTTACATTTAAATGTCATGCAGTTCATTGTCCTCTATCAATATGCCCCTGGTTAACATACTGACATAGTCACTGCAGCCACTGCCCTGCAGACTAGGGAAGCCACAAACTGCTAAAGGAATACCAAAATTATACAAAAAACGTCCCATATATATTCAGGATACAATTGTGGAGGAAAACAAGAAAGAGACAGTACTTTAAAGACAGAAGCTGCCATGGCCTAAGATCCGTGTACAGCCCCAGAACAACTGGGGGACATCAGTCCAGACATTTGCATGAAGCATGGTCAGTTAACTAATGAATTTAGATTCTCTGCTGGTTTTAGTCAGCACACATTGATTTCAGTGGAACTATGCCAATTTATACAAGCTGAAGGTTGGCAAATCAACATGCAAGAGAAATATAAAAGTAGAATGGGTCCTGTACATCCTACACTTAAAAAATGCAGTCAGAGGTAGATGTCACTCTTGGGGGAGGAGAACAAGAGAAACAAAAGCACATGTACTTTAAAAACACATGTTCCCACCTACAGAGAGCATTTCTGCCCACAGAAAAAACACTGTGGGTGGCCCTGGACACACAGCACTCGGACACCTAACTCCTCCATTTGTGCAGATAACTGCCTTGCAGGTACAGATACAGAGCTTCAAAGCAGGAGAGTATTTTGGGGCAGAAACTTCACACCCACATTATGATAATCTGGCCTTTGCCACCACATGACAGTCTCCTTCGCTTCGTGAAGCTTGAGGTACGTGGGTGGAAGGAGCTCACAGCATGTTTGTGTCTGACGATGGCTCCCACACCACCAGTGTACATGCTTGAAGCAATGGCACTTGTTTCTTCTCTCCTTTCACATTGTGCTCTTTACTTCAGTTTCCAATATTTCTTGCACAGAGATAGTAAAACAGTAAAAAACAGAGCTAGTAAAACAGTAAAAAGCCTCTCACTGCACAAATGGGGGAAGCCAAAAACAAAACACCACCACCTGAGTCTTTAAAATACCTTCTCTCACAATATGAAGGAGCTTCTTTTCAGCATGCTTGCTGACACCCTTGTCTAGCCTAGAACTATGTGCTGACTTCAGATCTGTATCAGCCTTTACAAGAGATGATTTTCAGCAAAATTTCAGACACTGCAGGTATAAGTACAAAGACTTCTAACTGCTGACTGGAGGTGTCTTCTGGAATCAGATAATGTGCGTCGAGTGTAAGATAACCAAACCACAGGTCTGTTCAAGTGAATACCACAAACTGACTGTTACAAGCCAACTTAAAAATTAATGCTGAAAACCTTCCTGCTCTCTGCTGAGACCCTCCACCACCCATTCTCCCTTCAATGTGGTTGTGGATGCAGATGGGCACTTAAGACACTCCATGCTTTAGAAGATGGAAATCAGTAAGTTTTCTTCCTCCTGAGAGAGACTTAACTGTGTGGGAACCTGACTTCTTTAAATCTCATTCTGAGAATTTGTGGGTGCTACTACATCTGTTGCTAACTAGTCAGGAATAATCTAAGTCTGCAGCACTCATACCTGCACACATATTTTTGGCTAGAACCTAGATGCATACCTTTGCTGGTTTTGACAAGTATTAATGCCTAGCACTAGTGCTCTACTTAGACAAAGCATCTGAGCTACATTTTCCTGAAAGAGAATCTTCCTACCTTATTTTCTATGAACGTGTTATCACATTAGCCCAGGATACCCACGATAAAATTACTTGCCATGAGGATACATCAGCCTTTGCTGAACTGAAACAAAGCTAATTCATTGAAGTTTCTGCAAACAATAGACCATATTTTAAGGATTTTTGTAGTCATTAAAATTAAATGAGCATGGGCACTGGGGCCACTATCCTCCCAGCAGGCCCTCTGAACACACTGAGCAACGAAGCTGGTATCTCTGCATCACACATAAAGGAGACCAGGAGGTTGCTAGGCCACTGGCAGCTCATATAGTTGTTTTTTTTTTTTTTTTTTTTTAATCATTGTCAGAAGCTGCAACAGCCAGTGTAAAAGTGAACTCAGAGCCTGTATGCTTACAGGCACAGAACACTGCAATGTGTGCTTAAAAGCACAGACAGGCTCCACATTCACTTTAAGATTGTTGGATGCTGCATTTTGTCATCTCTTTTTAAAGTAAGGTTGCTCACTAGCTGCTTTCCAAGTTTTCACAGATGTATCATTTCCATCAGCTACAAGTGTAAATTTACAAGCAACAGGAACACACGCACTACACTGATTCCATCAGACAGCGAGAAGGTAAAGCTGTCACCAGATGGCATTTTTGAGTTTTGTGCGGCCACATAGTCAAAAGCAGCATCTGAATTTTGGATGCTTCACTTCTTGTGTTTTGGATGCTCCCAAAACACAGTGTCTGCTCCTAGGAATAACTCCTGTGATATTTTGTGGATAAGCCTCTAACATCTCATTTTGCATGACTACATACCTAGACTACAAGAGCCCTAAATTAGTATTTGAGTAGAGATCACTGAAAACTCAGTCCATAATGTCAGTAAATAAACTTATGAATATAATTTTGAGTCAGCCCTAGCAGTAGCAAAAATAAGTAGGTTGCGTGTTCCTTTCCTACAGGGAAACATTGCCAAAAATACATAACTGTCACTTTCCATCTTCAGAATAATGTTAGCTACTGAAAAAAGATTCACAATGAGCAATTATGTCTTCAGCTTTCATGTCATTTTACATCACTGCACTATCAGCCATGCTCAAAAGCTTAGAGGCAATATTCTAGGTCAGTGACTTCTGCAGACAGTGTATTTGCTGTTTGATAATTAAATTAGATTCACTTTAAATAACCAGATTCTGAAACAGACAGCCATTTACAAACACATGACCAAGTATATCATTGGTGCTACTGACACTGGATGAGCAAAATTACACGTGTTAGCAATCATTAACTATCATTGAGGATTATAAATTTAAGGATTATGATATTAAAAATAAGTGCAAGCAAATCACTGCAGAGGAAAATCTTTAAGATGTAGCAAAAAAAAAAAAAAAAAAAAAACAGACTAAAGCACTGACCTACTTTTCTTCACTTTTCCTATACACAAGCTTTATTTATATAGATTTATTTTTCTCATTATTTTAATATAAAGTTCTTACCAGTAAAACTCTCACAATTAATAATAGAGAACAAAATACTGTAATAAATACTGTAATAGTGTTCAGCTTTTAGTTTTATTAAGAGTTTGGCCTACACGTCATGTAAATAGCCACTAGTGCTGCTTCAGATCAAGCTTTCAAAAGCAAAAAGAAGACATGGGTATAAAGTATATTAAAATTATTGCGGATAATCTAGTATATTAAGTGTTAAAATAAGGGTTACAATTGGAATATTTAAAAAATGCATTTTTTTCAGATTACAGCTCAAATGTATTTACTACATAAGACATAGTAGGTCTGCTTTTTATCCTCCTCTTCAAGCCTACCATTTGAAAATTGACATTAAGAAAAATTTGATGGGTAATATGCTTTTTACATAAGCAATTCTTCTTAAAACTGTTCAAGGGACAAAAACTTCTTTTAACCTGTTTAAGAGTGATTCTGATGGATTAAGACATACAAACAATAATAAGAAAAACTTAATACAGCTTAATAAAGCCTTAGTCTGGGATGGCATACAAGTGGTTACTGGGGTTCCACCATTTTAGGTGTACTTTCTTCTGCCCACCTTCAATGCTCAAGGTTTTTGTTAGTTTAATTTCTCTACCACCTTGCCTGAAATCAACAGTGAAGAGCAAGCCCTTAATTTGCAACAACCACACAGAAGAGGTCTAATGTTAAAATTCTATTTTATCTTTCCTTCCGGAACCCGAGCTGTTGGCATTCCCCACCCCTCCACCCTACCTTGAGCTAGACACAAGCTACAAGGCACAATCAAATACTGTATATTATTAATATACTGTCCACCTAATAGCCTACAGACCACTGTAAGGACACTGAAACCAGCCTCACGAGATTAAAAAAAAATGACTGTAGTATTGCCATACCTCCTTCTAAAGTACTGAGATGGAAAAATCAGTCTTAACATCTGCAGGTATTGCTTTGGCTGAAATACATGGAAAAACTGGCTTCAAGAATGAGGAAAACGCAACCCACCACATGTATATTTCTGACTATTATAAAGCATGAGGTTGAACAAGGGGTTTCTGTGTCCATTCCTGCACCACGAGTAGAGGTTTGCAGCAGTGTCACACTCAGCTGCCAGCAGGTGTTGCAATAGGCAGTCATGTAAAGCATCTATTCACTGAACTCTGTCACTCCAGTTATGCGCTCTTTATGGCAAGGAAAACAGAGAAAACAAAGAGGCTGTTATGCTTTAACTTCAAAGCCTTCATACCCCCAAGCTTTAGCTTTATACCGCAGGCAGTGCAGTCCAGAAGAGAGGCAGAATAGTCTCAGGTAAAGATATTTTCTGCTCCAATAACCTAGTCTCTGTAGTGCTTACAAAAGAAATGAGATTTAAAAAGCAAACAAAAAAGCCTTGGTATATGCACAGTGATAGCAGAAGGTCATCTGACATTTGTCATTTGACTGACAAGTAAGTTTTATACCTAAGCTAAGTTCACAGGAAGATTTTTCTGAAAGGTCAGAGAGGAATTGTAAGTTTATCCATAAGTGCCACAAGAATCAATGCACAAGAAGTTTGGAGATATTGATCTTCCCAGTGTACAGTTCCTATTGGAGTTATCGTTCTCCAGTTGCACCAATTTCCTCTTCAACAGGGGTAAAACTTTTATGAGATCCCTCAAGCCTGCGTGCAATATTTATTCAGTTAGTCTAATTAAAGGCATTACTATGTACATAGTTACTGGATCTGTCCCCAGTGGCATTTCACATCATAAATAACAGATGTGAAAGGTACTCCTATTGGGACAAGCACTAGTATCAATTCTCATGCTATCTCTAACACCATTACATCACCTCATCATTCTTTAGGATTTTGCGTTAAGTTTGGATGAGTACCGTTAAGATAATACAAATTTGGGATAATTAAACTTAGTAGATCTTCATGGACCCAGATGAAGAAAATAATTTTGAGTTGTATTCACTTGACAGTAAGGTAAAAAATGAAAGTTATAATATTCATAAATCAGCATTACCAAATCCATGAAGCTTAATTGCATGGGAGTGGCCCAAGACAACAGAACTTTAAATGTGCATTCAAAAATTCAAAAAGCTTTAGCATCAGCCCCTGAAGTACAAGGGAAAAAGAGGTAACAGTTTGTGCTTCCACTCTAGACTTGTTCAAACTTCAGATTTGGATTAATCCAGATATGCTATAGAATAGAAGCATATATTAAGTGGGAGGGAGAGAGGTAACTGTGCAGTTGAATTGTCTTTTCAGATCTATGCAGCAGCTACAATAGAAGATCAATATACATTCATGCCTACAACATGGATTCAGCTGCCCACAAACATCAAGGGGGTTTGCCCCCTTGAGAGGTTACTCTCAGCTACATGTCATCTGCAACATGTCAGAATATACTCCTAGCCCACAAGGGTTTAATGTTGTTCCTGAGGTGTGGGCCAATACAGTATCAGCAAAAAGGCTAATGACAGTTTTCCCCTTTATTCTGCACATATACCATGTACAGAACTGTTTTCAGCTAAAATATCTCTATTTCACCCTACATTTTTAACAGCATATAGAATTTTGAAACCACACGGGAATTTCAGAGAGTGCATAAAGTCCATCTACCAACCCCAAGGCAGATGCAGCTATACAAATCATGCCTGACAGACACTTGTCCAAGTTCTTCCTAAAAGCCTACAGTACTGGCATCTATGGCAGCATACCCCACTGCCTAAACTAAATTGCTCATGCTATGATTAAGTCCATTATATCTTTCCATCCACTCAGGCATAAAGGACAAGTTTTCCCCTTCCTATTTGGGGGACAATTATATCTTAAGACATTCTCCTCAATTCTCTTGGGTTATGCCAAAGCACATTCTTTTCTGATTCTTCAGTGCAGTTCTGATCATTTTTAGTAACCTTTTTAGGACCTCCATCCAAAGGAGCCACATTTCTGGAAGTGCCACATCTTAGACTTTATGAAGTAATTTAGATGATGCCTTATTAGTGCTGGCTACAACAGAAATATTTTCAGACCCTTTCCTCAATTTCCCCAACGTACTTGCAGGTCTCCCTTACCCCTTTCCCAACATAATTGTTATGAATAAATCCAGTGAATATGCTAGTGAGGAGACCAACAGCAGGTTCTTACTGAAGTTGTTAAAGAACACCAGACACAGGACAGTACCTTTGCATGCTGCCATTCAATAGCTTTTAATTTGGACAATGAATAATTGGCTACTACCCTGAACCTTTCTAATATGGAGATAAGTTATTGCTTCTCTGCTTTCCACAAGTCCTGTTATGTCACTGTAAAGAAAATTAATTTGACAGTTTGCTCCTTAGAAATCCACATTGACTCTCACTTCTCATATTTCAAGAGCTTAAGAAGTTGGACCCTTTATTCCAATAATAATTCAAGAAATTTAGCTTCAGCCAGTAGACCTATAATTCCATGACTCCTCTTAGTACATCCCATCCCCAGTTCCTAAAGAAAGGTAAGATTTACTTATTTAACTTCCTAGCCATTATCTGTCCTCCTCAACTTCGCAACTTTTACATCTTTCCTTAGAAGAACAGCTTTCAGGCATTTTTTGCTGGAAAACGTTTGGGAGAGAACCCTGGGTGTTTTACAGATGATTGACATTGTAAGCACAGGATACTTGGCAGGAAAGGAGACAAATTAGTTGAGCTGAAATATACCAGAACTGAAGAAAAAACATGTAGACAAAAATATATGACCCACTTTCTCAGCACAGGCCAACAGTAAATGGAATAAGTGACATTTAATATGGTGCAAATTTGGAGGAAGACATTGCTGGGTCTTAGGTAGCCTTGCATGGAGACAGCACAGACATGACACAGTAGGGCGACTGGTGATTAGATCAGGTAGCAATGGCAGAAGGAGGGGACATGATGAGGCTGAAGGAAGATTGACAACTCAGAAAGAAGAGCACTTGGTACACAAATTCCTGTGAAGAAGCATGTAGGAAGGCTCTGTAAAATGAAATATTGAAAGAATCCAGAAGAGAGAATACAGAAGTGTTAGTGCTATCCCAGTATAGAGCAAAATATATTGCAGCAAACAGAGGTGAAACATTTTGCAGCAATGGAGAAATCAAGTCAATAAATGTATCAGAAATAGGACTGTGACCAGAGATGCAATAAATGGCATGCAGCTGTTGCACTCCTCTTCTTGTTCACTTCCACATTTGATAACAGTCCTTTAGCAATCATTAACCCCTTTGTTAGCTAAAAAGGGCAATACTGACATCCAGCTGGGCCTTCCTCCGCATGGATTACTTTCCAAAACCAGATATCCACCTTTTCCAACTTTTTTATATCACTATCAAGGTAAATTTATACTTAATCAGCAGCTGACGTCTGTCAGTGGCCTTATACCCTTACTCACAGCTAAACAGGTCTGCCCTACCCTCTCAGCTCCCTGAATGAGATATCGTGCTAATGTAACAAAAAAGAATCTTTGCTGCTTCACTGTCAAAATAAGCTTTTCTGTTTCCAATATTGCAATGGGAGCTGAGAGTTAGAAGGGTCAAAAACATAATTAAAGCTTGCTTGTATAACCACTTTTTTTCCTCTTTGTGGGTCTTTTGCAAATTGAAGGGTTCAGTTGTTTTGAAGGAAAACAGCGTCTCAGAAATGCATTGTGAGTCCTGGCAAATAAATACTAGTCCTTTTGTAGCCAGCTCCAGGATAAAATCCTTACACATTTCATTGCTCTTTTTATTTATTGAAATGTTTTGTTTCTGGGTGGATTTTTTGAAGATCAACATCCCATTCCTGCCAACATGCTCGGACAGCTATGCCCATGCACAGCTGTTGATTCAGTCTCACAGTGCAGTTTTCTACACTGCCACATCAACACAAATAACCCAAATTTTTGTTTCCTGATTTGGCTAATCAATATTTCCTCATTGCATTTGTTTTAATAACTGCATTTTTGGACTGTAACCACAGTAATTATGTTCACAGATTAGACTTAGAGCAACTTGGTCATGTTTCTATATACATAAGAGGACTGGTCTCATGCAGAAAACATATCCTGTGAAACCCCACTAGCAAGCTGCAGCAGTACTTAGATAAATTTGAGCCTCTTGAAGTACTGTTTCAGTTACCTGTCCTATGACATCAGAAGTCAGAGTGCTGTTGTCTTCCACTTGAAAACTTAGTGAGAACATGGGAACAGATGAACAATGAAGGCATTTATGATATTCTTGCAAGAGGCAAAAACTGGTTTCCAGGAGTTAATTTTTTTCATCTCATTTTTCTTTTCTTCGAGCCAACTTTTTTTTTCCCCCCCAGACTGTTAGAGTTCATAAAAAAAAACTTCTGGCTTCCAGCAAACTTATGTTCTGCTTTCATCTAGAAAGGCAAAAATGTGTTCAGCCAAAACCACATTATTCACCGCTATTTGAAACAATCTGTGCAGCTCTTTTACATCCCTATTTGCAGAGTGCCTTACAAAATTCAGTACAGTAACCACAGCACTAACCTTCCCAAATGTCCATGCACATCAGCCTCTAGGTAAAGTGAATAATACTTATTCACATGTCATCACTGACTTGTGTGACTGGGATCAAAATAGCTCCATCAACTAGCGTGTGTGAACATTGCCTTTATCATCTTACCAACAGAGACTCCAGAATTAGAATTGCAGTGGGTATTTCTGCTGATCTGAAAGATTTAACATCTCCTCATCAAAAATTCCATTTGAGATAAAAAATGAATGTTTCCAAATCTAGTATTGCTGTACACAATGTAGGGAAGAGACAGTAATTTGGTATCTCAATAAGTTTTTTTTTTTAAAAGAATGTTGAGACAAAACTCATTTCCACCAATGAAGCATCAGGGAAATTAAAATAAAGATGTATGACAGGTTCATTTTTTGTATAATTTGACATGGGCAGACCTGACATTCAGTGCAACTGAAACTTAGAAATCCCTGTTCAAGATCAGTCTTGATGAACATAACAGAATTCAAACATACAATAGGCAAACCAAAGCATTCAGTGTAGCAACAAAACTTCCCTGTCCACCCCCAAATAAAATAATGAATTCACCATCAAATGTTTACTCAGAAGAGCAAGCCTTTAGTGATTTCCAGTCAAATTGCATGATCAACTTGAACCAAAACAGACGGGAGAAATAATGGAAGCTCAGTTTTAGCATTTTCAAGCAAAAAATATTGAACATTTTTCATCTAAAAATAAAAAGCTATATTTTAATATAGGTCAAACCATTATAAAATAATTTTTAAGTTAAAACACTCATTTCAGACCAGAAATTTGCATTCACCCAAAAGAAATTGATGGGAAAGCTAACCCCCACCTTCACCCATCTGGTTTGGTTTGTCCTGAAACCATTTTCCCTCTGTTCCTTTCAAATGCTTTAATTCAATCATTGAACTGAAAAAGTCCAGCTTTATTTAACATCTGTGCTTTGATGCACATATATAACTGGAAGATTGCAAAGCCTTTTGTTAAGCAGTATTTAATTATGTGACAAGGAACTTTAAAAAATGTTGGGTTTTTATTAGATGTCACTGGGGGCTGTTCAAACTGATCAGCTGGGGATAGAATCCATGCACCAAGAAAAAGAAAACTTTGTAGTGGACAAACCACCACTTTAACCTGATGCGCAATGAACTCAGAGAAAATAGTATTCTTTTCTTGCTTGCTTTACACTCCTTACTCTTCAATAGCTTTCACTGTTGTCAGGAAGGGGCTATTGCTGCCACCATGAAAGCTCTAGGACCCAAATAATCTATTTTAATCAAGAGAAACATGCAGTATCTCCAAGAATCATCATCTACACTGCAGGTCAGAACTGATCTCACTTAATTAAATTAAAAAGTGAAATTAACCATTGTGTAGTAAAAGTTGTTTCCTTGGATCCAGGGGTTACAACTGAGGAAAGGGAAGCAGATAACTTCATAAACTTTATACACAAATACAAAAGCATGCACAAAAAAAGAGATTGTGTCAAGGCAGAAAATTTCCTGCAATGTTTCTACTTTCCCTCTATACAGATGCATTACTAAAATATATGCATCTTTGATGTAAACACAAAAATAGCATTAGACCAGAGTGCAATATAAATGTGCAGTAAAGAAAAAGACAACTGAAATGAAGACAGTGAAAAACTATGGCACTCCATAGCCTCCTCCAACCACTCCTCCCCCTTTCCCTTCTAAGGATTTCCAGGCAAGACTTGATTCAAAGTCTGAGTAGCCTGCACAAACGGCATAGGCACCTGCTAAATGGGAATTTTGAAGGGTGAGGGGAGATGGCACAGCACAAAGTGATTCACTTGAATTTCTTTCAGAACATTATAAATTTAAGGCATACTGTGAGGCAGCTTGTCCAAAATTAATTTGGCTTCTGTATTTGATAGCTTGTACAAGTCAGAAAAACTATGGCCCTTATCAGAGCGAACTAAGCTTACATCACTCACAGCAAGCAGCATGGTAACGTGCCTCACAAGACTATTTGCAGACAGCCATGGTTCTGCTTTATCTAAAATGCTTTAGATGTAAACAAAATCAAGTGGTATGATAATGAAGGATGTCAAATTTAAAAGTATTTCACGGGATAATTTCAACTGCCATGGAGGTCTGCATGAGACAGAAAACTTGCCATTAGGTTGTTCAGTTACTTTTTGGGCAGGAATTTTCTGTTAGGAGTGAAAACTGAACACATGACTGACCAATTCAGTCAACTTTGAAAAATCAAAGTAATAAAGCAGTGATTACATACAAACAAGCATAATTTGTGTATAAATGTAATCTGTTATTTTAGCTCAGAAGATCCACTATTGGCTTCGTTCCACCCAGGTAATGACTCAGGTACTGAAAGCATGGCAGAATGAGCTGCTTCCTTCCCATTATAAGGACAAAAATACCCTATTCAGTCTCATTCCAGAGCTGCCACCCTTACTCTAAAAATGGAAACTGAAAGGAGAGCAGTAGTACTTTAATCACTGGTTCTGAAAAATCCTTTTCTCTTTTCTTCTGATGCATAATATCCAATTCAGTATTCTGTCTGAATGGGTTTGATATGAAAAACCTCAAGTGATGGTGCATAGGAATATAGAATAGATAAATCCGTGCAGATGACAAGAAAGGAGAGCACAAACTAGTATCAGAAACCTGGAGTGGAACTTACATCTTTGTTGCCATACATCACAGTTTACTGAATGGCTTGCTTTTTTAGATCGAAGACTCAATGAACATGGGATTCTAAGTATGACTTCTTTGGCAAATCAAAGCACTTCATGCTTCAATAGGAAACAAAGCAAAAGCAATTAATTCCTTAACATTCTAAAAATAAGGTATGCAACAATAGGCAAAAATTCAGATATTTTTGGAACCCAGGTTGCAATGCAGGATTTTATCACACATGCTTGTTGCGGATTAGCTCACTACAGTTCTCCAAACTTGCAGAGTAAGATTTTTATCTTAGAACACTGTTTTTATTCATTGCTGAGACTGAACAGCAGCCCTAGGTATCAGTGAGCATGCCTGTACTTGTTCCAGTGGAGCTCACTACCTCATCTGAGAGGGCTCACCCTCAATGGCTGAGCAAGCCAGCACCCAAACACCTTTGGCATTCAGGAAAGTTAAGGACATAAGTCTACAGTTGAAGTCCCCTTCTTTAATTTGAAGAAAAAAAAAAAAAAAAAAGCATCGCTGAGGAACCACAGCACATGGTGACCCTATGCAAGGAGATCAAAGCACCTGCAACAGGATGTTGCTGACTTGCACAGTAGATGCTTTTGCTGTATCTGTCAAAGCCCCTATACAAAACAGGAAGTAGACTCATTGCTGGAAGACCTCCATTTCAGTTCATCAGCAATACCAGTAGCATTTGAACACATTTGGGTTTGCTAGCTCTCCAGTCAACTTACAAACTGCAAGAGGTCATAAGCTGACAGTTTAGATTCTGGAGAAAATCCCTAAGCTCTTTATAAATACCAGACACACAACCTCATAACATTGAGGTTTATAACAATATAATCTAACACATCTAATATACACCTATTGGAAAAAGAGTTGCATCAAATTCAGAACAATAATTTTGTAAGTAGTGTAACTATGCAATACTTTTAAGCCTATATATTAACAATATAGAACAACATTCCTGAATAGAGGTCCCCTATAAAAATTATGGTGTGCATTTTCAGCCAGGTTGAAAAGAGAAAACACAGTAAAGTGTGGGGGGTTTGTTTGTTTGTTTTGTTTTTTAAACCATCAACTACAATGATTTAATGTTACGTAAGATTCAGGGAAAGTTTAATTTTGAAGTTGAATTTATCACAGCATTAAGTTTAATAAAGTATGAAAATTAGACACTGAAGTCTCAAAATCATAATTAATGTTACAAAAGACTTCCTCTTCAGAATAAATTACTGCTCATTGTTAAGTCAGAGAATTCCCCAAGAAAACAATACTGTTAAAACAGATACAATGCTGATCACCAAGCTTTCAAGTATTACCTAAATACATTGTGGGTTGAACTGGTCATGTGGGAAGCCAGCTCTTTATTGAGCTGTCCAACAGGCTCCAAAGGGACACAATTTAAATTATATCAAAGAATAAATTAGGTTAATTCAAAGTACTGGTGATGATGATCAGCCCCATATATTAGATTATGCAACATTCCTATAAACTTTTATTCAAGAGCTCACAAGTTCCTCATCACTCATCAGGCATGCAGAGTTAGATGCTAATTAAGAAAGCCCTCACTCACACAAGAGCTGTTATACCAAAAAAAGAAAAGTCTTTTTTAAAAAAAAAAAAAAAAGGAATTCTCAGTTGGTATCTTTAAACAGCCACTAAAGACAGGATACTATTTCGAAATCTGTATTCTCAACTACTTTCTGAAGCGGTGATTGGTATTTCATATCATATACTAGAAAACTTCAGCCCTTAAAGCAATCTTTCACACATTGCTCATTATATTTATAGATAAGCATAGAAGCAATCAGCTCCCACAGTGGTGCCTTGCTGTCTGTCTAGAACTACTCTTCTATTGTAAAATTTTCAGACAGTGCTTTTGCGTATTAATAAACAAAGCAGTCAAGCCTGCCTCCTTTCACTAGTTTAATCTCAGAATATCTAAGCTGCCCACAAACCCATATATCTTTATGAGCAAATATTTGGCACAGAAACAAACTTTATTAAAGATCTGTACTTCACACTACAAATCAGAAATAGACTTTTTGATGGCCTTTCTTTATATACATAGTACAAAGTATGCCATTAATAAACAAACATATGTCCTAAATCCCCAGTCAACTTTACAGCAAAGCTGTCTTTATGAACATAGTATTAGACCCCCCCCCCCAAAAAAAAAAAAAAATACACATTTGCTTAATAAAGAAAGCTGTATGGCAGACTACATCTGCACCCATATTACAAGAATATACATATACAAGTTAAAAAGTACTTTAAATGCATATTCACAAAGATATCTTGTGATACAATGCTTAATTTCATTCCAATTTAGCAATTTCCCCTATGGAAACACAGTGGATCTCTTATTTCCTTTGAGCTTTTCCATCCGTGTTTTAAGGCCTACACCTGCATTAAATTGTTTTCAACTTAATCTGCTAGGAGTTAAAGTTCATAGAAAGAAATCTTTTAAGTTTTAGACATCAGAATTCTTACCATAGCACCAGGAACATAGGTGGCATATTAAATAATTAAAAAGCCAGATATGGCCAGAACCCCAATTAAGAAGCTGCAACCTACTACAGGGAAATGGTAATGGGCAGTAAAAGTCTCTGGATTCAAGCAGTACAGACATTCAATGCTGCTTTCCACTTCTTGCAGATGCATTCAGGAGATGCACTGAATGTTTCCCCAGATGTTTACATTAACGCTTCTTTAGAAGATAATTAATCAACCAGCTAATCAACTCTAATTTTGTTATTAGAATTTTACAGTTAATGGATACTCCACGTGAAAAGCAATCCCCAAGCTTACTGTATTTCTTCTCTCCACAATAATTCCATGAATTTTTTTTTTTTTTTTTTTTTTTTTTTTTTTTTTTTTTTAGGAATTACAGTTGCATCTATGTGTAAAAAAATTTGATGAAGCATAGAAGAAGCCAGAAAACTGAAGTAAAGCAAGTGAAACTTTTTCAGAGAAGCTGTGCTTCATAAGTTAATGAGCAGCTTGGCCTTTTATCCAAAGGAGTTCCTCAACACCAAGGAAGGCTTTCAAGGGACTAAAGTTACATATAACAAGCTATTCTAGGCACACAACCTGAATTCAGTAATATCATTCAGGTTATTTAGCTGCCCATTTTCTTTGTTCCAGCTAGTAAAGGCAAACTAAGTATGTGATGTTCTGATGTGGAAACAGTGGCACATCAGCTCTATTAACATTTGGAGAAAAACAAAATACAATGCTTTTGCTTCTCTAAGTTATGTAACCAATCTTAAATGGATCTGCTGAAGTTTACTAAAAGCACTTCCAGTAAGGCATCACTTTGGCCCAATTTTAAGAATATCTTGTATGTTAGGAATATTCACAAGTATTTTCACCCTGGATAATGAAACAGTATGTATGTACATGTATGTAAAAAAAAAAAAAAACAGTATGTTTTTTAAGTTGCCTGTTTTACCTACATAGGTTTTATTTTGTCTTGTATGTTTCTATTTATAACCAGTTCCTCTTTGAAAGGCAATGCAATAGATACTTATAGAGGACGCAAAGCCCCGCCTGTTCCAAAAGTATGCTGTCACAGATACAGGAATACTCAAGTTGCATGCTTTATTTTTTCTCATTACTGTTCCCTCTTTTTTCATAGCCATTTTCTGTTCATTTCTTGGTGCTGGATCCTGTTCTTTCCCTTGAATTTCTCCCAAGTGGCAAACAAGTTTATTTGTTTTTGTATTTGACTCAGAGTTTTAAAGTCATCACTGCCAAATTAGGTTCAACACCAACTATGAGAAATAGATTCCCATGAACAGAAGTTTTCTGCAAGTTCTCTATTAAAGAAACACAGATTAAACATACACACAATGTATTTGTCTTGGGCATTGCAAAAGAACTTATTCCATGTCATGTGCATTTCATATATTGGGTCTCATAGCGTACACACAAAGACTGATGACAGTGTAAATATTTGCACTATTTTCAGAATCAAACTTCATTGTCTGGTTTTTGTTAACAAACATATTGATTTTGCTTCTTCAAGTTATATAACAATCATTTTATGACTGAGCTCTTCTGTCAATTAATAGTAGCCCCAATGGGAAAAAAAAATAAAAATAAAAATAAAAAAATGGATTTTCACATTGTTTTAAGGTTGCAGTCATCTAGGTTCTCGAACTTCACTTCAGTATTTTTCTACACCAAATTTAACACAGATTTTAACTAAAAAAAGATTAGAAGAATAAATTCACTTCATTTTCCCCTTAGTTTTCTTCTAATCCAAAGTCACTGACAACTGATTTAAGAAGTAGGTCTGATAAAATGTGAATGCAAGCTATGTGTTTTCTTTACACTTTTTTGTCCATGCTGCATAGGTAAATGATAAAAGAATTGCAAATAGAACTTCTGGTCCTATCCATAAGGAAAGAAAAAGAACAGAAAATTTTCCTAGTAACAAGAAAGAAAAGCTTTATGTACAATTGGACTGTTAACTTTACATCTATTCTAGAAGAAAAGCTGTACTGCTGAAGATTTCTGCTCCCTAAAAGTATTAAACACTTACCTTTCAGAAGCCAATTTGATATAGTAAGAGCATCTTATCCAAGCTCATGATCTATGATAGCAGCAGAAAAATAAATCCTTACAGGACAGCCAATAATACAAACGTGTATGAGAGATAAAGACATCATTCAATTTTCCCTTGTATTTGTTGGCAATCGTATCACACTGCACTTACAACAATGTTTCATCAAACTTTTTCCACATACATACCGTTTGCAGGCCCAAGACTTTTCTTCACATCACAGCATACATGCACAGCCACAGGGCCGCTCAGTGGCCTCAACCCACAGGGGAGGTTGGGTGAAACAAAGAGCCTAAAACAACAAAGCAGAGACCCCACTTACACACTGAAGTTGTCACACACCTACATGGCTGCAGTAAGAGCAACCTTAACCTGAAGGCATGAGCCTTTAACAGCTCAGTCCCCACATCACCTCTGAAAAGGAAAACTTCCTTTCTGGTTCCTCCCACTCACTCAGCTCAAACTATAACCAGTCATAACTGTAAGGAACATTAACAGAAATAACCCACCTAAGAACCTCAGCCTTTTCCTGAGGAGCTACCTAAGGAAAAAAGGGTTGCTCTTTGCTCAGGATTGGCCTTAATAGTTTCCACCAAGGGGACAGCACTCCTGGCCAGGCCTGGGCTCGGCACAGTTGCAGGCTGGGCCCAGGTGCTGCCCCTCAGCTCTTGTGCCCCCAGAGCAGCTGTGCCCTCAGGGCTGTGATACCTTACAAACCTTGGTCTGAGCTTCTTCTTCAGCTTCCCTGCATGCCATGTGCCCATGGCATGGCACAGCTGTGAGGGGCAGTCAAGAAGGTGTGCCCGGCAGGTGCTGCTGAGAGCTCCCTGAGGCACTGCTCTCAGCAGGGCTCCCCCAGCGCTGCCCTCAAGGTGTGAGGTGAGTGCGCCAAAATGCCTCCCCTTCCCAGAACAACGGGCTCCTGTCGGGGAAGAACCTAAACGTGAACTGACTGCCACAGCCAGCTTAGCCACCAGGCTCCTCAATATTCCCCCACCAAGCACCCCAAAGGCAAGGTACCGTCTCTAAATCCACATGGATGTGTGCTGCCAGGTGTGGGCTATCTCTGACAGTGAAATGGCTTTCCAACAAATTAATATGCCTCATTAGCAGCTGCACCTGCTGAGCTGCTTTGTCGCCCAGTACCAGGGTATTCTCTATGAAGTGCTAGAAACCCAGCTCTTGCCTGTAATTTCTGAGAAATTCTCAGAGGAACTTTCTGGAAACACCCAGAACACGCGGAGGAAGCTGCACGCTCTGCAAGCCCTCAGGGCAAACCTGCCCGTGCCACATGGAAGATGGTGCCCACGGGCTGGTAGCGGGGCTCAGCCTCTGCAGCTCTGTGCTTCCAAAGTTGATTAACACATGCTAGGAATGTTTCTGTCCTTGGTTGACCTCTAGGGTGTTTATTTGTTTTAAAGTGATTACAAAACATAACATCGACCGTACTACAGCTTGTTTAAATGTCATATTTCTACCTGTGTTCCTCGTTTCACAGCCCTTTGGCTATCTGTTACATAGTGTTCAGCTAATGCTAGCTAATGCCTTACCAGAAGGGGACTTCAGATGCTACACAGAAACAATAAATAAATAAATAAAGTACATAGTAGTCTATGTAAAAGTTTCCAGAGCACTTTTTGATTCATCCAGACAAAGAGAATTTCACCTCCTAAAGTCATGCTGATGGTTGGTTGTTTTTTTTGTTTTTTGTTTTTGCTTGTTTGTTTGTTTGTATATGCGTGTATGGCATGATCAAACTTTTGAGTTGCAACAATTCTTAATTAAGTACTTAAAGATTCCGCTTTGCCTGGCAGCCCTGTCCTACTGTGACTTTAAAAAAGTATCAGTCCAAAATTTGTTGAGCATTACAAAGAATTCAGAATGTTTCTGCTTCTAATACTCATCATCTGTCTAGAAAACATATATGATCATAAACAGCTGTTGCATTAGACTTTTAATCAGCCACGATTTTCAAAAGAGACAAAGAATGTTGGAAGGGATGATGGAAAGTTATTGCAGAAAATGCCCTACTTGAGAACTCCAATATCCAGTTTTAGGAGGCAGAACTTTGCTAAGCACTGTATAAAGTTTTTATATATAGCATATTGTATTTTGAAGAGTATAGCTCTCTGAAATAAGTAGAAATAAAATACTCAAATACAGTACACAAAACAAGCAAAACTGTAGAAAATGCTTCAGACAGGTGTGTTTTTTTTTTTTGTTTGCTTGTTTTTTAAATATATGTAATTATAAATATATATAATTAAGATATGTATCACTAGCTTGCACAGATGGAAAAGAATAAAGGTTTAGCCCAGCAGTTCATTTTCTCTTCAAGTTACATAAATCTCATTAATGAGGGGTTATGAAGTCTTACTGGAGATGCAGCCTATCCCCTTGCCTAGAAAATGTTGATTTTCAGGCATGGCCAACTTCTCTTCTCATAAATGTTAACATTATCTGCACTAGCTTTGTTGGAGTCAGGAGTCATTATAGGGTAGCTCCTGACTCATTTTTTTAATAGAACATGCCAATTTGAAATAGTAATACATCTACTCCATGTTATCCATCTGCCATAAAAACACAAGATTGGAGGAGGGGGGGAAAGGTACTTGAATAACTATTTTAAAATATCCCAAACTCCTGACATTTAACTATTACAAATAATTTCACTAAGTATTAGAAAGGATTTATGATACAATCACTTTGAAATTCAGAGCCTTAGGACATCCTAAACACATTCATCCTGGGAACATCAGAGTGCTTGCTCTGCGTTCAGCCTGCATAAATTTTTCCAGCATTTCTCTTAGTCCTGACTCATCCCCAGACCCCTGCCTGCTGAGCCCATTTCACCCAGGGACAGTGACAGGGAAGAGGAGTCTGGGCCTGTGC
The DNA here is from genome assembly GCF_009819795.1 of Aythya fuligula. Classification (NCBI taxonomy): domain Eukaryota; kingdom Metazoa; phylum Chordata; class Aves; order Anseriformes; family Anatidae; genus Aythya; species Aythya fuligula. The sequence continues at coordinate 25,720,621 of NC_045566.1, read as the reverse complement.
TCTCTTAGATGGCCTGTGCCTGCAGCAGAGGCTGGCACAGATGCCTCAGAGCATCTTTTTGTGAGGGAAAAATACTGGAGCTAAGGTGCTAGGGCAAACAGTCAACAAACAGCAAGTGATACAAATTTCCTGGCAAAAGCCAAAATCTTTTACTTTAGCTTAAAGCCATGTACTTTGTCTTCTTTGCTCACAGGCAGGTGAGGGCTTTCCTTCATTCTGGGTTGCTTCAGAGGTCACTCGGCAGCTATTACAAACTCTACTTGTCTTTTCATTCCTTTTCCAGCTGGTTATTCCCATTGTGCCTGACAGCAGTTCAAGCTCAAACCACTGCAAACAGCGAAGGTATTTAGTCTGAAGAAAGCTGCTGTTAGATGGTCAGGACAGACACAGTGTAAAATGCTGTCCTAGGCTTCTACTTCAACACTGAAAATAAGGTTATTCTGTCATATTCAGATTAGTGCATACATCTCCTAAAAGAGTAACCACGGGAGCTTGAGATTCTGCAAGCCCTGGATGGACACCAGAAATCGTCACTTATGACAAGCACTATATAGAAAATATATTAGAGGGATAACTAGGACCCTGCTGTCTATCCAGCTGAGACAACACTGGCAAATTCTTTTTAAGTGGTCAGAGACACATAGTAGGTTGTAATTTAATTTCTGGTGCCATCTCCACCAGACACCGCAGATACGGATTCCAAGCATAGCTCAACTACTTACTGAAATTCACTGCACATTGCAAGCCATCATGTGAAAGACAGGTGGAAAAGTCATGGGAATGAACAATCCTTTGTCCTTCAGAGGTTTTCCACACACGGTCTAAACAACATGCATTTCCAAAGTGTTCCCAGGCAGAATTTTAATTTTCACTATAAATCAGATTCATTAATCAATAAAACTTGCGGAATTACATAAGTGTAGAGTATCTAATAGTTGTAAAAAACAAAACAACAACAACAAAAAACAGTGCTGAAGCCTGAGTAACATGGAGGTATCTTGCATGATCTGCCTGCATGGCTAGAGTTCTGGAAGCAGCACCAGTGATTTACAGTGTTTTCTGGAAAAGGCAACCTATGGATTCCATGTGTGATCTGGGGACATTCCATCTCTGAGGCCTGAGCATCCCCATTTTCATTGGCCTTCATGCCATGTTTTGTGAACTGCTCAGCACTTTATAATTACCAGCATTAATACATCTTTAATGTGCAATAAAATGTTTTTCAAAATCAATAGCACGAATCTCTCATCTTTAGATGCAGTAAAATGTGCTATAGATTAATGTTTTAATAGCAAGAAAGATACCTAATATATATCAAAAAAATGCACAAAGATATAGTCTGCTTTATGTCATGTGCCTAAGTGTTTTACTATTGCAGATTATTGGATATTATCTTAAAGGAACAGGGTAATACAAGTGATAAAAATTCTTGAAAATCATAGTTAATTTCTGCTTCTGTTCTGTAAAACAAAACCCGTGAAATAAAGTAATCTTTTCAGGAAGTGATCAATCACATCCAGGAAAGAGAATCCGGGCATTTCTTTGTTTCCATTACAATAAGAAACTGATCTATAAATGAAGAAAAGTATAGCACTCAGAAAAGAAAAAGAATTGGAGAGAGCGTGTGTTGTTTTTTTCCCCAGTGCAATTAATGTTATTCTAAAATATATTAAAAGAAAATCAAATACAGGAAGATAGGAATCACCATGCCAAACCAGATCCAAGATTCTTTGTCTAAGACAAAAAAATGTGGCATTGAAAGCAAAATAATTCTGCACTAGGAGAGTAGGAAGCGATCTTTCCATTCCCTCCTGTCCTGATTCTTTTTTGTAAACCAGAACAGTTGGTTTGAATCTCATCATGTATGGAGGTCATCTGGGTTTTCTTTGCCAAAGGGCATTACTTTGCACATCTGTCCCAACTGACCTTCGCTTCTGTTCACAGTCCCCTGTTCCTCTTGATGCTTAAGACTCCATATTCATCAAGAAATTATAAGTGCTTTCTTAGCTGTAAGTACTCATTAATAGTCTTCTTGGAAATTTGCTACACCTGGGTTGCCAACACTATGAAATATGTCTCCAACAGCCTCTTAATTTAGGTGTGCTCTCAAGAAAAGCATGTTGCAACAGCTTTCACTCTCTACAGTTCCTGCCTGCCTGCCTTAATGATATGAATCAGTGCTCCTGTTAACACGTTTCCCCATTAGCCTTGCTTCTGTTAAAAATGTTTAACTTATATATTTATTTATATACTTATTTATTTTTGCATAGAGTTGCAACTATTAAGATTTAATGGATGCTCCTGAATATCAGGAGAGAAAAAGAACTCAGACAGCTAGAACAAGGTATGATTCTGTTTCATGATAAAGCGTATGCTAATAAAGACTGCTAATTGGAAAGTAAAAGGACCATCTTTGTATCAGAAATTAAATCTAGCTTCAGTGCTTCTGGAGACAGAAACGCTGAGGTTTTTCTAGTCTGACATTCTGTGCAACAAGCCACAGAACATCTAGTAACATCTCAAGCTTGTTTTTGCGCTCTAGACCGCGTTCAGCATTCAAAAACAACAAAGATGCAGAATTAAAAACAAATCCCAAGATAAGCTCTTCTGAAGTTTAACTAGTCTTGCTGAAGTTCTTCTGAATTATTTTCACTTATTTTCAAAATGGATTTGGACATAAGTGTGGGCATCAACTGCTACTTTCTGAGCTACCTAAATCTTCTATATACTGTGTGTTTCTCCAGAGATTCCTGGTTTTCAACATCAGTCCTGGATTTTGATTCCATTAACTGAAGTGAAATGGACATGCAAATTTAATAGATAGCTCTGAAAGTCCTAATTCCTATTCTGTGCTCATTCTGCCAAACTACTGCAGCATCTGAGGTAGGAGATGGGAAATGTATGAGATGGGAGAGGGAACTATTTTGCTTGATTTCAAAGGTGATTTAATTTCTTTCAAGAAATCAGACTCTTGTTTCTCTTGAAACTGTACCGAAAAAGGAAAGTACAGGAGCAAAAATATTTATTCTAGATATAGTATTGTGCATGCTTCTTTGAGACAACTGATCTAATGAACAGTGTGATCTGACACACACTTAAGTCAGCACGATTTTCTCAGCACTGACAGCACTTCCGTGTTGCTCCAAACTCACTCACTCGGGTACTAAGCACTATAGCTGCTCTGTCTTTGCAGTCTGCCCCGACAAATCTGTCCTGCCTCTCAGCCAGGCTAATTAATTCTGATGAGAGTGCTGGAATAACATTGCTAGGCTGCATCTGATTTGTGGCTCCGAGCTCACCGGCTCAGCATTGGTTGAGGAGCTCCAATGCTGTGCTCGTCTGTATGAAGCCTTCAGATAGCAGCACTGCAGTGAACATACATCATATATAGACTCTTGCTAACATTCAAGCTTTTGACAGGTTCGCCCTAGTTATACGGGGGATAAAAAGGAACTGCAAACTGATGTGGACTCATAATTTTCATTTTCCTCTTGAAGAGTTAATTTCAGGTATGTCTAGGAAGCTGTGAAAGGTTTGGCTCCCAGCACCGTGTTCTCCTCATCCAAGGCAACAAAGATTAAATAAGACTTCATTTATGCAGAAAAAAAAAAAAAAGAAAAAAAAAAAAAAAAAGTAGTAATAAAATCCTATTTGCTATATCAATAAGGTTGGGTTAGTTTTTGTTTGAGGTGTGAATATTGGTGACATTTGGTGCTCACAAAAGTGGGAGATTAATCCAGGTCAGAGCAAAATCTGGTGCAAAAGGACCCTGTGTAAACTCCCACACATCTCCATCAATGCATCTCAGTCAGGAGGGGCAGTGAAACGTGGCTGCTGTCCCAGCACCGGACCTCTTCCGAGGGGAGTGCCAAATCTGCTGAAAAGCCCCAACGGTTTGCTTGATTGCAAATGAGTTTCAAGCCCATCAGAACAGCACATTTAATTATACCTCTCTGTTGCTTAACGCTGAAATTCTAACAGGTACTTGTTTGTCCTCCAGCTATGCTCCTGTAATTGCCCCTATCCAAGAATAAACCAGGAGGTAGCAAAAATTGTATCTGTGATGACGGTTGGTTGGTTGGTTGGTTTTAACTAGATGTTGATTTTTAATATGCTCGACTGAAACTTGATGTAAAAGAAGCCACTTCTAAGGGCAAATTCATGTTGCCTCTTGCTTTGATCTTTTACACACAGACACACATACAAAAACCTTATGCAAAGGAAGAGAGGATTTGAAAAAGAAACAGGTGTTAGACTCTGAAAAACACTATAACCAGGTCAATAGGAATTTCCCACTTGCTGTTCAAATTCTGTGCCTGTTTGCCAAGGAATCAAGGCTAACCACATACAGTTTCCCAGCTATATACTGCTGGCAGGGATCTTATCACTGAGCCAAATTAGCAGGAAGGCATATTCTTAGATTGTTGTTGGCTAGGGGCCAATTCAACAGTGGGCTCCAGGTAAAACTTGAAACAGATTATTTGTGCCTTTTTTTTCTTAAAGAAGCAGAATGTGAAAGTTAAAACTACAAGTTTTACATACCCTGTGTTGTTCTTCACTTACAGGGCAACAGAATCCAAAAACTGAATTGTTTCAAGGCACAGTAGTGTGCCAAATGCACATTTTTATGTAGATAACCTCTGTTTTCCCTTGCTTTGGGGAGAGAAGAAAGAGCTTATTACAGGAGGGAAACTTTCTGCATAGAGGCAATATTTGTGAATGTCAGTATCTCCGGTACAGAAGGGCAAAAATATATATATTGAATGTAGCCTATTCATACTTGCTTCTCTTATTTAAACCCCAACATACAACACAGCAACATCACTGGGAAAAATCCCACTAATTTTCATTGATACAGGACAGAGTCCTGGCTTGGAAGAATGGTGTGATCATATTGACGTCACTGGACACTTTCAAGCAATGTTGCAAAATCAGTTCACCCATGGAATTGCTTCCCCCATGCTCATAATGTGCTTTGTGGAGCAAAAGCCCACACTGGGAAAAATGAGGGAAGGCTGTAACTCAGGGAATTGCTTACGCATTATCCTATTGGGTCAAATTTTTATTTATTTATTTTTTTCTAGAGAATGTGAGATGCATTGGGCTTAAAAAGCTCTCAGCTTATGTAAGAGACGCCAAAGGGCAGACTATTCATTAGCCAAGACATAAAAGTAAAAAGGCTGCTTCAGGGCCTTGAGGCAGCACAGTTTCTTGAGCTGTGCTTCATAACAGCTGCCCTCCACAGTCTGGTTAACGTCATCAGAAGTGCTCTTTAACAGAGGACTAAGACCGTGTCCTTACTGGCACAGAATCCCCACTCTGGGCAGTCCCTACATGAAAAAAAAATAAAATAAAAAATAAAAATTAAAAAATCCTCAGTTTCTAGATCTCTCTTTCTATCTGAACCCTGACACACTGGGGCTCTTCCTTTACCTCAAAGTAATCGCCATAGGAATTTTTGCTCTTTTCTTCTTTAATATTACTTTCCACTCTTCTTAGTCTTTGATAAACAATGGCTGCTCAGATATTTGTTACAACATGTACTGCTGGCCCTGCACATTAGTCCTCTCTGCGGAAACTGACTTGATCATTTGACATTTGATTTTTCGAGGTCCCTTCCAATTGCTAACATTTTGTGATTCCGTGACCATCACAGAGCAGCCTTACAGAGTGTGTGTGCTTTGGATTTACAGGAAAGCAGGGAACCAGTACCAGAAAGCAATGGGAGTGAACAAGTTCCTTCCTACCACGTGATTGTGTTACTTTTTGCTGTAGACATGATTAGTGTCTAGCAAGTGGTGTGATTAGCATTTTTTTCCCTTAAATGCTGCTATAAAATGATATAATTGGCTAAAAATTCTTTGCGCTAAATCTGGTACGCCTTTTTCCCATGTAGAAGTCCAGCAGAACAGCCGGACACCTGCATCTATTTCTTGCATACAGCCCACTTCCCTAATGTGGAGATATATCCTGTTCTAGCTTCTGGGCTGGGTTACTCTTGCTACCTTCTAGCAGCACTTTATATGTGAGCGCTGGCTGTGAATCACTTCAGAGGAGCCATCAGCACACAGTTGTAGCTGTTCAGAGCAGTTACCATCACAGGGTCACTCGTTTGTGTTTGTGATGTCTCTCAGCCAAGAGTGTCAGGTTGCAGGGGAATGTGTTGGCTGGGACGTCTACTGTAGCTCAAGCTCTTGCCAAGGAAACCTGAATAAACCTTATAAAAATATTCTCCCCCTTCCTATTTATCTTAGATTTTTGAAGTTATAACTATTTAATTTATCAGACTTGATTTATTGAAGTATTTACCTTGGATGCTGTTGTACTTGATGGTTTTGAGCAAAGAAATGACTAATTCATAATGACAGTTGGGATGAAAAAAATCGCAGCACCAGGAATTAAACTAAACAAACTCTTGATTTATTTATATTTTTAGCTACAAGCAAAAGCTTGAAGCTGAGTAATAGAGTGCTAGCTGCAATTTAAAAAAAAAAAAAAAAAAAAAAAAAAAAAAAAAAAAAAGCAATACAGAAAGGAACCAAAGCAAGAGAAAATTCCATAAATATAAGGAAAAACATACCCATCTGCTCTATCCAAAAGCTTTGGAGGAGAAAAGGGAGAAGAGATTGAAATGGCTATTGAATAACACTCATTTGATGACTCCTGAGTATTTCTTTACATAAAAAGCATGCAAGTGTGAGGCCATCTCAGTTCAAGCTTCCTTACTCCTTCTCCAACAGTGCCTCCTGCTAGAAGCCTCCTGCCATGCAGCAAGCACCGCTGCTGGCTGCGTGCCTGTACTGCTTTAACTTAGTGAAGCTTCTTGCTATGAAAAGAAGCCTACTGGAAGGCTATGGAGAGAGACCAGAAAAGGAGATGTGGGGATTGTTAATACATTTCTGTGTAGCAGTGTAAAACCCATGACTTCAAGGACTACTGAGCTGGAAAGTCAAAAATAGCACTCTTGAAACTGTGACTCTCACAAAACACCATCAGAAAACTATTCCTGCTAGATGGAAAAGTTGAGAACAAAATATCTAGTTTGCGGCTATTTCTTTCGTACCTGTTCTAAGATGAACTTCCACAATAAAATCTCAGCTGGTATTCACTTGGGATGCAGAGGTGCAGATGTAGCACACAGAGTAGAAATGGGTCTTGAATGAAAATATATGAACCTCCTATCTGTAAGTACACGAATTCAGCTAACTTGTTTTTCTCACATCTCTATATGCTTAACTTTAAATTCTACATAGATAGTCATAAACTTTATATCAATAAAGATTCAAGTTTTAGTGTAAATAGTCGTTCAGCACTTAGCCAGCATTATTGGTTTTACAGGGCTCAGTGGTTGTCCTAACAGCTAAAAATGAAAGATCTAAAATTTCGGCAATCTTCAGAAATGCTAAAGCAGAGCCCGTGGAATCCTGCACCATGATATGACAGCTGTGCTGACATCTCCTACCTTAGCAATTGCAGGTTGGTATCAGAGGCTGAGCCACAGACCCCAACAAATGGCATGCTACGACGAGTAATCAACCTCTGTAACATCTAGCCAAGTGGCATATGAACTTCATACAGTCAGTGATTCCAAAGCAGCATAAGACCTTTAGAAGAGATGTAACATAAACTTTTTTCTTGACACAAGCCAGGAAGCCTGTGGCATTAAGGTAAGGAGCGCTGCCTAGACTTGCTGTGCCTTAAGGGCTGCCTGTACCTGGCCACGCTCGTGGCTGATCCTGACTCACCCTCGTCTCCTTGGCCTCACAGCTGCTTCATTGCTTTGCACTTGCATGGCGAGCAGTGGTCCACTGTGTGATGCTGGTTGGTGTCACCAGCCCTGCCCTGCTCACTGTGCCCTCGATGCAATCCCTTCCCTGTCTGCTTTGCTTCACCCTTGATCCAGGCTCTGCTTCCCTAGCAGGGCAGCCAGCTCTTGATGCTCCCTGGCACCTTGCACTGATGACATCCATGCCAGAAAGGAGCAGGGAGGACAGAGATGTGGATGGAGATGGAAGTGGAGAGGCTGCGGCAGAAAACAGATGTCTCTTCAAGTCAATGAAATATTTGATATAACAAAGAATGAGAAAAACTATACATTTGATATTCAGGTATTCAGGTATGAAGAGGCCACCATTCAGTAACTCAAGCAAGAGCTACCAAAGGAAAAGGCAGAGACTGACTAATTGGACTGAGGAGGCAAGAATGGGGCTGTCTGCTGGAAAGGGGGCTGCAAACTTTGCCTGCCTGCCATGTCCACAGAAAAAGTATTTCCATTGTGGTTGGAGCAGGGGCAAGGCATGATTTGGTAGTGGAAATTGCTTGCTCTCTTGGGAAGCAGACAGAACTTATGGAATAATTTTTAATGCCATTTAAGAAATTGAATTTCTGTTCTGTGGGAATTTTATTTATGCTAAATCAATACATAAAGTCAGAATTTCATTTTACTGATGAATAGGAATTATATTGAAAATCGGCATAGACAAAGGAAACACTTTTAAAGATGCTGAACTGTTGTAGTCCTGAAGTGGTTTCAACGACAAAATGACATAACATTAAAATATGACATTTATATATTTCATAAAAGACAAATAATTCAGTACCAAAATTATAACAAGATACGGTTGTTCTCAAAATGACATTAACATAAGTAAAATAGGCTGAAAAATGATTCATTTCTTTCTTTTTTTTTAAACTTCAAAACTAACACTTGCCAAATTTCTGCATTTGGCAAGAACTTCATTTTTGAGTGAAAACTTACTATTGTCCTTTTTTTTTTTTTTAACATATTTCTCTGAAGTTGAAAAGTATGAGTGATGACTTCTATTTCAACAAGAGAGCTGACAAATGATTTCTTGGTAGACTGTGATGCTACCACTGATTTATTCTGTATGTATGCAGTCTGCTGTACCTCACATGTAGTTTATTTTTTGCAGTCATTTCTGAGAACCACTATTATAAAGTCTATCAGCCCCACAATCCAATATTGACTCCATGCTGTATTGCCTTACAAAAAAGTTAGCACAGGCACACTACTTTATTCCATTTTTTCTTTTCTTTGTCAGCCCAAGAAGCTTCTGAAAAAAAAACATCAGTTTAAAGTTGGGAATGTTATCTCACTGATACAGCAATGAATTATGTTCACAACCAAATTATCGAGGCTAAGCATGGAGGGTTCGGTTACAACATGCACTCCAAACCAGAGCTTTGTCTTACACAGACACAATCTATGCATTTGTATAAACAAATGCTATCTTCGTTACCTCAAATGGCTCCATGCTACTGCGATGGAGCAAGCTGAACGCAGCGCAGAGCTCTGAACAGAGGTGTTTGAAGAATTTCAGCACAGCCTGGCGGGTAAACTGAGAAAATGCAGCAGGGCCACTAAGGGACTGTAGGGAGCACTGCTGTGGGCACACTCTACGTGGCCAGGATCTCAGCTAACTGTCAGGCAAGGTCAAGCTAGCATGAGGTTTGCCCTCCAAAACCAAAACTGTGATACTGAGTTCTAAAATTGGTCCAAAGTAAATTTCCTGTTTCTGCTTTGCCTCTGTGTTGTACAGTCACACTTTTGGATTCAAAACACAACCTGGCTGTAAATAGTTATATGCCTGTTCCTTTGAAAAAGGTTTATTATTTTAATTTCACAAATTCAGTAATGTTATGTATTTCTGATGCTGACAATACTGAGTCTGAGGACTTAGCTATTTGATAACCACCCTTTTCATTAAGGTTGAACAAGACTTTAAGATTTATTTACAGTAACTTTCTGTATTACTGCAGAATTTCTTTCTGTCCCTAGCAAGGAGATATTTTAAATTAAATTTCTTTAATAATGTTGCAGTTGTCATCTTCCTTTCATTTGCATTGAAAAGAAAGATCAGCTAATAAAACTTTTGTATAAAACTTTTCATTTATACCTTGCTGTACGTTTATGATGTACTGGGTTCCATTCTTCCTCTGAAGCCTTACATTTTTCTGACCACCACAGCCTGGACCAGTCCCAGGCTCAGTGGGCTGGACATTTTTATGTCGTATAACATTCATCTCAAGAATCACGATATGGCTGATATTCATAACATACTCTCTCTGCAAAAGATATTAATATTACTACCTTGTTCATTACAGAGTGCAAGAAAGTTATGAAAATATAAACAAAAGAGAAAAAACACAAGGTTCATCCCCAGCTGTAGTTACCTGACCAAGAAAGACCTTGTGAAGGCTCTGAGACCCTTCCTCTCTCCACGTCTTCCTACACCTGGCTCCACTAACACATCATCATTCTTCCACTTTTCTACTGGTTTCTATCCAGTAAATTGTGGCAGAAATCCAATCCCTTTGATCACATTAAACCTTGATTAACTGAAGTGGTCTCCCAGATTACCTGTTGCTTAACTCACCCATTGCTTAGCTATTTCCATCCTGGATTTCAGATTATAAAATACCTGTGAACAACAGCTAACTCTTAGCTTGAGGCTGTGGTTACCTGTCATTTTTCAGTTTAACTCTACTTGAGAAAGTCAACAAAGTTTTGTATCTTACTTTGCATGTTAGTTTCTCAGTTTCTAGGCTATGCCAGGTATCCAGCCTGCTTACAATGTTGTTCTTGCCTTAACAAAACGGTTTCTTAGCAGATTATTAGCTTGGGCTTTGTGCGTCACCTGTGATGTGCTTCGCTGTGTTCCTGGGAGACATAAAAATACAACCACAGATCACCCACATGAATACAGAGCATCCCAGCATAATGGCACTCTTCTACAGATTCTGTCACCACCTTTTGGATTTTTGAAACTCAAATGGCAATAAAAAAGGAAAAAAATAAAAGGCACCCTGATGTATACATAGAAAGTTCCTAGAAGTAATCAGAAATTCTAAAACTTATTAAGGCAGACTCCATCAATTGTCACATTGGGATTGTATGAAGTGTTATTTTATATATATATATATATATATACGCACACACATATACACATGTGAATGTTTGCTGCCACTGCACCTTGATAAGACTACCAAGCTGCAGCACCTAACTGATAATTGTGCATTAATTATTTGATCTCAATTAGCTGCAAAATTAAATTAATGTTTTAACTGTGACCATGTATGTTTTTTACATAGCTCTCAAGTATTTTCAATTATTTTTATTTTTTTTGTAAGGAGAAATTAGGAGCATGCAGTGATAAGTGGAGGGGCACTAAGTCTGTTGAGTTTCTTTAATGACTTCAAGCAAGAGAAAAATGGTTTTGTTCACCTGTAACGAGAGAATCACAACACTTACCTGGATTCATACACAGTATTATAAGAATTTCCTACTGAAATTTGTATTTTTATCCATATATTGGATGGCACAAGATTTTGTGCATTTAGAAGAAATGACCAGTTTACAGACTGTTAGAACAATTTCCACCATGTTAACTATTAATTAATATTTTTATTTGTCTTAAAAACAGTAGGCTAAAATTCAGCAAGAAACAGTAGAAGTATCACAACTATAACATACAAAATCTCTTAAAAAAAAAAAAATGTTGTACTAGTTGAAATATACATGGTTTGGAGAAAAGCATCTACTCTGAAAACAGGTCATATGCATTCATGGAAGTAATCTCTTTAAATTACAGGATATAAGCATACAAAATAAATGTGCAAGCACACAATATTTCAAGCTCTAAGAGTAAACAGAACGTGTTTTCTGTCAGAACTGTAATCATTCAAATCTCCAAACTTTCTGCTTTGAATCTAATATTGAAATCTCAGATGAATTTATATGGAGCAACAAGGACATCTTGAGGCAAGTTAGAAAAATGCAAAACTTCTACTCCACGTTGATTTGGGAGGATTTACTAAAAATCTGACCCTTGGAATTAGCACACAATGTAAACAATAAGCTCTTGAAGTTGTTTGGCAAAGTCCCATAAATTCCACTTATTTAAACAGTGCTTGGTCAGCACTCCTGAAGTGATAGAACATATGCTTACCAATTAGAGTACTTGCTAATAGTTTTGAAGACAGGCCTGTTTTAGTAATACACTACTCTTGCTGTGTTGAGTTGTTTTCCTCCTTGTTACAGATGTTAAAAAAAACAAACAAAACAAAACAAACAAACAAAAAAAAACACTTCCCACTGCGCAATATAAGAACATTGTATTACACTGTACATATTTTTAAAATGAAAAGCACAAAAGCAGTGAAAAGTTTTTGAAGAATTAAATTCAAATCTACACAAAAAATGAACTTACACAGTTCTTTGTCACTCTCTATGAGTTTCAAGTATTCCGTTAAATTTGTAACTTTGAAAATCTGATATAAAAATAGATGTCTTCCAAAAAGGTATGAAGAGGGAAAAAAAATCATATACTTCCTATTTTGGTTAAGATTTTTTGCACATGAAAATGTACTGTTTATTTTTTTAGCAAAAAAAATTAAGTTAAAACTGGAGTTGTGGGGCCATTTGTTGAGCTTTCTGTTCCCTTAGTAGTATCTGCAGCCTTAGAATCCTCCCAGACTTCAGGAGCCTCATTTTCCTCTGGTATTGATGTGGTAAGATCAATAGTGATCAAATCAGTTTCCTGATCTTTTTTTTCTACTTCATTGCAAAACTCAACTTTATCTTCCTGCTGGCTGTTCTTCTTTATTTGTCCATTCTGTGCAGGGTAGATACTGGCAATGGTGTCATACAGAAATTGGTAATGTTCCTTAAATATAAAGAGAAGAGGTTAGTATGAATGAAACACACAGAGCCCACAAATAAGCCCATTCATTCTTTCTTTTCTTAAATTTTAGAAACATAGTACACAATTGAACATGCAGAACCACATGTGAAGCAGCTTGCACAGTTTTTGGCGTACAGGATAGTGGTTCTATGGTTTATTCTGATTTCATGTGTATATAATATCTCTGTAGCTGCTTCTATCAGATGCTCCAAGTTGAGTCACTCAGTACCCTCTTGGTTCACAAGGCAAAGTCCCCAGATATGTTTTTCAGAGTACCTAAATTGTAAACAACATTTATGTCTGGGAGAGTTATATCTTATCTTAAACTAAACCTGGTTTGTTTTTTCAGTAAATAAAAAGTGTATGCTACGGAGACGCAAATTCTCTGGAGTGACTTAAAAAAAAGTCGATGGCTCACAACCTGTGAAATGAATTTCGCCTCCTAACCCAGGGTGCTGTGCACACGTCTCTAAACCAACTATAGAAATACCAATTTATGCAATTTGTAATTGTATAATGTGCAGCCTTCCACTAGGTGTTATAGCATTACATCGCTGGATATCTCACAGACTTCTTTATTCTTAACAGCAATGCCAATTTCCAAGTAATGATTAGTGGTTGTGCATGTCTTGATTATAATTAGTATTCCCTATGCAGAAACGATGCATAACATGATAAGGATATTTGTAACTGTGATAAGCAATCTTGTGATTTGTCCTGTTAAGTCACAGGATTTACTTACAAAGGTGGAGACCACTCCCAGCCTGGTGCGACGAAGAGCTTTTACTACTTGGAAAACATCTATTACTTCTTCTGTTTCTGCACTTTCCAAGAGGGTCATTAAAGCACAAAATACACCAGTCTGCTGCGATCCATCACTAGAAGAAAACACGCCTTTTTAAAATGTATAATCAGCAAGACTTCTCACTAAACAATAGCTTAATTCAAAGTCTATATAATGAATTACATTTTTAAAACATTTTTTACTGGACAGAAATTATTACAATTAAGAATATCTGTAGGACACACACAAGACAGTTTATCTAGATTCCATCTGGAACTCATTTGAACACTTAACAGATAAGAGAGAAATTAGAAGTTTTAGTCTTAAAATCTCAGCAATCATTATCAGGATTATCTTCTCTTTAAAACAGTATGCGAGGAAATTCCTGGAAATGATCCTAACTTATGCACTGGGTTGAACTAACAGCTCTGCTGGGTCCTCATTAGTAGTACATTACAAGAACACTCTGAGCTAGCATTTCTTCTCAAAATACATGTACCAGGCAAAAGCACACAGCTCTACCCACCTACTCCACACCCATGCCGGCTGAAGAGAAGTGCACTCACCTTTCAGCACTATAATAAAAAAGCTCAGTTCTGAGCATTTTAAGGAATTTTATACAAAGAGCTGAGTGTCTCCCACAAGCCATATCAAGCAAGGCTTGTGGGAAAAGGTGGGTATCACAAAATTGTGGTTATTAAGTATATCCAGAACTTAGAGCCAGGTTACAGAGCGTGCTGCATTCATACCCACCGGCAGTGGACGACAAGTGGTACACTGCGGTTGTTCCTGTTGTCCTCAGAGGCTGGTCTGGTTGGGATTTTTTGTTTAAGGTTTAGAATCATGCTGACTAAATCTTTAGGATCTTCTGGAACATCCAAGCCATTCCACCTGTGATACTGATACTGATACACCTTCTGTGTTTCTTTCCTCTGCAAAACAGCAGTGGAAATAGCGTAGTTAATGTTAAGGCTAAAATTAAAGATACATGTAGAACACCCATTGCAACCATTTTACAAAAGAAATCTTTTATTCCTGGGGAACTATATTGTGATATGAGTTCTGCCTTTGTGCAAATATGAGCTAGGCAGAGGTCTAAGCACTGCTTAAAGTACAAAAGAGAGCTGACCTCCTGAGACTCCACTACTACCATCTCAGCAACTCACTAAGTGGTAAATTTTAGCCAATTTGTAACATTTATCATGATTAACTGCTGGTCTTGAAGAGAAATACTTCAGTTTCTTAGCGCAGGGGGTACGTGTGTTTGGAACTGTCCCTGCCCCCTTTCTTTGTGCTAGGCTTATAATTAGAAGAACTAGTGTAAAACTTCCTTTCATAATTTGCAAAGAAACTTTTACCTTCAGATGTGTAACATCAAATGCTCGTATAGTATAGCTAGGACAACAGTTGACATCCGTCATTTGAACTTCTATGCCATCATATGTTTGTTTGCCTTCTCCCCAGTACTGTGCACAGAGTTCCTAAAATAGATAAAAGTACAAGTCAGCACTTACCATTCAAACTTCCTTTTAGTTTATCTTCCACATGCACTTACAGAATGTGTTCACTTCAAAGTAGTAGGAGTTTCTCTGTATTTTAAAATATAGCATCAAACAACACTTTCCCTCAAAAAATTAATTAGAGGTCAAATTAAGGAGGTAAACAATAGAAAAAATTATATTGGAAATACAAATTCCTCATCCCATAAAACACACTTAAGTGGAGAAAGAGAATAAGAGAATGAAATTCAGTGTTTTCCTTGTATATAGAGGACCCTTAATACACCAGTGTGAAAATGATGCCCTCACCTGATCTCCTTCTTTTAGCTCTGTCAGCATAACAATGACTTTGACTTTTCTTTGGAATACCATCTGCCAGAAGTCAGAGATAGTTTCCTGAAGTGGTCCCTGTGTTGCAATCATGGCTTTTGGACCCCAGTAACCCTATAAAAGAGATTTTAAGTTTTTTTTCTTTCCTTAAATTCATTTGAAATGTGATTGTCATGCAGCAGAACTTGTTATATAATGTAAAGTGATTATCCATTTGTTCATAGGGAAAATATGCCTATCACAATAGGCAATGAATGATCTTACAGCAATTATAACAGCCAAATGACATTAAACTCCCAATATCACTTCCAAAGTATTACTTCCAGACTGACAACAAGATACACTCATGCTATGGTGAGACCTGCTATTATCTACAAAGCATATTTTTTCAGAACTAAAACAAATATTTAATTCTACACAGTTGTTTAATTACACCAATGAGAAGTTTAAACACTACACTAGACTTAGTGCACCAGTCAGCTGACACTGAGCTATCCAAAAGCAAAAAGAATCTAGATAAATCTAATTTACCTAATAATTCCATAGCATATGTTATCCAATTAGCAACTGATAACTGCTCTCCTTGGAGGTAAATATGACACCAAAAAATTGATGGCCCAAATTTTTACTAGTACAGTTTTGTGTATGTGAATAACTGTACTCACATTTCACTCCCAGAGAAAATATTAATACGGATTGTCTTGTAGTAGTGAAATGTAGAAAGTTTTGATTATTAAAATTCTAAATGGATTTGCCAATCAACGATCAGATCTTCCTCCTCTGTTCAGGTAAACTTATTCTATTTGTGAAGCCAATAAGAGAATGAGTTCAAGCTAGTATATAGTTATCATAGGCAAGCTTTATCTGAAAGCTTGTGAGATGCTTAAAATGGACCCTCTATATACATACAGTTATGAAGGAAGCATTGATGTATTTGCTTGATTCTTCACAGTCACTTTCTTCATCTGAAGAATCATCTGAATCTTGTTCACCCTCCTTAGTTTGCTCCTCTTCGTTCCTGATTGGCACTCGGTTGAAGTCATCTGCATGAGACAGTGTCACAGTTATGCCACTGCTGCTCATACACAGCATTAGAGGAGGGTTGTTTCCACATCACCATTCTGCTTCCTCCAGGGAATCCCAGCTACTGTTTTTTATTGCTGGATGAAGATGGCCACACACGTGGTGGCCTGGCTTCCCCTGTGGCTTGGTTGCTTTGCTCTGGGAGAAGAGCAAAGATGAGTTTTTCCAATGACCCTGAACTGTAGCAAGTTTCTGAACTTGGTGTTGTGCTACTAAATGTGTTTGTGCCTTCCTAAGCAGTAGAAGGGAGTCAGGGAACTGGTGGCTGATTTTGCAAAACCCTGGCAATACATGCTAAAACCAGTTCCCAGGCAGTTGCGTCTTTACTAGGGAAAGGCCAGAGGCATCAGGAAAAAAGGATTTGACAGAAGAGAGCCAAGGGCTCCTCCACCTTGGGTAATGTCAAAAGCCAATCCTCCTGGTTCCCACCCATCAGGCTTCTTCCTTCTCTCTCCTAATGCAATTTTTAAGTGAGCCACAGACATTTGGGGATGTGTTGCATCCAAGTACTGAGCAAAGTTTTACCCTATACATAAGACAGTGACCTGCTCTTTGAAACCTAGCCCCTGTGATCCTTCACTAGCTTGTCAGTCACCAAGTTCTAGTTCTTCATTTTCACCAAAGAAAAAGGCAGTTGGTTTCTGATGTTTTAATGGAGTCTGTAAGCAGAAAAGTCCAGTTGTTCAATAACAGACTGCAGAATAAAGGCCACTTTATTTGAAATAAACTTAAACACTCATGAGAATTCACAGTTTTTTAAAAAAATCTTCTTTAAAACACTAAGAGAAGTTTCTAATTTTACAACATTGAGAAAATTAATTAATCAAATACATCTCAGTAAGGTAATTTACTGTCCTCGTTTGTTCTAAATATATAGGTTTCCATAAAGAAGATACTAGATAAAATAACAAAATGTTCATAGAAAATACTTACATGGAATTGTATTGGCATTCCTATTTTTGCTTTTATTTTCTTCTCGATTTCCAGTGTTCTGTGTCCGCCAGCCTTTATAGGAAGGCAGTCTCTAAAGAAAGAAATGTGGCATTATGCTTGGAATAAAAACAGTTTCTAGGATCATTGTCCCCTCTGGACACCCATATCCTGTCTTCATCTCCCAGCGCATCACTTCTTACTATAATTCTATAAATTTTGGTCACATCTGGACTACATTGTACTACATGTACAATGGCATGGACAATATGCACATAGACACAAGTAATCATTTTACGCCCCTAATCTTTATTAAAAATAGCAAGAATAGAAATCAAAAGCAAGAATCAAATTTAATTCATTTTACAGGATGGTTTTCTTTCATGAAGGTAAAGAAATTGTTTCTGTGCCAGAGAAAGAAAATAGCACAGAAGTGATCTATTTTATATGGTACCTCTTTTTCATGGCTATATGTTAATGTTCTATGTTAATGTTAATGGGAGTGACAGGTTAGTGCACTTGAAGGCAATGCTTATTTACCTGAAATTCTGCCTCCAGCAGAGATGGATCACTTGGAGGATCTTTTCTTTTCAGATTGTTAAGATAGGAATGCAGTTCTGAGAGACTGATCTCTGTTTCTCCATATTGATTGTATTCCACTAGTGCTTGATGGATAAGGATGTACTGTGACTGGTATTTCCCATTTGAAGGATTTAAAAATGAAGTTATTGATGAGTAAAAAAATCATAGCACTTTTTAAAACAATTATGAAAAACAACTACTTATATGATGTTATTAGTGGTAATAACATTAAACATTAACTTTATATAGGCATTAAATTAAACTATTAAAAATCATAGGGACTTCCAAATTAAATATTTTGGAGCATAGCGTGTTGGATGAACAGTGTTCTGTAAATAAACATCATATCTTTCAAAAAGCATGCAATTGAGATTTGAAAAATTTGATCTTAAAAATGTCTAAATAAGTTAAAAACATACATTCCACCAGTCCATGACATATATTGTACTCTCAACTCAACTGAAAATCCCAGGAGACAGAGATTTTTGAATATGAACATTAAGTTTGATTATGTAAATTCACCTTTGTTCCTTTGTATTTATGAAGTGTATGCCAGAAGCTGGATTATCAAATCCAAAATGTTACTGTCTTTTTTCTCTAATATATAAACTTAAAAAGCTAAAGTTTCTAAAACTTAAAAATTGTAGTGGAAGTTTTTCTCTCTCTTAATATTTTTAAAGCTATATTTTCTATGAAAAACTTCACCTGAATTGTAGGAGTACCCAAGACTGAGCAGAGCACTTCTGAGAAAAACTGATGAAGAACTTAGAGAAGGAGAGTTCCAAGTGAAAGGAATGTTAGCAAGATACCTCTACTTGAACCATGAGGCACCGCTGCCGACGCAGCTTCACAACATAGCCATAAACATCCACTCTGCCTTCTGCATCCAGCCCCTCCAGCATTGCATCAATTCCAATATAGGTTCCAGTGCGCCCAACACCAGCACTGAAAAGCAAAAAGGGATTTGATTATCGAAGGGGAATGGCATCTTCCAGTCCCTCCCTGAGAGAGGAAAAGTCAGTGAGACAGAGAAAGTGAAAACACATGAGAAGTGGATAGAAAGGAAATGAAAACTGTTCTTGTAGTGAATTAATTGGCAACACTAGAAATTATAAGTTTGGATTTTAAGCATCTTTTAATGAAAATAAGGCCGATATTGTCAAACATGGTGTTTATAGCCAGAATAGCATGGCATTTACCTGGCTGCTTTTCAAAAGTCTATGTATTCTCAAGTTTAGTTGACTTGAATCAGGGCTTCAGACTTGACTTCAGGGACTTCAGAAAACAGGCTTTTCAGCGCCTCTCTAGCTATTTCACTCCCAAGTAATCAAATCACAAAATTTGGGATCAAAAAAAGTATCAAAACTACTGAGCTTTCCTAGCTCCCTTTTATGAACAGTTTCACTTCATGTTCATTTAACATATTTACATATATAAGATTTACCTGCAATGAACCACTATTGGGCCACTAAAAAAGTTGCTTAGAGCATTAACTCTGCGGCGGAGTTTAAGAAGGAGATGAGGATCCTCAGGAACTCCGTGGTCTGGCCAACTTGTGAACTGAATGTGAGTGACTTCTCTTCCAGCTGTCCTTTCTCTTCCCTAGACAAAAATAAGTATGTTTTTTTGTTTGGTTGGTTGTGTGTTTTTTTTAACATATCTATATATGCAAAGCTAAAATCAAGTGCAGATACACAAAGCAAAAGAAAAATAAGGACAACAGTCATCAAATGTTGAAACAGAAATTTCAAATAGTGTGCTGTCATGTGGTGCTCAATGGTCTCTCAGGTTACAACATCTTTCATATTCCATTTAAATTAAAAAAGTAGCAGTGAAGAGAGCTGTGAACCATGAATTCACAATAACTTATACAGTGAACAAGCAGGAGGTTCAAAATGTTGTTACAAGTACTTTGTTCTCAGGCTAGCTTATGATCCAGAGTATGTCTCCCCATTCTATTCATGAATAACTTGGCTAGTTTATAGTTCTGCTTGCTTCAAGGGATACCGGCTAGTAATTCTCATGTCTCCTAGAAGTACTTTGCTGAATGTACCACATATTAAAAATAAAATTAAATTAAACTAACTTAGAATAGAAAAACGTACAGGAGAACCTATGATTTTCAATGATACTAACTCTCTTTTTTAAGTCACTTGATTAAGGCTTAAACCATGTCTAGGGTTGCGTCTTATTTTCATATGTTGCTGCTAGATTCAAAGAGAAGACACACATTTTGATAATCATTATAAAACAAAATGACAAAGACTTCCTAAGGCTTTTTTACTGGCCAAGATTCATTGTGGCTACATGGGTATCTTTCCAGTAATTAATCCCCAAATTCTTGCTCAGATTTGAAGTATCCAGCTGTGACACAGCTGTTCATACAGTTATTCACCACTCTTTCAGGAATTATACATCACTATTGCGCCAGAAATGTAGAAGTCTCCAATTTCTTGCCAGGGACGACTTAAATTCCACAACCATATTCAGTTTTATCTATATTATTATGACGTCAGCCAAACAGAGAACAGACAGCTCTAAAAATATTAGTTGTCAGCCTGCAGCAATCTTTCCCTTCTACTATTAGATTGTTCTAGTCACAGAGCAGTGTCTTCAACAGTTAATCATCATATTCTCTCTGTCTTCACATAAAGTTGCAATTTTGGCATTACTGACATGCAATGAGACAGCAGAGTAGGAATTCCCAGCTGTAATCATGGATCAAGATGGGTGGAGTCTGTTGCTTGAGTATTTTGCTGAAGAGCTGTGATTTGTATTCCACTTCCCCATACTGGAATATATTTGCAGAGTGTGAGCGGAACATTTAGCCTTAGATGGCAAATTTTCTTCTCAATTACAAATACAGCAACTAATATGATTTCCGACGTATAAAAAAGACTGGTTAACCAGCCTTAGCGACTCTTCACATAGCCAAATGGTAATTTTAAAATGCTTATGTTTATAAATGTACTTGAGATTACCAGAATTTGTACACTGTACAACTGCACAACTATTATGAGTGTAGATAATGTTGGTCTGTGAGTCACATTAATTTTACTCATAAAAGACAATGCTGAGATACATAAAAACCATGTAAATTTCTGGATTAAAAACAAGCTAAATATCTAATGAAAACACATGATATTAGGTTTTCCATACTTAGTATATTAAATGTCCTCTTAAATGTAGATTCCAGAGTATTAGGGAAAATACAGTTTTAAGTAGGGAAATGCATGTCTAACTCATATTTTCTGTAATGAATGACACCTACATGTGGCAAGTTTTTATTTAAACCAGCTATTGCTTGGGGAAAAACAGCAGGCATCTTCCAATGACAGCTGACTCTTCTCATGCTTTAAAAGAATTTTTTAACAAAACCTACAGACTCCAAATACACATTCCAACTCCAGCCAGTCTTATACTCCTGAGTCAACTTACCTTTGTGATATGTAGTTTCTGAATTATATAGTCTGGACACATTTTACTTTCATTGATCTTCACAATAATGTCCCCGTATGTCGCAGAACCATTCTCCATTGATGGCCAGTACTGGGCACATTTGTTCTACAAAGATATGAAGTTAACTGGTGAGCAAGCATAACAGCAAACTGGCAGACAGTAGAGAGCTAAAAGTCTGATTTTAAATAGACAGCAACTTAGTATAGTTTTCCAGTTTCTAATAGGTCTTGTCCTCTCCTGAAAAGGTGGTCACTACTTAGGACATCACTGCCAAATAATTCCAAATATCCATGGAATTTAACTTGTAACATAAAGTGACAATACTGTACAATAGGTGCACAGCAACACGTTCTGTTTTCAGAAATAAAAGGATGGATGGATGGATGGACGGACGGATGGGCGGACGGGTATTTCTCACCCTGTTTCCTTCCTCACAGCGGGTAACCATGACAATAATTGTTGCCTTCTGCTCCCAGATCATTCTCCAGAAATCATCCGTGGTTTCATCCTTGGGGCCTGGCAGGAGATATATTAAGGGATTTTTTCAAAGAGTCCAGCTACTAAAAAGCGCCTTGTTGATATGTTTAGCCACACAGTCTGAAAAACTAACCAGAGATCACGCAAATAACAGCCATAGTTTTGCTTTCTTTATGACTGCAGCCATCAGGCTAAAATATTTTAAAAGTTGTATATATATGTCTGTGTATAAAGATGTATATATATGTCTGTGAAATCTGTATATATATCTGTGAATATCTGTACATATATATATCTGTGAAATATGAAAATCCCTTGCATAAAACTACACCTCATAACAAACCAGACTGTGAAGTACAATTTGTTCATCTTCACAAAATTCCCAAAGTCAAATCTCATTGGCAATTTTTTTCACATTTAATTTCAAAATGTGAGCTTTTCCATTTTTCTTTAAATTCACTAATACTTTGTGACTACTTCCTAAGTGGTTGAATGAAGAAAACAGATTCTTTTAAGTTTAGAAATTACCTTGTGCAGCAATATATTTTCTTGGTTCCTTGAAGCCCTGTAAAAACGTACAACGTTATTCAACTTTTAAAAAGAAAACAAGAACATTTTAAAAAGATTTGCAAATTTAGAAATCAATTAAATATGCAACACTCCAATAATATCAAATACATTAAAAAGACTGAAAAAAATCAAATGGAAATCCTCAGAGTGTCTGATACATGAAATGTGCAGACCACAGGGTTTCTTCAATAGCGTCTAAGAGGTTTTATAAATAGAAATCACTCACATCAATATGACTTGCATTGATATAGTCTGATCCTGGATCTCCTGGTATCTCAGAGAGCTCAACACGGTTATGGTCATCTGTTTAAAGTATTTAAACAAAATAATTATATTGTCTCAAAGCACTGAGAAAACAAATATTTATAGAAAATTTATGCAAAAACTGTAATACTCACATGGAAGGATATCAATGTAACGGTTTTTGTTCTGATTATGGCTTTTTTTGGCCTCCCTTATTGAAAATTTAGTGAAAATTCTAGGAATACTCTGTAAAATACAATGTTTATTTAATTAGTAATCATGTACTTAACTTACAATCAAATACATATGAAAGAAATTTGCTGCTAAGAATCTGGAAGATAACTTTCATACAATACTATTTCATGTATGTCTTCTATTTAAAATAAATGAAAAGTATTCTCCCTTAATTATATATCTTCACAATTCTATATTATTTATATCGCCATGTCTAATTAGTGAAAGAGACTGTAGAAAGTTAATCTCATAAAGTACTTTTGAACCCCTCCAGAAAGATAAATAAAAAATATATGTTTTCATCAGATCATTCCTTATGATTCCTTATGTACTTGGTAGCAAAATTAGCTGAAGCCATATTTGACCTCAGATGAGAATTCACTCAATTTTCTAGGTTCTTTGTTATTTATTTATAACTAGTGCATATACTTTAGACATGCTCCTCAACAGAATTTTTCCAACCACCTGGCTACAAATCTGTGGTATATTTTGAGCCAATGACAAACCTGAAATTCATCCAAGAAAAGTCTTCCTTCATCAGCAATCTTCCTCTTATACGTCTCCAACAATTTCTCAGAAGGTATTGGCTCTATGTTCAGAAGCTGTCTTTCATCATCCTTAACTGTGTAAATATGTTGAACATTTATTTTTACTGTCTTTTAAAATGTAAACTACATATCAGTAATGTAACGTGCTTCTCAAATTGTCAGTTAAATTAACAAAAAGATGAACCCAGTTATTTCAACTGAGTATATTTATTTTTCAAAAACTCGTTCCCCAGACAATCTACAAGCAAACAGATCCTGGGAATAACAGGTCTTGTTCAACTGTGGATGCATCGGAAGGAGGCCACAAGCAGGGACTTTGCATGAACAGCACTTTTGTACAAAGTGGCCGTTGTCATACTTGGGTCACAGCAACAGACAGCCCAAACACCCACAATAATGATGGGGGTGTACTTTAGTTCTAATCATTTCCTGGCAATGTTTAAATGGATTACTATACAAACAACCTGCTTAACATTTCTTTTGAAATATAACAATAAATGTTGCCTACTTTTCCTAATTTTCTCCAACTTATTCTGAGTTGTTATAATCTGTACTATCTTTTATAATAATGATTGAACAAGGCTTAACATCTCTAACTATTCATCTGTTGATTTTTCAGTTCCATTTAAAAGATTGTTTAAACAATTAAGTGTATCCGAGCAAGTGGATTTGGGTACCAATACAGTATTACTCCCAATTTAATGTAATTAATTTTTGTGGGCTTGAATGTAATAAAAGATGTTTTCCTGAAGCTTTCTGGTATTGACTTAATCAGTTTTTCTTCATAAGCTTTGAAATCCTGTACAAAAACCTACACGTTATGTTTAGTTTCAGTCTTTGAAATTCTAAAGCCTTCAAAATTTATAGCGATAAAGTACTGCTTTATGTTAAAATTCTTGATTTTAAGAAGGTATAGGGAAACGGGAAATCTGGGGTAACTTTT
Organism: Aythya fuligula; assembly: GCF_009819795.1. Classification (NCBI taxonomy): domain Eukaryota; kingdom Metazoa; phylum Chordata; class Aves; order Anseriformes; family Anatidae; genus Aythya; species Aythya fuligula. Next base: position 25,696,235 of record NC_045566.1, on the reverse strand, counting down.
TTTTTAATGAAATAATACCAGTTTTTCAAACTGGTAAACTTTCAGTTCATTTAAGTATAAATACTTCTGGAATATATTTGAAGTTCAATATTTTAACACGTAGAGAAATACTGAATGTGTGTTTTGTTTGTTTGTTTGTTTTTCTCTAAAATAGGTTTTATTACGTCAGCATCTGTAATCTACATATAAAACCTAGAATGTAAACAATCCAAAAGTGGCAGTAAGACGTGACTAATTTTACTTCCACCTGCTAAATATATAAAGATACTCACCTCCTACGAGGCTGATGTCTTCAGAAGAATTGCTGTAGAAAAGCAAAAGCATCTGTAAAAGCTTTGTCTAGTAAGACATATCTGATGAGTTAAATAAATACAGTTTCATATATGAACACCCACCAAGACTGTTCAGTAAACAGACAGCATTACAAGCTCTTAGTGAAATAAAAGTGACACAGCTAGGACTTTCAGATCCTGTACAGAGATACTTCGGATCCCTGTCCTACAATGAGCGCTATCACAGGGGAGAAGCAAGGGAGCTGCATCAGAGTCTTGCATAATTTTCATGGAATCATATCATAGAATGGCTTGGGTCAGAAGGGACCTTAAAGACCACCTAGTTCCAAACCCTCTGCCATGGGCGGGGATGCCACCCACTAGTTCTGGTTGCCTCGTCCAACCTGGCTTTGAACACTTTGCTGTGGATGAGGCATCCACAACTTCTCTGGGAAGCCTGTTCCAGTGCCTCACTGGAGTGAGAATATCCTCCTAACATCTAATCTAAATCTTTTAGTTTAAAACCATTCCCCTTTGTCCCATCATTACCTGCCCAAGCAAAATTTGCTCTCCATCTTTTTTAGAAGTCTCCTTTAAGTATCGAAAAGCTGCAAAGAGTTCTCCCTAGAGCTTTCTCTTCAGGCTGAACAGCCCCAGCTCTCTCAGCCTTTCTTCATAGGAGAAGTGCTCCAGGCCTCTGATCATCTTTGTGGCCCTCATCTGGACCTGCTCTAACAGCCCCACGTCCTTCTTGTGCTGGGGGTCCCAGACCTGGATGCAGCACTGCAAATGGGACCTCACAAGGGTAGAGTGGAGGGAGACAATCACCTTCCTACACCTGCTGGCCACTTTGTTTTGCATGTATTATTTTTAATACTTTTGACTTACTTTATGAAGGAAAGGTTTTGCAGATACTTGCGAATATTTTTTCACAAAAGTAGTAACAAAGCATATTGTTCTGGCAGATTAATTCTTCTGTGGCCTGAAAAAAGGTACGCTAGAGAGATTTTAAATCTTGTTCGTTGTATTTGCATTGCCAGACAAACCACCAAGAGAGATTTTGAGTTTTGTTGTTTTTGTTTTTGTTTTTTTTTTTAAAGGATGAAAAGATGAAAGGATGTCTTTTCCATGTATTAGTGAAATATGAAACTTCTAACACTTTTGCACTACCTGTTGTGAAATATCTTTGAAAAATAAAAAATAACATTTTTATAAGGAAGGGAGAGAAATATGAAGCTTACCTAAGCTTTTTTTGGTGAAGGTCATAGATTTTATACAGAACCAATAGCAAAGCAATTGATGTCACAACGATCAAGAACACCAAGAATATGATCAGGGCCCTAGAGTTATCTAGGAACAGGAAAAGAAAAAAATATATTATTTTTCAAATAAATAATTAAGAGCATAAAAACTTTAATTTTTTTCTCTCTTTGTTTTTAAAAAATCTGTATACAGAACCAGCCTCTTTTTTTTTTTTTTTTTTTTTTTTTTTTTTTTTTAATGAAAAGAACTAAGTAATTATTTTTAAATATTGAACTTAGGTTTGTTATTTCAAAGTTTAAAAATGGCAAGCTCACTGACAAGGAGAGAACTTTTTCATTAAGAAAACTTTCACTTAAGGTCTTTATGCCCACCTGTCGAGATGCTACATCTCACTCACTGGCCTGGCATTGACATGGGCTGCGTGAGCTGTACATGTGAGCAGGGGAGCTGCCAGCTGCTCCTGGTTTTCAAGGCTGTTACACTGTTTGACAGAGGGAATGTGGTGCCTCATCCCCCAGCTGCAGGACTGAATTATCCTGTGATCAGTTACTCATTATGTGAAGGATCTGTTCCTAAATTAATTTCTTAATTTACCTCTTTTTAATCTTTTTTTTTTTTTTTCCTGTCAGCTCTTGCCAGTGCTACAAGGACATTTCAGTAACATATTCTTCAAATAAAAACGTCTTTTATCCAATTTATTTTCTGATTTTGAATTGAGTTCAAAACAGGCCTTCTCATTTGGGAGCATCAATGACAGGTTCCCTGTGACCCTTACTGTTGATTAGACTCCAACAGCAAATATGAAGGTAAAGTGCCCAAAAAGATTCAATGGAAAAAGCCTTCCAGGTGTATAAGTTACTTGAGATAAGTAATAAATAAAATTCTTATTTATTTATTTCTCTTGTCTATAATATTTCCCATGTCTACAATGCTTGGACTTTCTCATAATTTTTGGCATTGGACACATAAACTCCATGGGAGTGGGGAATCCACAACAACTCACACATGTTCAGCTCCTGAAACACAGTATCTGAACACAGGAAAATAATTCTAAAGTGAATAATATAAGTCAGAAGAATGAATTTCTAATCACATTGGAACGTTTCCTGAAGAAGCCACAGCTATGTAGTTATTCTGAGTCATGTTTGGTGACTTGTCAACGTCATTCATTACCTTAACGCTGAAGGAGGATATTCTTTTTTTTTTTTTTTGAATGCAGAATAATTATTAACTATAAAAATAGGCAGATTGATTTTTTATTTAGAAACAATTGTAATAGAATTCACAATTTACATTATTACTCTATACTATGCTAAAGACAAAAAGTAAAAATGCCATATTTATTTACTTACATCTGGTTTTTATACTTCCTTTTACTGGGTTGCTTTTCTTTTCGCCATTAAACACAAGGATCTGCATGCAGCAGGTGAGAATAATAACAATGTTAAGATATAGCAAGTAAAAATGCCTGCATAATTTGTTTCCAAAAGCAAAGAACTATGGGTCTTTGAAACGCATCCATCTATTTTCAAAGAATAAACCTCATTGACAGCATGATCTATTGTCAATCTTTATACAGCCCTTTACAGCCCATCTCAGATCTCCACTTATGTTACAGCAAGATCTAGATCCAGAAATGTGTGTATGACTGAATAAAAATGTTAGTGTAAGAGGAGAGACAGTTTACAAAGTCAAAATCAGATGCATCTCAACAGCAACAAAATCCAGTCTATCCCAAAGCAAATCTCTCAGCTCTGAAAAGTAACCAAGTGATATGTAATAGAACATCATTTTATTTGCCTCAACAGTAAATATCTAAATAGTTAACTGAATTGGATATTTTTAACCCAAGTTCCTGTACCGGAAATAATTCATTTAAGGTTAAATTATAAATGCCAAAGAATACTTTTAAATAAGCTGCTTTTTTGCAACATCATCTTTTGGGTACTTTAACTGATATTAAAATACTGGCTTTGTTTAGACGTGTTCATATTTTGTATGCTATTTTACATTTAGCCATTATTTTTCATTTTCTTAATAGAAAGTCTGATTAGATCTAATAGGCAGCTGGATCTTTGTGCATCAAAGATTTTACACTTGCTTGTGAAGAAAAATGAATCTTATGATTAAATGTAAAGATTTAGTACTGAACAGGGGAGAGTACTAGCAGGATTAAATAATTGTGATTTTAAAGCAGTCTCCTGAAGCAAATGAGTAGGAAGGGGAGGAGAAGGATTGGTGAATCCATTGAATTATTCGCTTCAGGCTGAGCTCTCTCTGAGCCTATCCCATCCCTGGAGAGAAATCTGGAAGGACCTTGCCTTCCACCTCTGTTCTACAAGGCTGATGTGTCCTGGGGGCTGGTGGTTGCTGAGTTCTGCGGCTGGGAAGAAAAACATTTTCTGAGCAGTGAGTAAGTGGCAGCACCCAGAGGAGTAGCTGGGGCAGCAGGGAAATCAAGCAAGAAGCTTCTCCAACTGCAAAAGCCAGAAACCCATTGCAGCAGTCAGTCAAAACCTCACTAAACCAAAAAGTGTTGTGGGTACCCTTCTGTTTATTCCCTGAATGATTCAGAAAGTAGGCAGAAGGAAATTGTGACATCTGCCAGCTTTCACAGGATATCTGTTTTTCTTGAGCCTCTTGACCCAGAATCTTTTCACTACTGTCTAAGGCCATAAGGCTTTCCCTGGTTTCTCCAGTAAGAATTGGGCAAAATATGTTCAAAGCACAAGCTAGTGTTTTGACACAACTGGAAGCCAACTTCTTGTCAGACAAGCTGCTCACTGCAAGTTGTGGAGAAGGGCCTACAGGAACGTAAGTATTTTTGCTCCTATTGGAGATCATCTTCATTTTCCAAATACATAGCTTTCTGATCATAATCTGTAGGAGAAATATTGACAAAGGCTCAGAACAAAGTCTAGACTACAAAAGCTCTCTGACAATGCATTCCTCAGGAAGACATGAAGGGGGGAAAAAGTTTTTTAAAAAGGGGGAAAATGAGTGAAACTGGTTCCTAAGAGTAATAAACTCTGTCATTCCTACTGGTTACTTCTAACCTAATGTTTCCTGAGAGAAGCTATCAGGACAAAAAGAAATACTCCAGCTGTCCACATTAAGGGATGGACACAAGGCCATTGGCTTCACAAACAAAAGCCAAAAGGATGAAATGCCTAAAAGATGACAACACAGTAGGAAGCCTCCAGGAAAGTGAAGCCTGTAAATAGGGAAATCAGAGGATGATATATTTTAGATGGATACATGGGCAGGTTTGTGAAAGGCTGATGTAAAAACACGTCACAAAAAGAATCCAAACTGCTTTATGATAACTAGTCCCTAAAGCATTAGGGACAGCTGAAGAACAGTGTACAATGAAAAATTTTGAACAATTAATTTCAGAGCAATTATCTCAAGACTTAAGTTTCATATTTATTCTCTTTGATAGAAATGACAACCAGATATTCATTAAATGTGTAATTATTGTAATTGTAATATCAGATACATTTAAGACACACAAATTTCTCTCTGTCCCATGCTATTCAGCTTGTACTTTTCATGCTGTCAGAACTTATATGGAATAGCACATAAGGAATGTGCTACAGATGGACCATATTTGCCTTTTTCTCAAAGATCAAATATAATACACCTAAACAATGAAAATATATTTTTTTAGATTTTTAGCTTCATATGCTTACTTACCTCAAAGTCATAATGTGTTAAGTATGAGAGATCTTGTATTTTAAAATTACAACGATCACGATATTCTTTTTGATCATTCCAGGATAATATAAACTGTGTTTCTTTCCCATACACTTGTTGATTTTTGCAGGTAATCTTGACAGCATTATCACCGTCCAGATCTAGATGCAAGTCAACCACCGGATCTGGTTCTATTTATAAAAGAAGTGTTACTCCTTCCATTCTCGTAACTTGAAACCAAATATTTTAATAACCACATGGGTTCATGTCTGTTATCTTCTCTCTTAATAATGTCATACATTTGCTTCCTTAAAAATTTCAGTCGCAGTTTAACAATACGAATAAAATCAATGCTGGGTTAATCATAGCCTTATCCGAGCTGAAAAAGCTGTAAAGGGGAGCTGAAGCAGCTGGGAGGACCAGAACTCTACCAACAGTCAGGCTGCCAAAGATAATAAGATGGCAACTTCACCTCTTGCTACTGACACCACTTTCTCATTTCAGGAACATAAGACAACAAACAAAACATGGGAACAAACAAATTTTTCAGTGTAAGTCAACGTCTAAGTTTCAAAGCTGCTGTAACTTGATTCTCCTATCAGAACTTACTGGTGTATTTTGCAAAAGTATTCTTTTGCTACAAGCATCACCTTGTCCTAAAATGCCAATTAAAAAAAAAAAAAAAAAAACAAACAAACAAAAAAAAAACAGAAACTTTTTACTTTTTAATGATTATAAATCTGTTAAGGTGAATTTGTTTCCTAGCTCTGATTTCGTATGTTGCAGCAAAAGGCTTTGAGACTGGGGATGTGGGATCTTTCCTTGAAAGTTTTTTAACCCTTTCAGAAAGTCAGGAAGTAAATAACCTTCAGCAAGCCAGTATATTTAAAAAAAAAAAATGCAGTTGTCTTTTTCTTCATATGAAGAGTTAAGATGTGTGTGGCCTTATGAGCAGATTTCATCTAGAAGCTAGTAGGACATATGACTTGGCTGGGCAGGTGGCAGTTGCTCACTTTTCTGTACAGGGCAAGTTTGTGAGTTTCCTACTCAGTATGCTGCTGAAAAAGCTGTGGCGAGGAGAAAGTGAGCATTTCTTGAGGGAATGTGTTTGTTGAGATCAGAAAAATATTTTACAAAATGTCATTTTTTCTAGTCCCAAGGAGTTAGGCTCTAATGATATATTCTTCTCTTCAAGAAATAAAACTCTTGCAGTATCAGATTGATCATGTTATCTGCTGCTGTATGTTTACATACATGGAGAATGTATAATACCATTAACTCATGAAGGCAAGCAAAATCTTACTTCCTCAAAAAATAAGAGAACCGTGTGTTTTTTTTGTTTTGTTTTGATTTTCTAGACCCTTAAACTTGTGTCATGGAACACAATCTCCACCCAAGGTATTAAAATATGAGTATATCCCCAGAAAGTGGGGTCTCCAAAATGCAAATATGCTCATTCTAGATAAATCATAAATCATAACCATAAAGAAATAATCATAAATCATAATCATAAAGAAAAAATAATCGTGCTCATATTAGGACTGTTTAAAAATTAAATACATTTTTCAGTTTTGGTTACAGTTAAGTCTCCGATCAAATATATTACATTATCAATCCATCCATTTACCAGTTGTTTGTTTCCCTATGGGGCTTCAGGTGATAATTTTGATCTCCATATTGTTCCAAATAGAATTTAAAACTTGTTAACCCAGTTATTCCCAGAGTAATAGGGATATTCCATTGTTTTTAAGGATATTTATATTTTATATTTAAAACTGGATGCAAAAGCTCTGTATATTCCAAAGAGAGATAGGACTCAAAATTCAAAATAATAGTCTGTCAGAACTATTTCCCAAAGACCTAGTGAAACAAATTTAATAACAACAGGAGTCAGATTCAGTGTTCTAATATATCCAACTCTACATGCTTTCCAGAAGTGCTAAAAGCAATGAAAGATTTTTATTTTTTCCTAGTATTCGGAAAACAACAATAACAATACACAAAAACAACAACAACAACAAAAACATACACACACACACACATAAAAAGCCTACCATCACTAGCACAAAAATAACACTTTATTTTTCACTAAAAAGTAATTTTTGATTATTTATTGCAATAAAGAAAATATTAATTTATTACCCTAGCAAGTATAAACCATCATAGTTTCCCTGTAGTGTAGCTTTATATTAGATGAGCCTGGAGCTGGGGGAACTAGAGCTAAAAAAAGTACTGGAAGAAATTAGACAAACATGATTTTTTTTTTTTTTTTTGCTCAAAGAAGGAATGAGAACTGTAAGAGCCCCTATATCCGACGATTAAAAGGAACGAAAACAACAAAACAAACAAACAAAAAAAAGCCACTAAAATAACTGTACCATCACCACCCTCAAACTAACAAACTAATTAAACAGCAACAATAAATTAGGAAGTAGTAATGTCTGCATCCGAAAATCTGGAAATATCTTTAAAATCTGTATTTTTTCAGCTCTTGTAGTTATATTGATAGAACATGTACGTGAAACAAAGAATCGTGGCCAAGGGGACAGGCTTTCCATAGAGGACAGACCTTTCTGACAACACAATGCTAGGTATGCTTTTTGGCTATAACCTAATGAGGAGTCTTAGAATTTGACTGCCAAACTAACTGAAACACAGTACAGATATTAGTATTGGTGTATCCTTGGCCATGCAGGTGTGCTTAGAGCAACCAGACAGCTACAGAATAGAAGGTACATTCTGCACATCTTTGTAGCTTTCATTCCACAAAGAAGTTTCTCTTAAGCACAGCATCGCTAGTCGGTTGAGGGAGGTGACTGTCCCACTCTACTCTGCACTGGTGCGGCCTCACCTCGAGTACTGTGTGCAGTTCTGGGCACCACAGTACAAGAAGGACACTAAACTGTTGGAGAGTGTCCAGAGGAGGGCAACGAAGATGGTGAAGGGCCTAGAGGGGAAGATGTATGAGGAGCTGCTGAGGGCACTGGGCCTGTTCAGCCTGGAGGAAAGGAGGCTGAGGGGGGACCTCATCGTGGTCTACAACTTCCTCGCAACGGGGAGTGCAGAGGCAGGTGACCTATTCTCTGTAAACACTGGTGATAGGACCTGCGGGAATGATGTTAAACTGAGGCAGGGGGAGTTTAGGCTAGACATCAGGAAGAGGTTCTTCACTGAGAGGGTGGTTGTACACTGGAACAGGCTCCCCAGGGAAGTAGTCACTGCACTAAGCCTGTCTGAATTTAAGAAGCAATTGGACTTTGCACTTAGTCACATGGTCTAAACTTTTGGGCAGACCTGTGCGGTGCCAGGAGTTGGACTTGATGATCCTTATGGGTCCCTTCCAACTCAGGATATTCTATGATTCTATGATTCTCTTTCTCTTTTTGCTTAATTTGAATGTTCTCTCTACATGGAGACATAAAGCTTTCTAAAGTCCCCTAAAAAATCCCAAATGAATGCAGAATTTTTTTGAAAAATCCAGTATAGATAAAAATAGTAAATGAATAAATTAAAAATAGATTAAAATTAAATGATTATAAATGAAACACTAATCATATAAACGTTAGTTTTAAAAAAAAAAAAAAAAAAATCTAATATTAATCAGTTTATTGAGTAGTAGTAACAACATATATAAAAATGTAAAGTACAATAAGAAAGTACATATTTCTCATGTTAGGGTCAACCTTGTCCATAACAGTTAGCAAACAAGACTTACTTCCTGGTTCTGTTGTAGAACTGGTGTTGCTCCAATTTCCCTGAATTATCCTATGTCTGCCACATATATATGCAGCTACAGACACATCGAATTTGGCATAAGGTTTGGTATAAGGTTTTAATTCATCACAAGTAAACTCAGTCGTGTCATTTGACCCTTTAAAAAAAAATAAAAATAGATACATATGTTAGGAGCACAGAAACTCTTTCACCTCATCAGAGCTACCTAAAACCACTGTTGTGTACTTCCTTTTTAATTACTTTGTCCTAAGGAAGTTTGGTTGGTTTGTCTTGCTCATTAATGCTAAGTGAATGCTCAGGAAGAAGAATATATATATTCCCCAAAATAAACAAGTAGGAAGTTGAGGGGTTTTTTTGTTTTTGTTTTTGTTTTTTTGTTTTGTTTTGTTTTACATCCTCAGTATGTCATTAAAACAAGCATAATTAGAAACTAACATAAGGTACATAGACAAAGAGAGGCTGGTACTTTCAGGTATCACAAAACTCTGTAAAAAAAAAAAAATAAGTGAAAACGCTGTTCAGCTTGGGAAGAGTTTACTAGATAAATGTCTGAAGTCACTCTGCACGCTGGACAAGCTTGTTCTGGTAATGATGCAGGAGATGCCATCTGCTTTCAGTGGTGGCAAGCAGGACACAAAGGTATTTGTCCGAGGAGCAGCATGAGCAAAGCTACTACCTACAGTGCAGCTGGGGCTTTGGTGGCCTGAGGCAATGGCTTTTTGATGTCTCCATGAAGCACAGCTGCTTCAGATGAGACCTCCTCACACCCGAGCATAGTACCTAGGTCTCCTACACTGGCCAAGCCAGACTAACCACAGAAACAGCACATATGAAAGGAGAGAATGCTTAGTAGAAGACAAGTACCTGGCTTTACCTCTGTAAGCATGAATATGCCACCCTCTGTAATTAGGACCCCCTGACTTTTACAACATTAATGTTACACAAAAGGTGGCTCCCTTTCTGCTCTTCCCACCATTTCAATAAGTGTACACATATCCATAGTCCTTCTTAGAAATTCAGTTCCTGTTATCATTCTTGGAGGAATAAATAGGTTCAGTGTTGCTTTATTAGAAACCACCAAGCTTACTATGTTAAGCTGAAACAGGAAAGAAAAATCCTAAGGGAAGGTAACTGCTAAAAGTTTTTGTATTAATTGTCCTTAAACTTTCTAAAAAATAAAAATAAAAGTTTTCACCTAGAAAATTATTTCACTTCCCCACAAACTTCTGATCTTCTGATTTGTGAAAAATTAAAACTTTTAGATGATAATATATTTTCTCTGAGAATAAATGAGCAAGCTATAGGTCATTTTCTGAGGCAGACAACACCTTTCTAAAAACTGATCAGGCAACTGATTATCTGGTCACATTTTAATACAAGATACTTGAGAAATGAAGGATGACAGTGATGTTCTGAAACAATAAACTGAATAACCACATAGTTGAATTGGAGCAACCTCAAAGTAAAGAAACTTTTAAAAAAGGTTTGTAGAACAATAATAATAATTTAGTGTTTTTACTGGGCATTTTTAAGAAATTCCAATATGTTTGGACACTGCCTCATGCTTGGTGCCCACTAAATATTAAAACATGTGAGGAATTATTTTGTACCAACAGAGGATATACTTACTGTCCTTAACAGTGCCATTGCAGTTTATATAATAGCCATGTATAAGAGTTTTCTTGCTGGGTGGTGTCCATTTAACTGTTACACTTTTGACAGAAATTTCTAATGTAAGATTTTCTGGTGCTTCTGGAGCTGTTTGTTTGTTTTGTTGTTTAAAAAAAAAAAATGGATAGGAGGGAAAAGTTAGAATGAAAATGCAAAATATTCCATTTTATTTCTATTTTAATTAAACTCAGTTTCATTGGATATTAAAGCAAGATAGCAATAATGTAAGATTTTGCATAGTCTATTTCATTCAGAGAAATTATACACAATTATAGAGTACATATAACAGCATCAAATTAGAGTAATTTCATAAATTTAATCAATTCAGGATATAGGTGAATACAGCAACATCACATCTTACTAAAATTCTTCAACAATTCCAATTATTATACATTGTTTTGATTTCCTTATAATTTTAACCAACTTTAAATTTCTATCCTGAAATTTTCTTTGAAGGTTACTTGATTTAAGGTGATTTTCTGTTTAATTTATAAAATAATGCTAAGCCATTTCCAAGGACAATACTGTATAATACTTTATCATTTTATCTGGAGACATTCTTTGCAATTATTCTATCTTCTTTCTTCACAAGCAAGAGTTTGATATTTGTTTTTCTATAGGGCTGCACTTTTTTCTGCACTTTTTTTTTATTCTTTTGTCTTCACTTTCACTGAAAATTGCTTACATTTTGCCACTTTCTCATCCTTAAAAATAAAAAGTCACAGTCTCTTAGGGAAGAAGAGGAAGGTTTGAGACTGCAGGTCTGAGCCTGGGGTTGGAGGGAGAAAGGACAACTGTGACTGTGGTCAAAGAACTACCATAAATACAGGAGATGTGGTGATAAGAGCAGGAGGAGAACCTGAGACTGGCTGAGCATGCTGCTCAAAATTTATCTTCATCATCCAGGAAGCACAGACAGTCAGATTTGCAATGAAATATGAGGAATGCAAAGCAAAATTAAGCATTATACTTGCCATCATATTCTGTTTCTGTATCAAAGGAATCAAGGACAAACTCTTTTCCAGAATACTCTACTGTATGTTTGCATTTGTAAGGATGGTTTGGTGTTAAATTGTTCATTAATACGCAAGATCCAATTGACTGCCAAGATGTTTCTGGAAAGGTAGACACAAAAATGGCTTACCCATAATTTTCACAACTCTAAAAGTATATCATATATCTAAAAGTATATCAAATCATATCTAAAATATATATTATACCATCTTAACTAGGATTTTCTCTACCATATTTATTCAACATAATTTTTAGTACACTACCAGAATATCCTAAACAGAAAAGTGTACGACTTAGTGAACCCAAGTGACTGAGTTCTAGGTTCTTTTACATCAATTCAGTTTGCATAGATCTTTACTTTCCATCACTAACACTCCTATTTTTATATCCCTTTTACATTGTGGACCCCAAAGCTGCACAGAGTACTCAAGGTGAGGCCTTACCAATGCTAGGCAGAGTGGGACAATCACTTCTTTCAAGTGATTAGCTATATATTGCTTAACACACCCCACAATGCGGTTGGCCTTTTTGGTAACCAGGCCATATTGTTGACCTGTTTTGAGCTTACAATCAACCAAAACCCCCAGATCCCTCTCTAGAAGGTTGCACTGCAGCAACTTGTTCCCCAGACTATATATACACCTAGGATTACACCATCCCAGGTGCAAAATCCAGCATTAAATTTCATACAGTTGATGATTGTCCAATGCTCTATTCTATCAAGATCTCTCTGCAAGACCTGTCTACCCTCAAGGCAAGTGACAGCTCCTCCAGTTTAGTATCATCTGCAAACGTACTTAGTATGCACTCAACTCCTGTGTCCAGGTCATTGATAAAAACATTGAAGAGAATATTCGTCGTGCATTTTTCTAGAACATGGGGATATGGAGCATGGGGATATCTTCTTTACCACACCATTTACCTTTAAGCCGATGTTTTCTCAGTCTGCAAGGCTGGCAAGCTCCAAGCACAGAGTGTCTGTACTCAGCTATTCACAAGCCTGCAGAGCCAGCTGCCCACTTTGTCTGCAAGGGAGCAGCTCACAAGAGACACTCAGATTTCCAAGCTCTCAGCTCCCCTTCAGGCCTTCAAACAGGAGCTCAACACCTCCAAAAGTCTGCAATTTGTGAAGCTGGTAAACTAAAGGAATGAGCTCTCTGGGCTTGAACTCTCCCCCAGATCTTCTGCAGTGTGTGGAATGGTAGTTCCTAACCTGCCCACTCCAGAAATTCTGAACATCTCTTCCCCTCATGCTGGCACAATTAATTAAACCTGCCAGTCTCATCCAAAGACACCATCTATATTGCTTAATAAATAAATAAATAAATAAATAAATAAGCATTTTAAATTATGTTAGAAGTGTCTTACCTTCACAGCTAACATTCACATTACTACAGGCACCTGAGCAATCTGTATCTGAGGTATTGTCTTTAAAACAGAACTGTACAGATGTGTTGTTAAGAATCTTCTTTTCTAAAGAACACTGGCTTTTATCTAGAAAGGATAAATATTAAATAGCAATGTGACATTAGTTGTATTGATTCTTTAAATATTGATTTGTTCTTTTATATTTGTTAATTTGTTCTGCAATATGAAGATATAATTGGCACAAAATGATGTGCAAAGAATTTAACAAGAAGATGAAATTTAAAAAGTATTCATTAGACAAAAACAATTGTTGTATTCAAATCATAAATGAAACTTTTAATTCAACAAAAGCAATAACTTTAGTGAACAAAACATCCAACATAGATAGTAGCTCTCAAGTGCTGGCCAGCCTTGTTATTGCTAGCCATGCTGCATATGACTGATGCAGATGAAGTTCACTTTTCCTTTACAGTGAAAAAATTGTATTTTTTACATGAAAACCTCTGTCTGATTCTCTGTAAAAACAATAATAGACTATGAAATCCATGAAAGCTGTATTACTGCATGTGGAAGGAAGGAAGGAAGGAAGGAAGGAAGGAACGAAGGAAGGGAGGGAGGGAGGGAGGGAGGGAGGGAGGGAGGGAGGAAATTACTAAGACCCTTCTATACCTACCAGGTGGAATAATTATACTTTTGCATGTGTGGTTGTTAGATGTAAGTGTATATATTCTGCATCTGTTAAGTTTTGCTGTGTTGGTGTTGACATTCACCCATGACTTCTCCTCATCTTTGAGCAAAATAACATATTCTGTGTTGTTTTTGAGATTCTTCAGTGTAACTTCAACCATGTTTTCCTCGTCTGTTCCATTTCCTGTGCTGTAGGATATATTATCATCTAAAAGAGAAGAATAAAAAAGCAAATAATCATTTCATGACAATTTTAAGGACTCTTAAATGTTTTGCGGTATCTGGTATCCCCAGCATCACAGGTGCTAAAGAATCAGAAAATACAGCAAAATTGCCTCGTTTATTTTTAGTGTTATTTGTTACCTTAAAAATATTTAAAAGAGAAAATTTCCTTAGGAAAATATTGTTTTAAGTCATTCTCTAGTAAAGGAAACCGAAGAATTAAAAAGATTAACATTCCAGAACTACATTTTTTTTTAATTTAAAATGTCAATTCAAAGCGAAATATTTTATTCTGACACATTGAAACCTTTGTTTGTCCAGAAACTTCAGATTTTCTCATTTAAAACATTTCATAACCATTAAATAATAAAAGCCACTTCTGAAAACTGGAGAGGGGACAGCTCTCTCATTTTGAAGAAAGAGAAACCAATATCCAAGCTTTGGATTTACTATAGTTATGAACTGCAGTTTGCAGCATGTGTTCATTGGCAGTATGGGGAAAAATTAGAGAGAGCCTAGTTGAATGAAAGCAGATCTCTTCTGCAGCCCTTACATTGACAGCCTAGTTCAAAGGCAATTCAACATAACTCTAAATGAAGATTAGAAGACCAGAACTGTTAATAACTTTAATGCAAATCTTTCAGAAGCATGAGACAGTTTATAAAGCAAATTGAAATGGTAGCTCATTTGTTTTAGTGATAAGTTTTCCCTGAGTTTACTGATATGTTCAAATATCAGGGCTGAGATAAATAAGGGGTTTGGTTCTTACCACAAGGTTCTTCAGTTGGCACTGAGGGACTTTCTATAAGAAAAGAAAACAAAATGAAGGTGTACTTCAGCAAGTATGATTTTTACAGAGCATTAGAGGAAGACAACTGGCACTGCCTAAACTGGTACTCTTCATTCAACACGTTACAAGTAATTATATTCAGCACCCTATTCATATTTGAAAAAGGGGAATATATCAGCCACATACATACCAATTCTTCTACAAGCTATTTTAGTCATGTGCATTTCATCATTCTCCAATGATACCAAACTGTTTTTTTCATAACATTTCAGCATACAAAGTTACACAAGAATATTCCAAAATCACGTTCTCGCAGTGGTATGATAAGCTACAGCAGTTTGCTGGGATACGAATGCTATGGAATGCCTAAGCGAGCACTTTCCAATGTCACCAAAGAAACACATTTTATCTACTTTATGCATAGTTACTCGTGTATCTGGAAACGGACTAATTCAAGAGTACAGATCGTTTTACAGTTATTGTTACACTGGAATATCCAGAAGAAATTAAGAGCTGGTATTTAGGAAATCTGTACGGAAGCTTGTGCAAAAAAAACGTCATCCTGCAACCAATTATTTAAAATATACTAAGGTGTGAGTACTATCAAAAGACAGATATCTAATTTTCTTCACAGAAGTGTCTTGGATTTGTCTATTCCCTCTGGCCTAGGAACCAGATGGCTGAGCAGTGCCCCTAATGAGAGGGTTAGCTAAGAGGGGCCAAGATGGCTCAGGGCAGGAGACCCACAGGTAGAAGCTAAGCTCAGTCTGTGAAAGAAGACAGCTAATGACAGCCTACAGCTACTTGAAGAGCAGTTATGAAGATGACAGGAGACAAACACCTGGATGTACTTTACTCAAACACACACACCCACCTCAATGACCTGAATAATTCCTTACAGCACAATTGCCACAACAATACATGTAAATGCTTCATATATTAGGTCCCAAGAAAATATTAATGCTGAGTGAAACAACAGGGAAGCCATTGGAAAACAGAAGTTCACAGGTCGCTGGATGTAATCTCATGTTTTTGCTGCTTTAGCAAACTTCTATGAGTAACAAGGAGAGTAATATTGACTGAGTAATTGGACAGATTCACTTTCCTACCATGCCACTCCATGGAAACAGTTTATGTTTTTCACTTCCTTAACAAGCAGTAAATTTGGTGCCTCTAATCCTACTCTTAAAATATTAATATTACTCCTTAAAAAAAAGAAAAAAAAAAAAACACCTTAAGTTTGATGCAGTTGTATGCCTACTTGCATACCTAATTTGTATAACTTAAAAATATATATCAAGATTATTTATTTCATTCTAACACATTTTCTGTGGTTGTAGTGTGATAATTGCGATAACTGTGTGCAAGTTTGTCACCTATTGTATGACTGGGGATGGTCCCCGTGCTTGCTGGCATGCTGACTGGTGAGGTGGTGCTGTGCAAGGATGTTGTTTTGTTATCATCTGTAAGGAAATAAACAATACGTCAGCATTAAAAAAAGCAAAATTCACTATTTCATATGGCTACATATCAGTAATGTCTTACGCTACACTCCCTCCTCCCCCTTTATTTCCTTCCAGGGTTTTTGTAAGTTAGAGATGAGTGCTGAAGGAAAGATCATGTTCATATATCCAGAAAATGAGAAAATACATTATATAAAGAGAAAGCAAACTTTTAGGAATATAGCATTTACTAATGATCTTTGAAATGTACACAGATTTTTTTTTCTTTCCTTTTTTTTTTTTTTTTTTTTTAGGCATAATCCGCATTGGAGTCAACAGCGTAGAACAGAGCAGAATAAGAACTACCTTAGTAATTGTGAACTAGGAACTAAAACATTCTGCTATGTTCTGACAGTACAGCACAATTATGAACAGTGCCTGTGCTCTTTCAGAAACAAGCAATCCAGTAATGCTTAAATGCCAAATAAGACACATTGCTCATTATATCACTTACTATATCTTAGTATTTATCTCCCTGCTTATAAGCCTCGGATGGGTTTCTCTATTCTCTTAGGTCCGTTCCTATTCTTGCTTTGGCAACAACCTTGTTGACAGTAGTACGAGTTTTGATACTACTGAGGTAACTACAAGATTGAGCATCAGACACCAGATCCTGAAAATAATCAATTTGGCTCTGGCTCCTATGCTGAATTGCAGGTACCTATTCCATTTGATGAACCACAAACTGGAAAAGGCTACCCTGAGGCTAAATTACTCAGTTTTCCCCTACAGCTCAGAGTGCAGCATGTGGCACCTAAAAGAAGTCGGCAAACCTGATGAAGCATGACTGAAGGCAGTGGGAGTGCGTGTGGTAAGGGCAGCAGGGCTGCTGTGTGGTGAGTTGCTGGGTCCCGTGGTTGGGTCGGAGCCTGTGTGCGTGGAGAGGTGTGTGCTGTTTGAGGGGATGCCACCTGTGGCAAGAGGAACAGCGGTTTCATTAGTGTTTCGGAGGTCACCCACTCACAGAACGAAGCAAAACTGCAAACAGCACAGGACAGCCCCACTGGGAGCTCTCCTGCGCTGAGGCACTGTGCGTTTGGAGCAATCAAAGGTACGCTGAATGCACAAGGGTCATGGTGTAAGGGAGAACAACAGGCGGCAACCGAACATCCAGTAAGTGTAACCCCTTATGGCACGGACTGCACATCTTCCATGACAAATGCTAGGTTTTAAAATACACTCAAGTACATGACTCAGAACCAAACTGGTTTGATATTCTTCCCTCTTAAAACAGTGTATTTCATTTCACCGGGCTGAATTATATGTATTGCACACATTACACAAGACAATTATACACAGGAAATGGAAAGAAGAAACAACCTGAAAAAAGTGTCAGTGAATTTCTTAATGTAAATAAAAAGTTTCTTACTAGTTGGTGTTGTCACGTTCTGAGCTCCTGAAAAAGACAAAGAGAAAATGTGTAAATTACATTTTCAAGGAATCACAGGCAACCATATTATATTATTTTTTTTTAAATAAAAAGAAACTTTCTTTCCTCCTATCAGCTGAGCTTTCCCCAGATAATTACTTATTCTAAAGTAAACTCTATTCTAAACTTTAAAACTTTATTCTAAAGCAACTACTAGACCCCCAAAACATCAAGTATATACATGTATGTAGGCTCTAATTTTCCATATTAGAAGTCCCAATTCCTTGAGCAGGGAGTCTGCTGTGCATCCTGAAGGATGGACATAGTTTCAGGAAGGCTGCAGCAGATGCTGGTTCAGCTGAAACAGAAGAGCAGCAGTGCCACGGTCCTGACTTCATGGTTACCTTTAGTGGTGCTTGGAGGTGGGAGTGACGTGGAGCATGGAGGTGACAGAGGGGAGGGGGAAGAGCTGGTAGGTGCCTGATTTTCATCTCCTGCTAAACAGTGAGGAAAAAATATCATTGAGTGAGCAATGTGTGATCATGAGAAGTTCATTTCAAGCAGAAAGACTACCACTTGTCTTCTGAATCAAATGCCTCCCTCCAGCACTGGCAAGAACAAGTTTGCATTGCTCTCCAGTTCCTGCACAGAGCATGTAACACACCTGCTTGGATTTATCCCAAGAGCGTAGCTTACAATGAGGTCTGCAAAACCATGAAATGCCAAATTCCTACCAATCTCTCTGGGATGCCTTTGTGGCAATGAGATTTGACAATCCTTTAGCAAGGTAAGGGGATGTACTGACTTCACGTGTTTGAGAACACCAGCTAAAGGACGTGAGTTAACACGCAGCTTGCAGAAAGCACGTGAATGGGGCTGTTTTGTTTCATGCTATCGATCTGGGAAGGACCTTCTTCCCACAGATCCTCAGGTACCGCTGTGGCACCTGAGGTAACTGCAGGTAAGTAGCACTGTGAGAGCTCAGGGTGAAATTCTCAGCTGGGAGCTCAAGGGCAAGGGGTGTCCATAAGGAAAACACGAACCCATAACAACAGCATGTTGCAGCTGGAATTGTAATTGCTTTCTTTAAAACGCATGCTTCAAATTTCCACATCTGATTTAATTAAAATAAATAAATAAATAAAACTACATATGTCTTCATCATATTAACAAATTTTGCTGCAGTATAATTGGCCTCGCACAACCTAAATCACCGGATTGCTTTAACAGTGACAGAGTTAGTGTTTGATAGAAGTAGATGTCACTTCAGCTGAAACCGAAGAGTAGCAGTGCCATGGTCCCAAATTTCAGTATTACCTTTAGTGGTGCCTGAAGGTGAGAGTGACGTGGAGCGTGCAGGTGTAAGAGACGTAGGGGAGGGGGGAGAGCTGGAAGATGCTGCAGTTTCATTTCCTGCTGTTTAGTGAGGAAAAAATACGACTGAGTGAGCAATGCATGAAGGTGAGAAGCTCATCTACATTAGAAAGAGGGCATTATTTTGTATGACTTTCTCTAAACCATGCTTCTTAGGTCAGGTGAGGCTGGAGGGTACTTAAATGGCACTTTCATATTTATTGATGCATTTTGCGACAGCAAAGCCAAAACCCTCAAAATCTTTCACTTCATCACACAGCAGCGTGTACAAGTAACATCAACAAATAAAGCATGATTTTGCATGAATGAAGAATGACTTTATTAGCAAGAAGAGACACCAACACTAATTCTCTTCTCAAGAAAAATCTTACCTGTCTGTAATCCTCATCATACAAAAGCCAGTAATCCAAGGCTCAGTATTCCCAAAAGACCTTTACTTTACCTAATATTCTTCTCTAAATCCCAGCACACTTCCTGGACCACCCTGCTGATATTAAGAATCCCTCTAGAGAACTCTGTCTCCAGGTTAACCTCTCATAAACTACTGCCTGATTTCAGCTGGGAGTTATGCCCTTTTCACAGCTATAAAAATAAGCCCCACTTTTACACTCAGTTTTGAAATCCTGACCCGAAACATTCTTAATTTGTGTAATGTGAAATTTCTCTCAGGATAAAGGGAGACAAAAATAAATGGCAATTGTCTGGAACCAGGAGAATAAGGACTACTCGTAGGAGTGTCCATCAAAACAGAAGTTTGTTCTCATCACTGTGTCTTTTACTCATTTAGAGGATTAGAATCTTCCACTTTGAAATACAAATTTTGAAAGCCATGCTCATTTCCTGGAGACATCTTTCTCTAACACTATTGCCAGGCTTTCAAAAGGAGAAAAATTCCACTTGTTCACATACTGTAATTGTCCACAAACTTTCATTCACTCATGTCTCTTCCTTTCTTGGCCTTTTTCTACTAGTTCTCCTCCCCTACGTTTCTGTTACAGATAAGAAACAAAAGTACAGATGATCTCCATATATCACTTCAGTGTCTGAAATCTCAGGTAAGGACTGGAAATTTGTTAACAGGAATTGTATAAACTAACTATATGTATTAAGGTGCCAGAACCATGTAAAGCTAATGTGTAATCATATTTGCCATGATCAATTCAATCTCAAAGTATCTTCTTATATTTTTAAAATTTGGTGTTTGAAAACCAGCAGTTGGTCACTTCCTGTTTCATATTATGATTTTGTTTTCTTCAACCTGCTTACCAGCTGAAAAATCAGTAATTCCCTCTCCTTCCCAGATCTTAGTTCAGCACATAAATCATACCTCAAGCCCCAAATTAGCTTTCTGTAAGCATCCAGTTTAAATACAGTGTGATGTTTATTGCTTGCTCGTGGTGACACTACATGCCACGCATGATCACAAAACTGTTGAGGTTGGAAGGGACCCGAAGAGATCGTCTGACCCAATCCTCCTGCTCACACCTGGGTCAGCTCTTAAAACAGTTTAAAACAGAAAATAACAATCCTAGATCACCCTTACCCTTTTTTTCCCCTAAATAACCACTGGCATTTTAACAGAACTTCATGGCAGTTTTGTGCCATTCTAAGCAGTTTATCATTATCCTGTTCTTCTGTGATTCAATGATATTATATCATGTTCATAGCAATGAAATAGGATGCAGTTAATAAGAATTCAGTAGGTGGCACCAGAACACTGAAAAAAACACAAAACTCTCAAACAGCAAAGGTATTGCAGTAACAGCAAGATACATTTCCCCATATAAACTTGTACAGGGATATTAGATAAAACAAAGGGAAAAAAAAAAAATAAAAGAAGGATCCCGACACACTGGACTATATTTCTCCAGTATTAATAGACATGTTGCTAAAATTAATTTAGTTTTCCCAAAATGTCCCACAGCTACAGATCTATGCCAGATCTAACCTCTGGGTAACAAAGTTAACTGCGAAGTCACAGCTGTCTGCTCATGCTTAAATTCTAAAACACATACCTGGAAATTTAAAGGTTCAAATCTGAGAATATCTTTAATAAGGATGTTCAGCCCCCAGAAAACATCATGTGCAGTATGAAAGCCTGATGATCACCAACTAAGCAAGTTGGTCTATTTCCTCACATCTTAAACTGCACCCAGCCATAAGCCATTTTAAGATAATATACATAGGATAGTCTCAGACATTCCAAGTGCAAGAATTAAAGTACATAAAAAGTTGCTAATACAAAAGGTGTATGCAAGCTTCTCTTCACCTTCTCTTGATTTGGCCACTGGCTGGTTCCTACTAACTTACCCAAAAGCTAAGACCTATCAGCAGTGTTGGAGCACTTCTGGCCACGGTCGAGTGCCCTGCAAAAAGATAACCCCGGCACAACCAGCAAATGGACAGCTTGGCTAATTGCTTTTCTGCTCTCCAATCTCTCTCTATTGGTGGGCAGACAAAGTGCAACTGCTGCCTTAAAAAAAGGTTTGACATGAGATGACAGGTTCTCCACGGAATGCTCCTAACTTGGACGAGCTAACCATCCTTTCTCCTGGAAGCTTGAAGGCATGCAGGCCCTGAGATTGAAATATGGGACTATTATATTTTGAAGAAGCCCTTCAGTGTTCAACGAGAAAAATAGATGGAAGAACTATGAAAGAAATCAGGCCAAACATCTTAATCTCCAAGCAGAACAAGCTGTAGGGCACATTTGGAGGTCCAGGAGCAGCTGTATCACTGACGCAGTCATGGCTCTGCACCTGCTGCCGTGAGCCATGGTTGCACCCTTATAAGAAGTTAATGTTTGCTGCTGTTCTCTAAGGAAAGACAGAATAAAGTGAAAACACTTTCCATTTGGAAGGACCAAGCAACCCAAGAGCAGACAATGCAGGCCTAGGATATGTTAAAAGATACTGTGTTTCAAGTAAGTCCAGGGTATGATCTTCTCAAGCAGAAGGAAGCACCAGCACATACTTCCTGTGCTTGTGTGTTATTAAAGGAAACTCCAACTGATAAGATAGCGAAACTGGAGAATCTGCATTAAAAGCCTAAAAACATTACCATGTTTTTATGGGCAAAATATTATCATGTTTTTATAGGCAAAAATGTCTTAACTGATGACAGGGAACGTGCCTTTTAACTACATTCTGCTTTGTATGCTGCACAGTGGGTAAAATGGCCCCAGTTTTCTATTTCCTGCTGCTCTAGGCAGGGGACTGAGCTTGCAGGCAGGTATGTCAGGCAGCTTCTCCTCCGTGCACAGGAGTGCTGCAGTACTGCGTCCCGGACTGCACACAACACAGAGGAATGAGGAGAAAGAGGGTCCCTTTCTGCTAATAGCATATTTAGTGTTTTATCTAGCATGGTACCATACCCATTGGCTCTTCACAACCAGCTGCACTCTGCGTGACTTCGCTAGACCCGGGGAGGGGCGGAGGAAGTCATTCTTCCTCTCAGCCTCACGTCTGCAGAACTGCTGGCTGCCCAGGGCTATTCTCTCCCAGGAAAAGTGCTTTGTGATTCTGCAGAGCTGCTGCCCTTTTCCCAGGACCTCCTCACCCTTTGGCATATTGGGCAGACCCCAGCATCCCCCACCAAGCAGGACTTCACACTAAGCAGCCTGTGTAGGTCCAGAATTGGTCTGCCCTCCTTTTACAGCTGAACAGTGCTGCTCTGCCTCAGCAGGGTCAGAGCTCTTCACATCTGCACTGAAAGCAACAGGATGTGGGCTCCTTGTTCAGGTGGAGTAAAGCTCTTTGAGGGGGTCTTCTAGCAAATAGCACAGACATTACTCAGCTCCACTGCAAGCCAATGCTAAATTGAAGAAAAAAAAAGAAAAAAAAGAACAGTTCCTGGTGGGAGGTAAAGGGTGAGTAAGGCAAGGAACTACACAAAGTGCTGCCAACCTCCATTCTTTGGTTTATTTTTAAATTTCAAGTGGGATAGGATATAATTCACACCTATTTTAAGGCTCCTTTCAGCTGCCAAAACCAGCTAAAGGGACCTTAAAGTAAATGAGCATCAGGGCCAGAGATGTTACTGCTGCTTTTGGCAGCAAACACAAAATGAAGGGATCCTCTGCTACTTTATAAATAAATCTGGGCAAACCTATGAACAGGCTTGAAAACACTTCAACATCTGAGTAACTCTATATCACAGAAGACCCCTCAGATTTTATAAGAAGGATCACGTGTGCTGAAGTGCTTTCATAAGCACAGAGTGCAGAACTAAACTTCAGCCTTTATCATTATCTGTATTTGGGGAAGAAAAGTGTTTCTGTTTTCTGGGCAAACTGCTGCTTTTTGAAAATTGGTTAAAAGAAAGCCACGTGAGGTTCACACACAAAAAATATGTGAAATTTTGCATGCCCTGAGTTAAAAATCAATAAATATTCATTTAGGATTAACATGTAGAAACTTTTCAGTTTCTAACTGGAACATTTCAGATAGTCCTAAAAAAAAAAAAAAAAAAAGTGCCTAATATTTTTTCATTGCAGATTTATCAACAAAAGCACTTCAAAATAATCTATAATCCTAACTGATAAAAAACTCAGTAGCTGTACAGCAGTCAT
Organism: Aythya fuligula; assembly: GCF_009819795.1. Classification (NCBI taxonomy): domain Eukaryota; kingdom Metazoa; phylum Chordata; class Aves; order Anseriformes; family Anatidae; genus Aythya; species Aythya fuligula. The sequence continues at coordinate 25,672,702 of NC_045566.1, read as the reverse complement.
AGGAATGATATAAATGTACAGCAGCTGAGAATTAAAACTAAACAAATATTATAAAATCTATTCCCATGGGACATATTCACAATATTTATTTTCACCAGAAATTTGGGATAAACAGTTGAAACTGTAAATTTTAATCTAACAGAAGTTCTGAAATGATTTGATTGAGAAAAGCCAATTGTCTCCATTTGGCACCAGGCTGTAAGTGCTCATTCTAATTCTCCAAAATTATAATTGAAATAAACAGATCCAGTGTGAGTTTGTCAAAACGTTTCCTGTCACACGAGTCCATTAATAATCGTCCCCAACGTGACTCCTTAACACACTGCAATCACAGTTTAAGAACCTGATCCCGCCACTCTTTCCTAGCACGAGTATCCCTTGGAGGAGCCCTGGGCTTTGTCCTTCCCAAGACCCAGGGAACCTATGCTCCCACCTGAATTGCATCACGAAAGGCGGAGTCTTTCTGCAAACCGTGTCTCAGGAATAAGCACAGGCCTACACTACAACTCAATATAACAGGACATAGTACTGTATTTTTAATGAAAATCAACCTTTAAAATTAATGCTTTTTCTTGCTTGCCAACACCTATGCACTTCTTGCTGTCCATCTGCCAGGATGGGAGTTTCGGAGCCAACTAGAAGAGCTAAGCAGCAGTTAGAGCATTAGGGAAGGCAATGAATTCAAACTGGCCAGAAAACCAGTATGAGGGCAGGAGATAGAATTAAGAAAAACTTATCGCTGGCAGATACAAGAACACAATGCTGCGTTCCGCAATGTTGCAGACTTAGGAAAGAGGGGGAAGGACAAACATCAAAGTTTGTCAACTCTGCTATTATACAGAGCCTTTCTTAAGGAAATGATAAGAAGAAAAGCTTACAAATGCTGAAATATTTTCTCAGCTAACCTGAAATTATATTTCAAAAATAATTTCAAAACCAGAATTTTCTGATTCCACTTATACAATGCAAGAGTTTAATTTTCCCACAGAAAAATAAAAATGCAGAGAAAAACAGAAATTTCCCTCAAGAAATATCACATTTATGGAAGCAACATTTGTTACAAACGATAACTGGAATTTCACAAAACCATAAACCTGGAGTAGAACATGAACCAAAGGCAGCAATTCAAATTCAGTTTGCCAAGTACACACATCTTGCAAACTTAAAATAAATACCTAGAAATATCAAGAATTTATCAAGCAGAATAAAGGCATTCCTATCAATTGCACTGCATTTTAAATGACATCCTCAGTCTTCATAGGAATACTTTAACTACAGTAACCCACTTGTTCAACTACAGCTAACAACGCCTTTGCTGCTCTGTGGTTTCTCTCATGCTGTTTACTTCTGTTTTTCTTCTACAGAACCCTACTCAAAAGGAAGAGGGTGCAGCATACTGTGGTTTAGAGCTTAAGCACTTCCAAATGGTGAAACTGTGTTACCATAGCACCCACATGCTCAAGCAATCAGACCTATCTCAGTGCTAAACCACAACTTCTCTAGTGCAGTCATGAAATTTCCCTATTAAACTCCTTTTCACCAAATTTGCATTTATAATTATTTTTAGTTGTACAAATTCATTAATATGATACAGTCAAGGCTGCTTTGCAGGGAGAATGTGCAATGATGTGAACTGTCTGCAAGAGGGGAGAATATCAAATCCTGATGGAACAATTAATTCAGCTGTGAAACGCTGGCTACCATCCACAGCCACTAAGAAACACCTATACATGAGGAATGTAAGATTGGCTGACATACTTGCTCGGTAATTTCGTGATATGTACAAAAGAAAAAATGTGCTAATGTTGCTTTGCCTTTTGTATATTTTCAGTGTTTGTGCATGTGCAGAGCCAAGAGCCAGAGAACATGTGCAAAACTTACCGTATGTCAAGCAGCAGTACCTAACCTCAGGTATAACTCTCCTAGCTCCAAATCTACCACAAGCAGAAAGAAACACTTGATCCAAACTATCAGCTTATGATACAGACAGGCTGGTTTTGGAATTGCTGAGTGCATATTGTTTGTGGCAAACAAAAGAAAGGAAGGACTTGCAACAATTACACTCTCTTCTCAATTTCTGTGCCCATGTTTTTGCAATTGCCTCCTCTGCTAGTTCTATGTATTCAGCAGAGTTGAAGGCAGATCAGTTCCCAAGATTTCTGACCACAAAAAGAAGCTGCAACTGAGAACTGGCTGAATACTGGAGAGAGTGCAAGCTAAGGGCAAACTTCTTTATCTTGGACTATCTCATTGGACCTTGGCTTATTTAAATATCTGACTTAGTTCTCTATCCACCTCTGAGCTGCTTCACGATAAAAGTGTATTGCTGTATTGCAGACATTTTCCTGACTACAAATTGCTTTTTACATAATTTTACCAGCAATAAAAAAAGAATGGGTCCTGGAAATGTTTCTCTAAACTCTTTCTAGTCAGCTCAAATGATAAACCATAAACAGTTTAAAAACATACTGTAAGAACTGCAGCATTTGAGCCACTGATAATCTAAAATCAATCAAAATCATAAATCTCCCCTTTGGTATAGGTCTGTTAGCAGGAAGTCCTTCAATCAACAGCTCTGTATCTACAAGGATTATTTCAGTGAGGTGAAATCAGTGAGTTTTAATCAGTGAATTTCAAAAAAAATGCAGCTAGAAATTTTTAAAAATAAATGAACATTTCTTTCAAGAAATGATACCCACCTATGAGCTTTTACTCTACGTAATAATATTTTTCTCTGATCAGTTGCTGAGTTAAAGACTCAAATAAATATAATGTGGCTAACTGTCCTAGGGGTTCTGAGGGAGGAGTGTAGCTTACAGAGATAAACAAATAATTTTCAGGTGCTCTGAACATTTATGTCTCCAACTGGCATCACCTGGATTGCAAACACTCAGCTCTCCTACAAAATAGGATCAAAGTACAATCAAAAATGGAAAGAAAGCTTGTAGGCTGTGAAAAGACACAATAACATTTCCTTTAATTTAATTTTATTTTTTAAAACTTTAGAAGCATATTGTATTCAGAGCCAATAAAGAATTTTAGCTGGGAGACTAACTTTCAAGGCAAGGTTGCTTCCTACTAATTTTATTTTATTTATAATGCAGGAATATCAATGTTCGCCAATCACAAATATAACTGCTTGGTGCTATGTTCTGGTTGTGTACAAGAAGTTATGCCTGCAAAGTTTTCATTTAGACATAATGGAAAAATGGAAAAGAATATTTATAATTTTACAAAGGAAACAAACAAACAAACAAACAAACAAACAGAAAACTTGTCCCAGGTGTTTATAAGATCCTTAACTAAAGAAGAGATGCATGAAACAGAATAAAGATGTTCCTACTGAAAAGCCACCACTAAAATTTCATTTTTTCCAGTGATCTGGCATTCGTCTTCCTGCTCCAAGCTTAACAGGACCCTCAGCAGTTCCTGTGCCCCATGAGCCAACGTCCCAGTGAGACGTCGCTAATCAGCAGTGCTCCAAACTATCCTGCTACTCTCAGTCACCTCCCATGACCCAAATTTCTTGCAGCATTAATAGAAGATCCTAACCAGAATTGGTTAATATACATCTAGCTTCTGTTTCTTAAAAGCACAGAGAGTACAGAGAGATCTGTTCATCTGGCTCAGTGGAGAATCATTCCCAGGCCAACTCTGCCTGCCGGGCATCCCCCTTGCCCACCCAGGGCTGCCAGCTGCAGCCCTCAAACTGTGTTTCAAGGGAGAGTGATTTTACTTGGTGAGTATCCTTACTTTTTCTTTCCTTTTTTTTTTTCCTACAGACATTCAGGCCAGAAATGACCAACAAGGTCAAATGAATACCATTCGTCAGAGACACTGCTGAATACCTTTGTTGTTGTCCATGAAGTATTATGACTAATAGCATTCACTGATCAACAGCTAAGTCAACCATACACTTGTTAGGTTACAATTTAAAGTACAGTAAAATAGTGACACATAATAGGAAGCATCATTTAAGGATCAGATTTTACCACCGTTATACAAAAATGATTTGAAAAGTAAATTATTCATTGAAGCATATCAATATATTTAAGAAAAACTGTCAGTTAAAAATTATGTATATATGTTCCCTATGTAAAATAATAGGGAATTGTTTTTATTTTTATTTTTTTAATGTAAAGCAGACATTTACCAGTATTTAAATTAGTCAGAACTTCCAATGTTTGATGGATAACCTGAAATCCATCTTGTACTCAGCTAGCATGAGGACAGTTGGGTCTGTGCCCTGCTCGGTGATTACATAGACACTGCTTCAGTGTTACTACTGTGTGAGCAGTCAGACATAGCCTCCATCTCTGTGCCTCTATAACATCATCTGCAAAGTGGAGACAATGGCACTATCCTACTAAACTGGCATATTGTGGTCAGAAAATCATTTTCATTAAAAATCATGAAGTTTGCAGTCAAACCTGACAGTGCTATAAAAAATAAATATGTTCAGACCAATCTGATGGCACAAACAGGGAGAGCCGTGAGACTGCAAAGAGCCAAATAGACTCTCAAAGAGAGACAACTCAGACTTGAACTCCCCAGAACACCATGCACGTACATACAAAATCTCACATTATCTCAAAATCTGGATTGCTCTGCCCCTTCAGGAAAGCTGAGCCAACACTCAGGAGAATGGACCTGTGATTCATGTCACAGCAGAAGCAACAGTGATGAACAGCTTACACAGCAGTGCTGAGCACCCACAACTCCACCTAGAATCAGTAAAAACTGAGTGAAAGGGGTTTCTCTATCCCCTTGACCTTTTTTTTCTTGCTATTTTAATTCAAGCAATCACGAGACGCTAGCCCCAGCTTTAACCTACCCATCTATCTGGGAATGATAAGTAGGGGGTGGGGGTGAGTGGGTGGAATAGTTCATCTGATTTTGCTTTCAGTTCTGCGCTGGCCATTCTTTTCTAAAAGACTGTGTTTGCTGAAGATATCAGGAGATGAAAATACAGGCTCAGAACGACTCCACTGGGCTCACAGGGATTGCAGTGCCCAGTATTCTAGCAAAGAACCTGTGAAATCTAAAGCTCACATTTCTCAGGATGTGAACAGGACTAATTTCAGTACTTCTTTAAACAACTTAAAGCAACAGAAGCACAGTCTGTTTCTTTCTTTTGTATGTAGCAAGTAATTTTTATTAGCATTTCATAAATCTTTACTTTTTTGTTTGTTTCTTTACCACAATTTTGTAACCTAAAAACGCTAAGTGAGTGGTCTGGGTAAGAAGATTAAAATCAAAGATACTAAGTAAAGAATGCTGGACAAAAAATTATTTAGGAAGAGTTTTATTGACTTTTCAAAGTATAGGGACCCAGAGAAAGCCCTCAGGCCAAAGCCAAGAGAACATCCAATTACATGCTCCAGATAATTTAAACTCTTGCTTTAGACACAGAAATGCACAAGCCAGGAAATTTAGCAGACCTGTAAACATTTCTGATGTGTAATAAAAAGAAAGATGTATGTAGTGGCAACTATAGATCTTACAACAGCAAGTACAACTCCCACTTGGAAGTGGGAGGTCAGAAAAGCTATGTGAGCAGGAAAATGAGTATCAGGTCGTATACAGACACACACGCAGACAGAGCACCGTGGACGTAGCATGTATAACGTCTCCTGTGAGGACAGATGGAAAAGCTGACACAAAAAGACACAGAATGTGCAAATGTGGGTAAGAAATCTATTCTTTGCAGGTCTATCATTTTCCAGCATTTGGGTGAAATAGTGATGAATTTATGACCACTTGACCTGGTAAAATTAACTGTTTTTTTCCTTTTTAACCAAGGGAATGTATCAGAATTTTTTTGGTGTGTAGATTAAGACACTTGCAGAGTTTATTGAGCATCCCTACAGCCGCAGAAATGTGATTATATGAACAAAGCAAAAAAAAGACAAAAGGTTCTGGTAAGTGTTCACTTCCACACCCAAATTCATCAATGCCTTCAGTAGGAATTAAGCCCATAGTTTAAATTAAGACGATGTTCTGAATGAGGAGTGCTACAAAGGCTGTGGTATAAGCACGGGACAGATCCCTAATATCACCCCAGCAACAAATATGAATGGGTATCAGGGACTGACAGGGCTGAATTCAGCATTCAGGTCTGCTGGCTGGGGAAGGCACGTGAGCCTTTCCTCTGCCTGCCTCTTGGTGCACGTAGACCAGCTCCAGCGTGGAAGTGCCTGGCTTTCTGTGGGCTGGTCAGCACCAGATGTGAATGCTTGGATCAACTGAACTACAATCAAAACCTGTCATGATCTACAGGACCCACTGCCAAACTTCAATAATTCGTCTATTTTTATAACACTTTGTGACGCAAACTGAAAATTTCAAGGTAATTTCATTCGAATTGAAATTATGACAGTTTGTAATGGTGCCCAGCATCAGCACAGCAGCTGAGACCATTACACCTGAAGCCTTGAGAAAGCTGCAGCTACTCAGTTTGGACTTTCAAGATTAGCTTCACACCCAGAAAGTCTGAAAAATCTATTAAAAAGTAAAACTCTATCTTTGGGTTCCCATTTTGTACAGGATGGGTTTGTAACAAATCCCATGGTAAAGAATGGATGACACACTGCCCCGTGTAACAGAGAAGGTATAGAAAAAAATTGAATTAAAGGCTGTCCTTTCATTTTGGCAGATGCCTGGGGTAGATAACTGCCCCAAGGGAATATGGTTCTCTAATGAATGAGAACAGAAATGGAACTATTATGAAAGCATCCTCCAAAGAATGCAAGAAACAACGGTAGGATCCCTAACGCCTCTTACACCAGCTGACATCCCCTCAGCCTCCTCATGGGTGATTGGAATCTGGCCGCAGCGAAGGAGCTGGCTGTGCAGAGGTGAGGTGCTGCTGGCTGAGTGGGATCCCGGTGGGATCCTCATGGGAACTTCTCAACTGAGACCAGTTGCAGTCTGTTTGACCACACTGTTCCCCCTGTGAGCATGGGTCTACATTACGTGAGGAATGTAGGCTTCTTGCCAGAGCATCTGCTCTCCAGACAGGAGTGCAGGTGCTTTTACTTGGCAAAGGTAGTACAATGGCTTAATAGCCAAGCATGTTTTGTCTCACAATTTTAAGGTACTGGCAATTGCCAATGAAAGCCATCTTTTACCACATCGATGTTACTGAGCTTTGGTACTACATTACCAAACGTAGTGTTAAAGATCCTGCTTACGCAGCTAGCTGTGTTCAGGGATGTGTCAGTCTTGCTTTGCTGTGCCCTGTAGTCGTGTCTATTTGGCTATGAGTCATTAGTCAGCTAAATGGTTAAACACCCGTTTCAGTATAAGTCAGCTTCAGTTCGGATTTGAGTGGCTAAACTATGGGAGGGTTCCTTTTGTCTTGTGTGTGAACTTTCTTCCTCTGTCCTTAGGGGACAAAACTGCGAGGTCAGTTTTGGTGGTTACCCATCAGTCAGCTTGGAGTTTTGCTTGGTCTTCATCTGTTAGTTTGGCAGAGATTTTGAGCTATCATAAAGTAAATAAAATGCATGGCAAATCACCACCTCTCTAGGAAGTGTAGGAAGTGGAAGAAAAATTATTTGAGCACTTTAACACTACAAAATTGTAGTTAAACGTGCTTAGTCTCTACTAGTAGCTTTGTCCAGCAATATGTTTTTTGTGGTCCTGTCCAGGTTATGTATAATGCTGACATTCACAACAGCTTATGATGACATGTTAATATACTAGTGGTCTAAAAGAGGGGTTTGGGGACAGCTGTAGGTCCAGCAAAGCTCTGTTGCTTTGCGCACATGCACCAGACAATGGTACCGTCAGCTGGGAAGCCTAAAATTGCACAGGAAGTGTTTGGTTACTTCTAGCTTTTTTTTTTTTTTTTTTTCTCTTGCCATACAGTTCCTAATTCTCTGCCTCTTCTGGAACAGTTTCAGTGTCCTGTCTCTAAACTGCAATGGTCCCTGGTGTTACAGGCAAGGCTCTGGCAGTTTGTTTTCTTGCCATCATGTACGGGCTTACATCAAACTCTAGGAAACTGGTCTCTGACTCCACAGCACAAATATTCCCATCTTAAAGATGCGTTCAGTCTCTGAAGCCTAAATGCTGGCTGTTTCATACACAAGTCTCACTATAACCTTGCAGTTGCTTCAGAATTTCAATGTAGATTGCATAATTTGGGGTGCCTTGAAAGTTTGCTCTGTCTTCCAGCTTGACCAAAAGTCCTGAGATTTAGAGATGATAAGATCAAAGAGATTGGCTTGGCCTTCTATAAAGTTATTTAAATCTTCTATAAATTCTTCTATAAAGTTATTTAAGTGATTTTTCAGCAAGCCTGTGACATGACTATGTCCCCCTGATTATCTTCCTAGTCTTAGCCAGATTGCACCAGGGGAATACTGTTTGACTTCAGGTAGACTAGCAAGCTCAATGAAAAATTGTTTCTTTTCAAAAGCTAACCTACTTAATTTCAAAGGGATTTCCAAATTCACCCATTTGACCCCATTTAATCATCTATTGTTAAAGACAGATAAAAATTTAAATTCCTAGCTTTGTTCCTGCCAACCACAGGAAGAAGAAGGAAATGCCCACTTCCACCTAGTCTGTGACTTCAGAAACGTGTACGTGTTCCAGAAAGAGAGCACAGTCCAAATCATTTAATGGTTTAAGGCTGGATATTTTGTTGTTTTTTGTTGTTGGTGGTGGTTTTTTGAACAGGGACAAGAACTGAGACATGAAATAACAGCAAATAATGGTTGTAGATGTACATGAGCAGTTGCATCAACTACAAATTACAGCAATGTACTTATTTTCATTTGCAGAGCTAAAATGGCTGGCAAGTGGCCAGAGCTGTATTTTGCTCTTCCTCTGACACCACCAGGAAGAGTCTGAGTTGCATCAGAAGATCTAGCTCACAAGGCATGCTTTCAACTGTATAAAGCAAATCAAGCATAATATAAGCACTGTGGGGTTTTAACTCTGTTTGGAACTAATGGACTTCTCTTCATTTCCTGGTAAATGGCAGCCTACAAGAACTATATGGTATCACAGGATGTGGGTGTCTTAATTTTATCTCCTTTTTGCAGTGTGCTGGTCTCTATTTAGCAAACCAGCTCTCAGCTAGCATTTTAAGCAAGCGCCTTCCCCTTCCCATGGCAAGGCTGCTTGTCAACCCACAAATGAGTAAACTTCCTCACTGAGGTAAGTAAGGTGAATAGCAGCAACATACAAAAATATTAACACTTCAGCCTACAGCGTTTGAAAACACAGAATCCTACAAAACTAAACTACCAGACAGTGCAATTGTCCTAATGACTCATCTCTCATTTTTAGCTACAAAGCAGTCCATAAGCAGCCTCTCCAATGACACAAGCCTCATGGTACATCACAGTACGAGACAGTCATCATCTAACAAATGAGATGGTTTGTGCTTTAACGTCTGTGAGCATTACTCTACAGAGAAAATCCCAAGACTGTCCTGGACTAGGACCATTTGAGTCACCCAGTACAAACACCTGATGTACTTTTTTTCTCTCATAGTTTTGCCATTGCTTCTCCAAGCTGGTACCTCAGCTAACACACCTAGACTTGACAGACCACCCTCACACCGCTGCCAACGGGGACAAAGAGCTGCACCCCCTTACAGAAGGCCACTGAAGTAATAAGTATGCCTGTGCAAACTAGATATGGGGAAATCACTTAAGAAAATGCATACAACCCACTAGCAAATATTAAAATGTATTTGATATGTGATTCTTTTCAACCATATACCACCCCTAAAAGTGACACTGAAATATTCACCTCAATCCACTTGCTTTTCCTAGCTGGCTACGAATGCAGTTAATCATTGCCAAGAGATGGTTCTCCCAGTCAAGGCCTTTCAGATGGGTTTCAGGATTGCTGTACAGTGCACGCTACTGCCTGAAATACCTATTCACATTTGTGGGTTTGTTCCCTCTCCAGAAACATTTTGTGAGACCTGATTTTGAGAAAATTCATTTCAGCCAAAAGTAAATATACAAGTTCCATAGTATTTCTGAAATAAACATATATTTTCCTTCATCTAATCAGCTTCCAGTCAACACAAATTACGACAGCACGGCTACATAGCCTGTTATCCAGTATCCATCCCAGGTGTCTGGTCATACAATCACTTTTCCCTATTGTATTGTTCCTTAAACCTTTATAAGAAACTTTTATCAATGGGACAGCTGTTTGAGAAAGAGATTGGCACTTCAATATTACACGATTGCTTTTTACTACCAGTATTTTATTTTCCAGCTCTGACTGGAAACAACCTCAATGAAATGAAATTAGCTAATTTTTTATTATTCACTCTTTCCACATCTTCCTTCGTGTACGTGTGCTGGGACTGGCTGGGACAGAATTCCCTTTCCCCACAGCAGCCCATACAGCGCTGCGCTTTGCTCTCGTGGCCAGAGCAGCGTTGATGGCACACCCATGTTCCGGCTGCTGCTGAGCAGGGCTGGCACAGCACCAAGGCTCCCTCCCCAATTCCACCCCCCAGGGGCCAGTAGTCTGGGGGTGGGCTGGAGGTGAGGAGTGGACACGGTCAGGAGAGCTGCCCTAAACTGACCAGAAGGATATTCGCTACTGTATGATGCCACACAGCAAGAAATCCAGGGGAGAAGGGGGGACACCTACTACCAAGGTGTTCCTGAGCAGCTGTGATGTGCACTGAGGTCCTTGCTTCCCAAGAAGCTGCAGTACATCTCTTGCTAATGGGAAGTAGAGATTTTTTTTTTCTCCTTTTGCTGCCATACAGACTTTGCTTTTTTTCCTTTCATTAAGCTGCTCCTCATCTCAAACCAGGAGCTTTACTTTTTTCATCATATTTTCTCCCCCTGTCCTTCTGAGGAGAGGGAGAGAGAGAGCAGCTTGGGGGTACTCAGCTGCCCATTGGTTGTTAAACCACCACAGTACAAGCTGGACTAAAGATTTTTAATAGAATCAATGTGTTTTGTTTTTCCTTTTTTTTTTTTTTTTTTTTTTCTTCTGTGCCATATTACATTTCAAGTATTCTTTAACTAACTACTGAAGGTTCATTGATCTGAAATGCAAAGAGCCACCCTCAAAAAGTTGATTTCTGGAGTACACTGACTACCCCACCGAGCTCCACTCTAACAACTAATGCTAATGATAAGGCAGTTGTTTTTTTGGTTTTATTTTAAGTTCATATTCACAAGCCTCTTCAAGAACTTTTGAGTGAACACCACATCGTTCAGCTCTGAAGCTAACTTTCTGAAGACAAGATGCACAAGCTTTATGCAGAGATCTTTCCTGAAAGAAAATCTAGCATCAAGCAAAAAGGCAATAGTCTAGCCCTATACCAACAAATCCAAAAAGGCTTCCAAGATTGCAGGTCCAGATCAAGCATACCAGAGAGCAAAGGGTCCATCTGCCATGCCTTGGCTGCTACATGAGGAAGCCTGAACCTGCAGGAGGGAAGGGAGCAGTGCCGTGTGCCTGGATGTCCCCCGACAGTCACAGGGCCAGGCCGCAATGGGAAGCTTTGAGCATTTTTTACCTGCAGAAGAGATCCACAGATGTTTACACCTAGGCATTTCACATCATATTTCTTATCTACCATACCATTTTTAAGAATTATTTTTTAATTTAATAGTTTGGATTATTACTGAGGTTTTGGAAAAGATTGGTAGCAATAAAAATACTTTAATTTTATAGAAGAACACAACTGTTTCTCTCTGCTTAACAGATTTATAAATATTAGAAAACAGAAAGAAAAAAAAAAAAAAGATTGATTTCAATGAATTTGCCTGATAGGCAAATCGTAAGTGCCATTGAAAAGAAGGATATATTTATATAAAGAAATACAGAAAGTTCAGTCTGATTAATTATTAGCCTGCTGACAGTACAGAGCTAATGCAACAGACCTGGATGTGTCCTTGTGAGCCAACAAGAAAGCAGCAGGAATTGAATTTTGCAGAATACGAACAACCCTTGTATCTCAAGAGAATCCTCAAAATTCCCCCAGATCTGTATGTTATGATGTTCAAATCTTTTTTTTTTTTCTTTTCTCCTGTACTCTGCAGAAAACTCCTGTCCTAGCTGAGAAATTCTAAGGAATATTTTTACTTCCTCTATTTTTCCATATAGCAAGGCTTCATATGCAAAGAAGGCATGGGCCTGGCTGGTGCTCACCACTTCAATTACATTAATAAATGTATCAAAAGCAATATCAAAAACATGCACTAGTAAGTCTGTAAACACTGGACATTTAAATCATATTAAATCTAGTGCTTTTTAGGCAAAGAATCATCAAAGAACTGAAATTCTGAAAGTGTTTTGGTTTTGATAACAGCAGGCATATGAAAAGCACCTTATTATAAAGACAATATGTGGAGAGCCCAAGCTAGGATTTATTTGCAGTCAAACTGATTTCTTCTTCAGCAACTGCATTGTGAAGCTTCTAAGTGGATTGTGCAGACAAGAAACCAACATCCAACACTTCAAATACTCAGCATCAGGCGCTGTCAGTCATTCCCAGTATTCTTCATTATGAGTGAAATCTCCTGTCTCAGTATGAGAAGAAGTCACACAGATTTGGTTTTGAGTTTGTTTTTGAGCAAAGGCTTTGAAGCACTTTTTGTTCTGAAACATATCATTACAATGAATTTTGTGACAGATCATTTCCCTAACGATCACGTTTCCTGTAGTGAGACTTCTCATCTGTCTCTAAACTGCACCAACACTGCAACCACGTGCACACGGTAACAACTCCCACCTCCAGTGAAAATGCCATTATGTGCACATGGACTGGCATGTGGACAGGATGCAGAGATGTGTCACTTTGACCTAAAGCACAGATGAGGAGTCTGCTGCACCAGCGTGGCTGAGCTGTTTTGATTTTGCATTTGTTTTACAAGGAGATTAGATAGTAACTTTAATAGAAACCCAGATTGTGAAGACCTATCAGTATAGTCCTGACCATGCTAATTCCTGTTTGCGTTCACCTCCTGCAGTAGCACAGTAATTCCAGAACATGAAATTAAGTGCAGCTGCTGAATGGACTGGTGCTGCAAAATGGCCAGCACTGTTTGCATTACTGCTGTTTCCCTGCTCTTAATTTACTCATTTCTCTCTAACTTGCTTATGCTCCAGAACACATACAAGGTACCACTCTTTGATCTTACCCAACTGTCCTAGCAGCACTTTACTTTGTACTTCAATTTAACGCCCCTGCCTGAAAGTAGGCAGAAATTTTCCATCGAAGCTGACAGCAGTGCTCTCTCAGGAAGAGGGATTTACCCTTACATCATTCCCCACTAGCCCTTGCTGATTTTCAGGCGACATTATTGTGTCCATCCTTGACTAGAGTAACAAGTACTTTATGCAGAAGATTACTGAGGATTTCTGCAAGCGTCTCAGGTGATATACACCCCTCCTCCCACTTGGCTGACTGACTGCAAGGATTCATTAAATGAATAGATAATTTTGCACAACAATCAGTGTTGGACTCTACTTTCCTTTTTGTATTTTTCAATATGATTTTTGCTTGTTTGCTACAAAATAGACAACTTAAAAGTTTGAATTTTTAAAAATGCTCTTGTGCCCTCATTTGCCCTCCTCTTTTTGCTTTTTCTTGCTCTGCAAAAGTTACAGAGTATTTCTTTTTGTCCAGCAACTTCCCAGGTGACACTGTGGACATCAGCTCTCTGTGTCCATTTCCATTTAACCTGGGAATAATGACTTTGATTAACTAATATGTTTTGAGCTCTGTGTAACTGCAAGATATTTATGAAGGTTCACTGAAGTCCATTTCTGAAGCAGAAATATTTTATATCAACTCCACAAAGTGACAATTTGTGAGGATGAACAGGTGTCCCAAGGCTCTTTGTTTTGCATTTCCTCTAATAATTACTGTTTAGCCCAACTTAGTACAATAAACACACAGTCTGCTTGCTGCAAATACATACAACACCTTCTAACGACACAAGCATCTCACAAGCTAATAATGTAATGAAAAATGTTCCGTGATTGTCACTGCTGTGTGAATATACAGAAGGGATCAAACCTTGTGCATTTAGCCTGACACTGAAGTATTTTACCTTCACTGTAAAGAACTCCACTGAAATTGCCTCTTAAATTTAAGATAGTGAATAACCCTTTGCTTTCTCAGAGGCACAGAACTTAAATAAGTGAAATTGCCAAAGTCTTAGTAACATTTCTCTTAATGACAAGCTATTTTTTCCTCAGTTAACCTCTCATACATATCATCTGAAAACTTCTCCAGGTAAGAATTGCAGAAGGGAGACTATAATCATTACAACAATTATTAATATGAAATAAATGCCTTCCTGACTGGAAAAGGGATGTATTTTTCTTAACTAGATATTTCTTCTTCCCCTTTGCATTCATTCTGCACAATATGCTTACTCCGTAGAGAGACATTCTCAGCAACTTCTTCGAGCAGGAATTCCTCCCCCTCCCCTGTAAGAATTGTCTTTAATCTTTAAGTGGAAGAATGGTAGTATTCTGCCTACACTTCCTGGAAACTAAGCATAGGTCTGTGTGTCTGCGTTTATCAAATATCCATCAAAGGTCAGGTAATTTTCCATACTCATAGAGAGACAAAGATGCTACCTATCTTGATGAATCAGTTCAAGAGCGTTCGTGTTTGTCCCTCAAAATGAATCTGATTTAATCACTGAGAAAATGAAGGACATTCTTTCCATAACTTTAACTGTGCTCAGAATTACAATCTTTGCATGTCCTTCCTCTGTGGGCCCAGATCTTCCCTAGCTCTCAGGATGGTGACAGGAGACAAGTGACCAAGCAGCAAATCAGCCAGTAAGTGGGTAACTAGTTAGAAAAGCTAAGAGCTGGATTTTGGAAAGTATGAGGTCACTAGGGAGCAACAGGTTCCAAGTGCTACCTTGGAGAAAGAAAAATAAATAAATAAATAAATAAAAATGCTTTCTTTGTCCTAGCACTAAAATGTTGGAGCTTAGTCATTACACTTTTATTCTCTTAATTCTAATATACAAAATAGTGATTGTGCCCTCAAAACTTGTTTACTCCCTGTATATGCAAGAATTCCACTTATTTCTTAGGGAAAACAAAACAAAACAAAACAAAACAACAACAATAACAAAAAAAAAAAAAAAAAAAATCCAGTGTTTGTTTTGACACCAGGATTGCAATTATTAGTACAAGGTATTAGTATGTCAGTACATTCATAGTAAGACATTTCAAAGGCTTGTAGTTCCAAAACAGGTAGGGGAATTAGGAGCCTAAGTGATCCTCAGGAATTCCAGTATATCCATCAGGAAAGCTTCTGTCAGCAGAATAACAATATAAAGAAACTTGGCAGAAATCACTTTATGCTGCAAGTATGTTAACCTGATCCAGAGAGGCCAACATATTTTCTAATATTTATTTCTTATTTTGGCATTCCAGCAGTAACACAAAATTTGCTAGATGTCTTAACTTTGAAAGAATTGAAATAGTCAAAAAAAAAAAAAAAACACGTAAGTTTTTGTTTTTTATCCTCAAACCTCTCTCTTACACCTGAGCAAAGATAACAACTATTTCTGCACAATATTTTGCACCTGTATTCTCTATCTTTCAACATTGCAAGTATTGGTGCTGATTAAATATATAAAAACAAAGGCTAAAACACCAAACATACCAGAGACTGATTTGATTTTAAACTGTGGTGGTTCTTCTGAAGCATCTTCCTGCTACTTCCATGTCAGTTCTACACCCCACTGAATGGGAATCTACTTTGCAATGTTTCAGTCCTTTTTGCAGGAAGCAGGAATACCTCCAAATATTTCAAGTCATTTGTCGAATATGTAACAACAACAAATGCCATTTCCATTTTGATAAACAATAATAGAAAGCAGTACAAAAACAATGAAAACATTAACAATACACAAGTCAGTTTCATTGGTCATAAATACCATAGAGATAATCACACTCCTCAGAAATAAGTAGAAGACAGCCACCAGCATGTTGTGCTGGGTCAAGAGGTGCAGGATTGACATCACACTGCTGCCAAGAACTGGATGTGTTACCAGACCTCGCTAGATGTCTTAGCAAAAAACAAAACAAAACAAAACAAAACAAACAAAAAAAAAAAAAAACAACAAAAAACAAACACCAAATGATCGTCAAGGAGTAGCTATGAGAAAATCTCAGTTTGCTTCTTTTACAACATTACCAGAAGGATTTCAACACAGAAATACACTCGATAAAGTTTCAGAGAGATGTGACTTTCACAGACACAGCGACTATTTTATACAACAGTCCTACGCACACAAGCTGTTTCAGAAGACATTGTTTGGGAAGCAGTAGCAACTGTTCAAGAACTGGCAAATGTCCACTGGTATTGTCTTAGCCTTAGCTTGTAAAGCCTCGGCTCTTTCCCTTTCCCAAAGCCTATGGACATCGCTGAGACCTTTTAGCCGGTGATCACAGGCTGCTCTTTTTGTCCAGCACAGCCCAGAAACACCGCAGAGCATGCCGTGAAGATACCTTCTTCCTGCAGAGCTAATGCTATGCAGGAGCCATGGGACCACAAAAAGAAAAGAGGTCTCATAGCTAAGTAGTAAAATTCTGCTTTAGGTAAGAGGATTATATAGCAGCTCACCACAGGATTCTTATATGATGCTACAAAACCTACTTATGCTAAATGTTCCATGCAGCAGCCATGAACTGTTCTGCATTTAACAGGTTCTTATTTTCATTACACCACCCTACTTTACAGAAACGGTGAGCCTTCAAACCAGCAAGTTAACAGAAAGGATGCTTTAAAGAGTATACTCCCTGGTAGATTTCAGATTGAGCTTTCTCTTTGGATCACTTAATCATCCCGAATTTGGAAATCCATTTTTGTACAGCACTGAGACACAGATGAGGAACACCATTTCCATTGAAAGGGTGGGGAACACCCTTTCTCAAGGGGAAACTAACATTTCTAGCTGCAGAAAAGGTTTTGAATAGTGAGTCAATAAATATGGCCCAAACTATGCATTGAACAACACAGACAAATACGTTGTCTGAATATATTTTCATTCTCTACACAGAAAAGCAAATCCTTTAGGGGAAAAACTGTGTGACAGTAAAAACTACCACAAGACATACAGAGAAGGCTGAGTCCTGAAAACTGTGAGTGCTTGGCTTTACAACTTTAACATCACTCTGTGTGTGTGAATTTTTATTTTTAAAAACATCCTCCACCCTCCAAAAACAAAACAGAACACACGCTCAAAAAAAAAATAATAATAAAAAAATAAAAAAATAAAAACGCGTTATGAGAGGGCACAATAGTACTCTTCCTAGGCTTTATCAGCAAGATTGAGACTTGTATACATCTCCTTGCTCAGGTCTGCCTCTGGAGTTAGGGGAGTACTGATAGCATTAGCATGTTTTCATCTTCTGTGCAGGACGGTGCTAGAAGACTTTCATCAGTGAGGTATTTGCTGACAGCAAAAGAGTGGTGAAACTCAGACTTTCGCTGAGTACAACATAGAGACAAACAATTTTTCTTACTTCCTTACTTCTTGTCCTGTATATCTTTACTGGCCTGTCTTTGCTCAAGGCGTGTTTTCTATCAAAACTGAGCTATCTCATCTAGTTAGACCCAATTCCTTAGGCTTCTGATTCCTACCACAGACCTGTCTTTTCCCACACCCTGTCTAGGCTTGGCTAGCAGTTTTTCAGGTCTTTCCTTTGCTCCTTCCAGCTGCTCTGTTCTCCACTGCAATCTCAGTCTCAGCATCCAACCTCTTCTCTTAAACCAGTTTCATCACTTAGCTTCATATGTCCTTAGAACTGCTTTCTGAACATTATATGCTTATAACTACAGGGGAAAAAAAAAAGTCTAAAAGAAGATAATTACATCCACTAACACTGTGAAGATCTGATATCAACGATAACTTAAAAGACTTATCACTCTATCAATCACTGCAGAGCTTTTCAAAGGCTGCCATGAAGATTTTAAGTGATTTTTAAACAGGATGCAGGGCTGTACCTGTTTCCTGCTACCTATGTTGTACATCGTCACAAGGATAACCTGACATAACAGATAGAGCTCAGATTTTACAGAAAGACAGTATTATTAAGTATATCTTACATCAATTTCATTTGGAAGTCTAGTGATAGCCATATCTTATGATCAGCTATTTTAACAGCAGCCCCAGCCATTCCAAGCCCTCAGCATTTCACAACAAAATCTTTTTACTCAAACTTGCAGCAATCTAGAACCTCAAAGTCCTTATACCCTGAGGAATTCCAGCTCACCACCAATCTCACACTCACACAAACCACCTCTGTGGAGCTCAATAAGTATTTCAAAACTATTCTATAACGCACTACGGCCAAACTTGAATTAACTAGAGGCAATTCCAGAGCTGATGTCTACAAAGTTCACAACGTGATATCCAAGAAATATGATGTCATTCTCTGTGCTCCTGAAAGCAACCTCTATATTTCTTCTTCCTCTATTTTTTCACGAGGAAAAATTTTCTTTTTTTTTTTTCTAATTTAAATAAATATTTAGGGACAATGACAAGTCAGAATTCATTTAGCTATTGTTCTTACTGTTTATGAGCACTCAGATATAAGAATGCTGAACAGAATGTAAAGAATTTTGAAACTGAGCAGAACATGAAATGTGGTCCCTCTTTTTCACATGCAGATGCTATTCACATTAGATACTATATCTACAGAGGATGAGCTGTTACAAGAATTGAGTATCAGAGGGGTGAAATCATATGCTCTCCCAAACAAAAGCGTGAGTGTGTTTGTAACACATCATCCACACATTCTGTTGTTTGTTTTCTGTATTTCACTCACTGGTTAGAGAATACAATTTGTTAATGAAAGGATTAAACAGCTGGAGAAAATAATCATTACAAACAAATCTAGTGCTTTCATATGTGAACTGATTCTGTTATTTCTATCTAGCAAGAAAAGAGCTCCAGAGAAGCAGAAGTTTTTACCTTGGGCTATTTTATCATTAAGAATAATCTGCCATGAAAAAGCTGCATCAGTTGTTGTCACGTAAAGAAGTTGTAAGAGCAAAGTGTGAGAATTGCAATACATGGATTTATGCAGGAGAGTTTGTTCTGGATCCAGGGAATAATTTATTCAGTTCTGTGTTCCTCTGAATAAGGTGTTGTACGTTCCTTTTGCAGAAAAAGAAATAACATGGGATTGGGCAAGGTGTTTGGCTGGGCACATGTGCTACTATTGCTTTTTTCCCTCATCTGTCTTTCCTCTGTACCATTCCTTTTCAAGAAACGTCCATGCTGTCCAGAATCAGATCAAACTCTTTGTGGACAAGGCCGTCCTTCATCCTCTGTTAGTACAGCACCTGGCCCAAGAGGAACGCTTGATCATGCCTGAGGTCATTAGTCCTACTATACACAGAGGTCAGACTGTCACAAGCACACACACGAGCAGCTCCCCCCTGATTTTCCAAGTGCTCAGTATTCACAGCTGCAGCAAAACTTTCAGAAAAGACTAACTTGCAGCTGCACTCTCAAATTTTTCACGTTATCTGAGTGACCAACATGTAGCGGTCTTCTGAAAATCTGAAGATTTTCTACTATGAAAAAATGCCCTCAAGTGTTTTGGAACTGACAGTGAAAACCAGGGGTGTCTCCTTCGGGCAGCCTTCTCAGGGAAGCAAACAGGAAAGCAGCTCTTAAAGTTTAAGGACTTCAGGTAGGTTATATATATGTGTGTGTATAATTTTTTTCCTTATTTTAATATAAAGCCAAAGAAAATTAAAAAAAAAAACACAGTATAAACCACAAAGATAAAATAAACCCTATAACACTTTTAAAAGTTTCAAAGGCTTGCCTTTGCAGACTTTCCACTGACGTCACCACTGAGGCAAAACTTAGGTAACCAGCAGTTCTGTTGCGAAGAGAAACCAAGAGCAGCGACTGCAGAGAGAGCAGCTGAAAATGGCGTATCTGACATGCGCTCTACTTTTAAAATGTCCTCATTGCTCAGTGGAGAGTGTTTTTTAGAAGCTGTGGTTTGCAGGCAATCTTTCCCTTGCCATTTAAGGCACACTCCTGCAATGATAATACACTTGTTGACGTCTCGAGCAGAATTACTCACACATAAACAGCTCTCTTCCCAATATTAAAACACAAACTAAACACAGGTACTTGTGGATCTCACATTCATCTGCTTGAACTGCATCCCTCATATTCAGCACAATTCCACTGCAAAGCTTCTGAACTCAGAGCTATTTTGTCATTCTGCTACATGTATATCAGCTCAAGCGGATACTAGGTTAAGCACTTATTAATTCCTAATGTTTTCTCAGAGTGAAAATGAGTGCATTGGCTCCTAGAAACGTTTATTTCTGTGTCCTTTGATTAGCAGGCTAGAGCTGCAAAACCAGCAATGCTACTGTCACACTATGCCACCGATTCGCACTAATGTGTAATTCTTACTGCTATTTCACATCTTTCCCCAAACCTCAACCACATTTCATACTCCAGACTAGAACACCAGACTGCAGGTGTGGAGGATGTAGAAAAGTCTTTCAGTTCTGTTGAGCCAGCACAGTTGAGCACAGAAGCATTAATGAAACTGCAAACAAGGCCAAACCGTTTCATGTACATACTGGGCAGACTCAAGTATCCTAAATGTGGTCTCTCTGCTCGCATACCCAGATACATTGTGCAGGCATACAAATTCACACACATGGGAAATATTATTGGGATCGGGGAGCTTGTGTACTGCTTACAAGAGACCTAGGGCAATATTCTATCACCGCCATCAAGAACCTAGTAAGAAATTTGCCTACCATTTAAAATATAAATGATTTATTATCATTTGAATGCTTCCAAGAGTATGAATAGAGAAATCCTCCAGATACTCTAACAAAAACTCATTAAAACAAAAGATTTATCTAACGCATGCATGTGATTCTGTATGTGTTTTAAGGTATCTGAGGTGTATCTCAAGAAGATAAGTTGAATTGCAGCAATATTGGCCATCTTTCCTTCTGTTTTGTGAGCCTATGATTTTAAATGGATTCAGCTTGGCCAGCACTTCTCTAGGAGAGTTGACTTATATTTATAAATGTTACAACTACAACTTCTAAAACACCTAGATTGCTAGAAAGACTCAGTATAGTATTCACCCCTAAGTGGGGAGGATGCTTTGTAAGGTGAAGCCTTTTGCAACTCTGGTCCATGTGGCACGTGTTGATCTCACCTCACCTGCAGACAATGGAAGTAAAAAGCTGGCAGATCTGTTTCTGTCTCTCAAGGGCTCACTGGCTTCAGTTCTTTCACCCAGCAATGGTTAAAATGGAGACTACATTGGATGTGATTGCATTTTAGAGAATTTCAGATTGGCTGACATTAAGCACAGTATGGGTTGCTCTTATTTAGCACAAAAGTATCAACTCCCTGTTGACAACACCTGTGCTTTAGAATGGAGAACAGATCAGAGCTTTATGCAGAAGTCATTTGTTTCATGCTTTTCATTTTCATTGCTCAGATACACTACTCAAAATATTCTAATGCACTCTAAAGTTTATTCAGATTAATTTGGGGTAACTTACAGGCTGCAAAGGACAAGAATCCCTCTGAATATTTAAGGAATTATGACTTTGTATGTTGCAATATGATAGCCATTAGTACCCTCAACTTTATAGATGATGTCACAGATCTGGAAAAATGAAGACAACACTTCACACCATGAGTTTCTGAGATAGCCAATGATTTCTGTCTCTTACACCTTATTCTAAAAGCTTGAATATGTTCTGCCATTTATCTTACTCTTTTCTCCACCTACATATATTTTAACTCACTAACACCCAGAAACAGTTCAGGAGATAACAACACATTAAATATTCCACTCAGCATTGCCTCAGCAATGCATATGATGAGCTGGAAAGGCTTTACTCACCGTACGCTTTTGTACCATCTCAGCTAAGATTCTGTATTGTACTACATTTCCCTGAGTTAAAATTTGTCAGGTTGTGTAAGAAGTAAAAGCTTCGTATAACAAAAAGCTATTTGCTTATATGCTGTACAGAAAGCATCTTTGTATGGCTTCATTTTTCTATTAGACACAGACTGATTTTTTTTTTTTTTTTTTTTTTTGTCAGGGAAAAAAATACATTTGCAAAGGCAATTAAAAGTATTGCTCCATGGTGTCCACATTTTTGCAACAACAACAGAAATTATTCATGCACAACAAAATATACCTCTAGAGCTCTGTGCAGGGCAGTGGGATTATGAATGAATAACAGACAGGTTGTAACAGAAGTCTTTGAAAGTAGAGAATTGAAAACTAAGCAAGCAGGCTACCTGAGGAGGCACTGACACTGAGGGAATAAGTGGAAGAACTTTTTGTGGAAGTACTGCAAAGCAGCAGCATAAAAGAACAGAAAAGGAGCGGATTCCGTTAGCTATCTGCAGAGCTATGGATAATATGTGCTGGCACTGCTCACAGCTAGGTTCTAAAATCCTGGCACTGAGGGCCCCAAGCTGCTTTACTTGAAACAGAAGGAAGCCTGGAAATAGATAAAATGCTGTAAATGTTACTGAAACCCCGTTGAACATGATCTGTTTACAAGTGTATGGATAGCCTGGAAATGTATCAGGACACACAGTGCAGCAGTCTGAGAACAGTTAAGTTGCAGGAGGAAAAATAAAAATTAAAAAAAGGAAAAAAAAAAAAAAAAAAGCTTTCACTACTGTTTAGATTACTTTAATCTTGATATTTACAGGGGGAAGTCAGTTTTGGCAATTTGAGACTTTTTACCAGTGATTGCAAAGAAGGAATTCAGGGCCTAATCTTTGCCTTGAAGAGAGTAGACAATTACCTCCCAAAACGTTTTGATGTTCTGTACTTCATAAGTTTGCCTAAAAGAAATAGTTGTTTGATTCCTAGTTATATACAATTAAAGATGAATAAATGCAAACAACTGACAACTCGCGTGACAGGAAAACTGCAGATCTCAGGGACAACCACTGCTTCCCAGGCAGGGCTGCCAGTCCCAACCTCAGCAGCCAGCTCAAGGACACAGTAGTCCTGAGAAGCCCACAGGCATCCTGTCCAACCCTAGCGAATCTGTTAACGTGTTAATGTTCCCTTAACACACAGCGGTTCTTGCGAGGGTTTGAAAGGCACTCACACGCTAGCAAGCCTTGCCCAGCACATGACACCTTCCCACATTGCCTCTTTGCACAGCTGTCTTGGGTATCATTGCTGCAGCCACCCCGGTGCGCTGCGGTCTTCACCCCCAGGGCCAGCAGCAGGGGAGGAGCAGACACCACAGCTAGGGGGAGAGGCAGCAGCAAGCCTCAGGGTGTGTGTGTTCTGCAAAATGCAGGGTAATACGGAGACACCTGAGCTAATGCTGAACAAGGCAGTTAAATGAGTATGAAGAAAAGTCACACCAAGACAGCTCAGTGTTGGTTAATTTGCTCTGCCTGCCTGGTTGGCCAGATCTATGCCTGTTAATAGTAACTCTTTGAAGTAGACCAAGAATATAAACAGAGGACAGAATAGTTTCACGGCCTGCTGTTCTCCTTTGCTTGCTTCCAGAAGGGTACAGAGCATGCCACAATGCATCTGCACAGAAAAAGAGAACAGGATAATTTTCATGCGCCACACAGAACATGTTCACAGTTTCAGTGTGGAGGTTGCCTACTTGTTTAACGCGCACACACACTCTCAGGGAGGCAGTCAGCTTTGCAGATAGGTCACTGTAGTCAGACAAACATAGCTTGATTCCTAATACAAGAAATATTTTGAAAAGTCACTTCATCCTGCTTCCTCCTTCATGCCTCGTTATATACATGATTTTTCTAACCCATTCACTATTGATACGTTATTCAGAATCAAAACATATAAACTTATGTTCACCAAAGAAAAACTAAAGCTAGACGAAATGGTTCCAATACACCCTGCCACTGAGAGCAGGATTAACATGAGCATCCTGTTAATGATGAACTTCACCATAATGAGTGGAGTTCATTGTGAGTAGAGTTCATCATAACTCATAATGAGAACTCCACCATAATCAGAGTGGCTTCCAGTTTAGAGCTGGCTTGCGTCTCAGACAGCCCAGGAAGTGAGCGGGACTGCCTGCAGCTCCCTGCAGACAACAACTCTTGATCTTGAAGCAAGTATTTGAAGCATGCAGGATGTGAAAAGCAGGTAATTTGTTTCAGGTTATTAACAGGTCCCTGTCCACAGGACTCTGAGATACGTATTTCAGAAAGCCTCAAGTTCACCACTGAAATAAAGAATACGATACTGTCCTAGAGGGAACGTGCAGTGGGGTGCCTCTAAGAGGAAAACCTCAGAGGGGGTGTTGTGGAGACACCGGACTTCACTTTCTTTTACCCTAATGCCTATCCTCCTGCCTGTGCAATTCCCCTTATCCTTTACTGGACACAGAAAATGAGCCAATATTACAAAGTTCTGCCACTTAAAAAGTAGATCTGCCAGACACTTTCCAAAGGAATAGACCTTTTCACAGAAAGTCAGAACCATAGCATGATCCATACCGAAGCTGACGGCTGTGCAAAGAAAACATAACGCTTCTAGGTGGGAACCTCCACAGCTGAGAACAGAGACTCCTCAGATTTCTGCATGCCTGCTGAAGCTCGATACTTTTTACTTGGAGAATAAAAAAGTCACATCGAAAACTACCAAGCAATTTTTTAACTTCCTGAAATAAAGGAAGTGGCACAGCAGTGGGCGAAGCTTTCTGAAAGCTGCCAAATTGCTAATACTTTTGTGGGGGAGATACCTAAATTAAGAAGCTAATGGGAAAAAAAGTGCTAGTCCTGCAAGCATTTATTTTGCTTTCCTTATTATTATTATTATTTAATGGGAGTAAAGGATTTTTTAATTGTTGTTTTGATTGTTTTGTTCTGCTGTCGTTGTTGCAAAGACAACACTGTTGTTGCATTGCATCAGTTACGTTCGCATGACTTTTTTGAAAAGCAAGTCAGCCTAGATATTTGAAAGTATTATATTATCAATTTCACACTGAAGATTTCAAAGAAGCATGCAGCTGTCTGCTGAAGATTTTCAGAGAGCTAGCTATGCCAAGCAGGTGAAGATGAAAGACAAATGAACAGTGCACAAAGCACTGATGAGTTTAGTGAAACACTTCAGCAATGCAAACACTTACAATGCTCTCTGAGTAAATACTAACACAAAAACGAGTCCCAAAGCACACCCAACCCTTACTAGTAAGTGACTGAAAATTGTTCTTGCCATAAAACCAAAGCCTACGCCAACATATCATAACATTTATCCTCCAATAACAAATTCCTGTGGAGAAGACTGCTCAACAGTCCTTAGCCACCAGGCAGAGTAATCTATGCAGCAAAGCTGAGATAATGGTTCTGGCTCCCTGATGGAGGAATCAACCTCTCTGAGACACCTGCTCCGACCCTTCCCACTCTGACCATTATTTATATAAAGGGGTCCCACATCAAAATTCAATGAAATTAGGAAGGTACGCAGATGGGTCATAAATGTAAAGTGTAATACCAGACAGAAGGAGAGGAGCTCTGTGTTCTCACAAGTGCATGTGCCAAACTGCGCGGTGCAAACAAGGTCTGTGAGGTTGAGTACTTGACATTGTAGCATCAAACTGTTAATTGCTTTAAGTGTTCTAATGAAGAGTTAAAACATCATTTCTTTGATGCTCTTCATTAAAAAAAAAAAAAAGAGAGGAACTTGCTCAAGCTAGGCTGCTGTGTGCAGACCAAGAAAATAATTACTATTTGAAATAAAATACCGCTAACCCTCTTTAAGTCTTCCAGCCCTCTCTGTTAGTTAACACATCAACTGACTGTGGAGGTAGCTGTGAGAGAGCAGACACTAACCTGCCCTTCCTGAAGAAAAGGGACCAGTGGGAAGTCTTAGAAAAAGACTTAAAAAATAGAAAGTAGGACAGAAGATTCAGAAAGAAAAAAGAAAAAGAAAAAGAAAAGGAAAAAGAAAAAGAAAAAGAAAAGGAAAAAGAAAAAGAAAAAGAAAAAGAAAAAGAAAAAGAAAAAGAAAAAGAAAAAGAAAAAGAAAAAGAAAAAGAAAAAGAAAAAGAAAAAGAAAAACTTCACGCTTTTCCTTTACTGTATGGCATTCACTTTTCTTATAATGTAATCTACTAACCAGATTTATTCAGCGCTGGTTCTCTTCAGGGACTCTGAAGGATAAGAAGACTAATGCTTGGACTTTAAAGGCTCTTCTTTGCTAGTTATCAACTAAAGGCAGATAATTTTCCCGCTCGCATCACTATAAACGTGGAGTTTTTACAGTGACATGATAATAAGAACCATACATACGCATGTGAGAAGAGGTTTCAGTGCTGCATATAATCTACTACCATTTCAGAATACATGTTATTAGCCACTTTTAGGGCAAACATTACTTAAGGGAAAAAAAGCCCTTTGTGTCTACTATAATCCCTAGTTTCATTAACTAACTAAACTGATGGCAGGTACATGAATATAAAATGCTATACATTCTTTTTACAAAAATGTCTTCTTAAACATAGGTGCATGAAGTTATTATCTTTATATAGAGTACTACCTCAAAATTAACTGCTTTTCTTGCTACTTACAGTATCTGTGACAAATTCACCTGCAGTGGCCTAATATCTATATCTACAATTCTGAAAGTTTTTTAAGAAGCAATTTTTAAAAACTAATTAATTATAAAAGTAATTTCCCAGATATAGAAATTAACTTACAATGGTTGAGATTTTTTTCTTAACCCCACTGCAATACAAATCAAAATTTGAGGAACCACAAGTAGACTCTAAGATCAGGGAATAGCTTAAATGGATGGGAACATTTTTTTATTTTTATTTTTTTTAAGATTTTAAACACAGAAGACAAAGTACTGCATTGTGAGATGAAAACAAACATAAAGGTTATATTGAACACATTCACCTAAGAGATCTGAATGTATTCTCTTTTAAATGCAACTACAAATCTTTTTTTAAGTTGTTCTTAAAAAAATCACGAATGAAATGACCACACAGAAGACATTTTAGCCGTGTACGCTATGCATCGATCTTCTTGATCCAGGTTCTGACACCACTGCAAATAATTGCATTCTAGCTGCTGAATAAAGAACTTATTTCTCCACTTTGCAAAGTTTTGAATCTGTTTTAGTTCTACAGAGGACATTATGGGATCAAAATTCGAGAATGAAGTATCAGTTGCTACCTACCTTTGACAAAAGCATCCTGACACAGGAGGGCAACGCCAAACGCCAAGAGCTTAAGCCACAAAAACATGGTTATTTCTGGAAATCAGGCGTATCCTTATGAAGCAGCATGTGTCTCTCACTGGAAAGCAAAATAAGAGTTATCTGTCTGCAAAATAATTTCTCAGCAAAACTTGAACCAAAAAGGAGAATAACCAGGCACATACATTATACTGCCTGCTTATCTGTGAAGGAGTCGCTTCCTCTGTTACCCCCAAACTAACCACTCACAAACTTGCTATGCAGTTTAGTGATGTCAGAGACAACTACTTCTTCAAAAAAAAAAAATCTTTCAGTTTCCAGGAAGTCAACAGGGTTTTTCTTAAGTTGCTGCAGTAATGCTCAGCTTCCTTAATTCGAGTGAAACAGGTTGTTTTCAGCCATTTCTACTGAGGGAATAAAAAGACTTAACTTTTCAAAGGACTGGACCCAACAAACAATCAGTCATTCTTTTTCTTTGTATTCACTTTTCTACTGTATGCGTTTCACTGAGACCTCTCATTTGTGGACTCTTGAGATTTCTGTTGAAAGAAAGAGAAACCCAAAGAATCGGTGAATAAAATCTTTTCTCTGGCAACAGGCCTTCATAAAAATATATATTTCTGAATCTTTCTGCAAGAATGCAGTTCTAGGCATGACAGTAATACCCAACAAATGGATAGAGGTCATCTAATTCTGCTTTCTGAGATGGTCAGTTCTTCACTTGGTATTCTTCGTGCAATTCTCTACCATGACAGTGATGGAGGATTGTGGTCCCTTTCCTGGAGTAGATGCAAGGTAGACCAAAGGCATTTACCCACTATATTCACTGAGCTAAGATTCAATAACTGGATAACAAATGCCCATTACATGGTAGCTTACAAAGGGAATAAATGTTGGAATTGTTTTTTTTTTTTTTTTATTAGAGGCTGCAAAGTTTTTAAAAGATCCACCAGAATGCTGTCATGAAATTAAAAGAGAAAGGAAGAGTATATATGTAGAATCACAGAATCATTAAGGTTGGAAAAGACCTCCAAGATCTGGTCCAATCGTCCCACAACTTTTGTGTTTATTGTTCAGGTCATTGTATTTATTGCTCATGCCATAAATACTTCAGACTTCTTAAAGCATCATACTTGAAAATGTTGCACATATTCACACAATAATTTAGATCATATAAGTGAATCCAACTCCTCATAAGATTAAATCCAACTTCTACACATCCAATATTGAGTGAAGTCCTATAACACAGGCCAAAATCTTAGCTTCCATTAAAGAGTACAGTAATGACATTGTAAATGTGTTTAGAACGAAACTCATGTAAGTCTGACGCTTCAGAGACACCAATTTTGATACATAACTCCATCATCCTAGAGGTGTAAGTTGAACTTGGAATATAGCCATAGCATGACATCTTAGTCCCTGTTACTATGGATGAAACCTTACTACTGAGGCGTCCCAGCTGATGAATATAGTGCACTGCAGCCAATGGAGAATTTTGTGCAAAGGCTCTCAACAACAACCAGGCTCCATTTCTACCTGACATGCCCCAGCAGTTGTACACAACCTCTGCTTGACTTCTCCAGCTGTCTCCTCAAGAAAAAGTCCTTCATAGTGGACCTTTCCTGGCTGTGTGATATTTAAAAAGCCTTCACATCATTTAAAAATTGCAACATATCACATTATTACTTAATGATAACATCACACACTCTAGCCATCATACCATTATTGCATATTATTATTACTCTCGCTTGATAGCTGAGAAACTATAAACCATTATCAGCCATTAAATTACTGATTAAGGTTACAAATGAAACTCATAGATGATTCACTGATTCAAACCATATACCAAGTCTTAGTGAAGTGCAAAGAAAAATCTCTTTCCCGGAGCAGACCCTTCATTAGCAAAACTATTTCAGTGGGCATTGTTTCACAAGGAGTTTAACAGTTGCCCTGTATTTGAGGGAGAACAAACACCTTTCACAAAAAATACATAGTGCCTTTGATTTTAGGTTAGTCTCAGATGTTTTAATATTCAATCTGCTTGCGATGCATTTAAAATACAAATCTCAGTAGTCTGCCTATTTGACATTTGTCTATTTGGACATCTGAAGGAGAAATAAAGGCTATCATGGTACTAAAACACTGCATTTCAAAGACTCTAATTAATAAGCTGATATTTTACTGAAGCTCGCCATGTGCATTTTACTCACCAAGTCCTTAGAACAGCTGTGTACCTGGTCTAAGAAGGAGGAAGGAAGTGTGTGACAAGAAGCAAACTCTCTCAAGTTTTCTCCCCTCATAATGAGCCTTTGAAAGCAGTCATTATCAAATACATACACAAAGCTAGAAGTTACACAAAAGAAAGTTTGCATCTAAGCAGAAATATAGAACCAGTCTGCAACCTTCTGTAGATCAATATATTATGGCTACACAGATATATTGTACTGCACCTCTTAATTCATGGCTCAGACAGAACAAATCACAAATACGTTTAAGACTACTAGAACTTAAAAAATCTTCTCTTACACACACTGCAGGCTTTTTTCCAAGGATAAATCCAGAATTTGGGGGGAGGTAGAGGATTTGTTTACTCACAGATTAAGCAATGGTCTTGTAAAATAAACCCCTTCTCAGGACAGTGCCTTAACTTTTAATCAGCCAAATGATTATGTCAGTATAACTACAGAGGTACACTTCCCCTGAGCCAGAAAGAAACAATTTTATTATTAAGGATTTCTAAAATTACATTAAAATAGCACAGAAGTGTAAGTCTCCTTCTTCTGTAAGTTATGAAGTGGTAAAAACAAACAAAAATCCTGTAAGAAGTTCTACGAGGAGAGGCTGAGGATATTTGAATTGCCCAGTCTGGAGAAAAGGAGTCCGAGAGGCAACATCACTGCTCTCTGCTACCTCCTGAGGTGAGGAAGCAGAGAGGGAGGCGGCAGCCTCTGCTCCCTGGGCAGATAACAGGACACAGGAATGGCACCAAGCAGCACTAGGGGAGGTTCAGACTGGACATCAGGAAAAATGTCTTTACCATGAGGGGAGGCAGACACTGCAACAGGCTTCCTAGCCAGGAGGTTGATGCCCCAGACCTGCCCAGAGGCTTTTGGATAATGCCCTCAATGACGTGCTTTAACTTTTGGCTGGTCCTGAAGTGCTCGGGCAGTGGGACTGGATGAAGGGCCCTTCCAACTGAACTATCCTAGTCCAAGTAAGTCTTCCATTGTCTGCTTTACCTATCTCACTATACAGTACAGGTATTAAATTAGCATAAGAAAAAATCTGTACAGTTATACACCAGTTCAAAGGGCAATTGTGTCACAACTGGAAAAAAATCTAAAAAAAATAAAAATATAAAAAGAATAGGATTAAGTGCTAATAATTTTCCCTTCAGATTATACCTAAAACCTTCGGAAAAGATCACAAATGCATTGCAGAAAAGGTACACTGAAGTCATTTATATTTTCTTGCAGTTTTAAATAAAGTTTTCTGCTATAAATTGTGGGTGGTGACAGAGGAATAGACAAATATGAACCTCCTACAGCTCACAGCAGCAATTACTAATACACATCTACAGACATCAAGATATTGTTTGTCACTGCAGCCTCCTGTTTTATGCCAAAAATTAGTAAAGAACCAAGTCCTTGACATACAGAGGAAATAAGGGGAATTCAAAGGAGAAGGAATTAAAACATTATGTCCTTGTTGCAAATGCCTCCACAACTTCTCATAAAGCATCAGGAAAAAGCACTGTGGTTACTCAGACACTGATCCTAGATGGTGCAAAAGCCCTGACCAGGTCCCAAACAATCTCAGAGGTTGCAGAATGAGACCAAGCTCTCTCATAGCCTCCCAAGTTGTTGACAACACCCTTTCTACTAAGAGGTGTTTCTGAAGGTCTGGTTTTTAAGCTGTGCTGTGGCAAGCACGAAAGCATCAGATTAGAGTGCACCAGGCATGGTGTGAGCCTCGACACTGCTACACAAGGCATTTCACCTCTGTGACTTCTGAAGGCATCGGCACGGAGCAGTTGTCCTGCTCGGCCAGCTCTTATCACACTGTGTAGGCAAAAGCAAGGAAGGGAAAATTCAGCTGGCTGTGCCTGCTGGCATGGTTAAGCAGATTGCCTTTCCCTGTGCATTTCACCCACTTTCAGACAAAACCAAATGGGAAGTTTGGGCTGTACCTGCTTACGAAGAAGTCACAAGGAATGAAGTCAGTGAGGAAGGCACTGAATTAGGCTGGAGTGGGCAACATGCAAAAAGAGACCACGGTTTTCAAACACATCTAAGACAGGACAAGCACGAGCAATAACGGGGGAGTACAAGTACCCATGTAGGCCACATAAACTGCTCCATAGCTTCCTGCTTTACAATAGCTTTACTAGGAGGTGGTTCAGGGCATGTGTGGCATCTTGCTCTTGTCAGTACAGAATTCTGCTTTATTTCCTCCCTCCTAAATAACATGGGGGAGGGCGAGGGAAAGAGAGAAAGAGAAAGACTCTGTGCATCATGTCACATCCTGCCCCAAATAGCTCCATCACATGTTTATGCAGCTTCAAAATCCCCTGCTATTCGTTGGGGAGGAGCTGGTTCCTGCTCCCACGAAGGGCAGAGGAAAGCAGAGTCTCGCCATAAAAACCACCACTATTTACCTGAGAGGCAGAGAGAGCACAAACACTTCATCCATGCATGGGACTTTGAAACTTCACACTTCAACCCCCACAGGGTGTTCCCAGAGCTGCTCCCTATCTTTACCTGGTACAACAGGTAGAGATAGGGAAGACCAGAAAGAGAGAGTGAAGGCCAGGAGTGGTAGTAACCTGGGTATGAGCAGGGTTTTCATACAACCGCAGACAAAATACATTTCTTTCTCAGGTTGGATTGTCACGGGATGCCCCGAAAAGACTGTGGCACGCTGTATGTGCCATCAAGTATAAAATAATAGCCAGACTCAACAGCTGTCACTTCAGCATTCATTGGAAAGAATTTTAACTAGGGCGTGTTTATGTTAATTTAGGAGGTGGTGTTCTCCATAGTTACATAACCTGATGCTACTTTATGCTAATGTGCTTACAGGATGTTGTATAAATTAGTTTTCTCAAGGAACTCTACTTCTGAGAACCCACCTTTGTTTTCTTTTTTGGTCCAGAGGCCTCAAAGTGTTAAGCACAGAGCACACAATTCAATAAAAATGGAACTCTCTAGATCTCCACTCGTCACTTGGATTTAAATGACAAGTTAAGCACACTTTCTTTGTTTTGCATAATTTTCCTTGCATGGAAGTCATTTCAAATGACTCAATTCAGTTATGCTCACATTCACCATGGCTGCACATCAGAATTAAGCAGTTCCACAAAATCTGAAGTCGCACACCTTTGCAAACACTACGAGGCACAGGACAAATTCATCCCAAGGGCAGCTCTGTTTAAATCAAGGGAGCCACCTCCATACTGCATTTCATCCTGTGAAATTAATTTGCTGAGATAACTGTGAAAACATTGTCCATGCTAAAGAATATATGTTATACTGCTTTTAAATTTGTGTTGAGTATTTGCTAAAGAATCTATTTTGCACATACTTTTTCAAGCTTGTTTGCAATTGCCAAGGAACATTTCTTGAAGAAAGAAGACATTTTTACGTAATATGTCATATTGGATCAAATTATTTTAAGCTCAAGAGTAAACAATGCATCTCTTTGTGCAGGCATCCTGCTCTGCTACTACCAACCCTCAGGCAATGATGATTTGACATCTTCATTTCATATGTTGTCTGCATGATCTGTATTATACCTGTTCAGGACAGAGATCAGATTTTGGTATCCCCGAGGCACTATTCACAATCTGGCCCCAAACGAGCAACACATCTATGATAAACGCTCAGAATTGCCAGGCACTTGCTTCTTTCTTACACCTAAAATCATTCTGGGACAACACTAGGCGTAGCTATTCTGAACTGGGTGTTCTTCAATAGCTCTCTTTAACACACCCCTTTAGAATTTGCTCCCTTAGACAGTGGCAGCGTACCCAGAAGCATTGCATCAGATTTTTGCTGAACATCTGCTCCTCCTCCTGGTTTTGGAGAAGGGCTAGATCTGAGAACAGGTCAGAATTTAGCTTTGTAGCTTTCAGACACTGCACTATGAATGAGTTCATTACAAGTTATGCAGGCAACATGAAATAAACATTTTTATGCACAGCGTAAAGGATTTCATCTTATCCTTCCATCATCCAGTTTGAAAGGGAAAATAAATAGAAGGGACAGAACAATTATTTAAGTATTTGCTACCCACAAGCTCCTTGTTTAACTCTGTGCTGTTAGTTAATTTCCCCAAATTATATTATACATAAATACATAAACTGATGTATATAAAAATGAATTTATATATAAAATAATATACAGGCATATAAATATATATATTATATATAATCCATGACACTCTGCAGGAAATGCTGTCTTACCTGCCACATACGGAAAGTCATAGTTGTGCCATGTTTACTGAAAGCCTGACAGAACGTGAGTCAAAGCAATAGTAACACCAGCCCACACACACACACTGAAAAGAAAGAAAAAGCCTATAGAAACAATCTTTCCCAAACTATTTCCATTTTGGTTTCAAAAAAGCAGTCACATACTTTATCACGGTTCACTGGACGTTCCCTTATCTCTTGGACATTGTTTCCTGTGTGCTCCGTAGCATACTTCAAGAGATGCCTGTTTATTCTGAAACAGAGTGGGGATTTTTTCTCTTCTTTTTTCAGTGTGGTTCTGGCTGGAGAAAGCCAGGACCAGTGTCAGGGTGGGTTACTGAACCTGTGTTTTAGGCTGCCTTTCTTCAAAACGATACCTCTAAGAAACTGCTGGTTAGCCTTTATCTTGAAGAAGTAGGTTAGCTTTCCTTCTGTGAGTTCTCTGTTCATTTTTTTCAGCTTTTTCCAAGTAGTCTAGCACTATGTTCTTGTTCCACACAGACTGCTTCCCACCTAGGATGCCAGATTCGTTGTCATATACTATTAGCTAGGGCTGGCAAATCCTCCCAATGTTTTTGCAATGTCAGCTGACAGTGCTTATATCCAAGAGTATTTGTGTTCATCTTTTCAATAAGATACCAGATGACTTTATACCAAATGCCTTTGTAACATCCAAACTGTGATTATTTTGTGGATAAAAATGTGTTCCCACAGCTGATTGCAGTCATTATGGTATAGAAACAGAAAAAAGCCTCTCAGCAAGGTAGTTACAAGCATAAACCACAAATATTTACCTAGAAGGCTGGTCTGCTTGCAGTAATGCTGCTGGCCATCTTCTGACAGCCCATCTCTTATCATTCTCCAAGTTCTGACATGATTTTTCTCTCTGGGGCTGTCCAAATGGTTTAGATACATGTCTCCAAAGATAAGCATGTGGCAGGCATTACTTCTTCCTCAGTGACTTGTCAGGAAGCTACCGTTGTAAAGCCAGAAGAGTCCAGAAGATTTCTATAATCTTAACTCCTAATATGCATCTTTGGATTTGAAATAGTTAGAAAGCCAGACTGATCCCACAGACTTACTTTGCACATCAGGGTCCGTGCCACAGCTCCCTGCCTCGGTTTCCCAGCCTGTAAGCTCTTCATTTTAGTTACGTTGATGCACACGTGCACGTGCACACACACACACTAAGCCAACACAAAACGTAGCAAGTTCCTACTGAGGATACTCAAAAACAAGACTACCTAAAGATACACTGGTTGTCTTTGTTTATCCTCACATCACAAGAACAACACAGTAATTAATGCATGCACTAAACTGAAATTTTCTTTAAACAAAAATAATTATAAATCTTGAAATATTTTTAAAAAGCAAACTATAGGCAGAGATTAACTTTTCTGAGAGCTTTCTGTAGCATATGAAGATTTCTGTAACACTGAAAATCTCATGAAGCTGCATCCAGAAACATGTTTGTTAAAAATATATTTAGATGTTGTCCCAGCAACATTTTCAAGTCAGTCTTGTGAAAGTACATGCCTTGATTATTTGCTCCTTTAGTAGAAGTGCTAAAAATCTGATCTTACCACATGTCTTACCCTGACTGACCCAGAATGAGTCAATGATGTTTAAATAAACAAATAAAACCACAGTTTCATGACAAAGGTAAGAAATGGGGATGAGGTGGGGACAGAGGTATTAAACATGTGGGATGGAGTGCTGTAGTTTGGGGGAAAAAAAAGAAAAAAGAAAAAAAAAAGGTTATTTGCCACGTTATACATGCTTCTTGGTCAAAATATTTTAAGCTGGTAAAGACTCTGCAATAACATTTACTTTAAATCAAACTTACCAAATTATCAGCCTTTTCTCTGTTACATCCATACTGACTTTGTACTTTCTTTTAATCAAGAATAGTACTGTCTTGGGACACTAAAGGAACTTACTGCAAATAAAAATGAGAGTGGAAGAGATAAAAATGAAGATAATATTAGATTATTTAGATGAAACCATGATCTACAGTTAGGACCTACTAATTTGAGATGGTCTGGTTGATTTTTTTTTAGCTCACATATTCATTTGGCATTCTCCAAACTTCATAAATTTCTTTGAAAATCCTCACAATTGGGTAGACTGGTTCTAGGCTGAATGAGAACTGCAGAAGATAAATCTGAGCAAAAGTGGGAGAGGCTCAATCAAGCATTTCAACTTCATTAAATGGATTAAAATGAGTATTCTTTAAGGTCATTTATGCAATTTCAAATGCTTCTTTATCGTTTCTTGTTAATGGGTGTAATTAAAGTCAGCTGACAGAGGTGCAGAAATAATTGAAAAACATACTTGTAAAGCAAAAGCAAGGTAAACAGCGGGCTCTTGTGCAAGAGAAATTGTGGCTGAGAGCCAAGGAAATGCCGAATGATTTAAAGACAGGTAAGAGGAAAGACAGCACTGGGAAATTAAACACTCTGAAATAAAAAGACTTGTTTCATTAATATTTTTGTTTCATACCCTATTTCTATTTCAGTGTAGGACGTTCTGTAATAACCACTCAAAAATATTTAGCACAAATTGGCTATTTTAACCACGTCAGAAAACTTCAAGAAACATATTGCTGGACCCTTATAAAGGCATATGGTGTGTTTATTGCACACAGTGTAACAGAATGGCCAAAAAAGGCCAAAAGAGGATGATGAAGGAAGAGCAGGAAAAGCTCGTAATCCATCACACTGAAACAGTTCATGCCACGATACTCCCAAAACACCAGGAATTCTCAGTATATAAACTACTGCATCACAATGGGAATAAAATAGTAGCAGTTTCTATGAGTCATAGGGAAGAAAAAAAAACCTTCCATGTCTCACAAAGAGACATAGGAATATTAAAATCTAATGACAGCTAATTTTATAATTTATGCTCACATATAAACCACCAAAATTCTAGTTTGTCAAGAAACAAACAAACATTGGCCTACTATCACTTTTTTTTTTCCTTTTTCTTTTACTTGATGTAGGTTTAGCAATATAAATACTGGCATGGCAAGAATATCTAATTTTTCCCATACCAAGCTCAGGCTGGCAGACCAACTGAGGTAATGTGCTCTCCCTCCAAAGACAAGCATAAAAGATTTTCACATCCTCTTTCTGCCTTACAGCAAGTGTTATTTCCTATATTTAGTAAGTTAGGAAATATTGCAAATGAAACTGTGCAACAATTATTTGGAAAGAGGCTCTGTCATCTTCTGATAAGATCCGCTTTAGAGTTCATGAAATTCTGAATCAAAATGCAGAGACGTTATTTAAAACTCTCCTTATGTAAAACTTGTTAGTTAAATATAGATAGTTCCTGGAGTTAGTCAGTCTATCAGGCCTGTAAACTGGTAAACAAAGAGTTCAGTTTTTTCTTCAGATAATTTTAGAGCAAGAAATGTATCAGCTTCGTTTTCAGTTTGCTGGTTTTCAGTGAGTTGCTCCAGACTGATCCATAGAAACTGATTCTAAAGAGGAGAAGTTTCTGACAGATTTTACCCTCTCAGTCAGCACACCGACATTTTAGGGAGAGGAGACCAACACCTATGCAAAAAATACAGATTCACAAAGGAGTTTTTATAAGAAAAACAACTAATTTGGTATTCATTTTCCTTTTCTTCTCCTGCTGTAAACAGGAATACAATTTAAAGACAGACAAAGACAGTGAAGAAAATAAGACCAGCCTGTTCTCCATGGTCTCTGACCCATAAAGTCTTACCATGCTTATTTTCTCACTATTGAGAGAGTGTTTGCCTTCTTAAATCTTAATCCTTTAAGGTCAGACTTATACTTCTAGCTGTAAATAAAGTTTTTGCATGCTACTACAATATTTGGACAGTGAAAGCACCCAGTACCAGTCCCGAGGAAACCAAGCTCCAGTCAAACCCTTGAGTTAGGGGCACGGCAGAGAGGAGGGGGGGGGGTTAAGTCTTCTTTCCATTTTGTTCACATGAGGAACACAAGCAGGGTGAGAAAAGAGAAGTTCCAAAATAAGATGGGAAGGGCCTTTTTCTGATGCTTCCACAGTGGTCTTTGCTCTGCTCCAAAGGGCAATGGCAAGTAGAAAAAGTGTTTTGAGAAAATTTAGTTTTGACGTATGTCCTAGGACAGTATTGGAAAGATGAACAGGCTGAAAATGCAAGTATTCTTTGTACAGCCATCCAAACATTTGCATCTGAAGGTGACGCATCTTCACTTATTTCTTTAAAAGAATTTCATGCTTTCATTAATATTCAAATTATTAAAGGAATAAACTACTTTGGTTTGCATGATCTACAATAACCAGACTGTGTAAATCTGATTTTTATAGATCATTTACACCAAGCTTCAAAACCCCTTAAAAGTGCTCAGTTAGCAAGTGAAAGCCCAAAAGGAAAAGCAAACACTGAAAGCCCTGTTAAACAGAACTTCTATCTTGCATCCAACAAATATCCCTTAAACTACTTCACTGCTGATACTGCTTTTCATGCTGTGTTTGTCAATAGCTTGTGTACTGGAAGCAAGCTTGGTTTAACTGCACCTTGAGATGCACTTCGTGTCTTTGCTGTCAATTTCTCCACAAAAGACTGGCAGCAGCATTATTATCAAGACCATTTGATTACAACTATTTGGCTCAAATATGCTATAGCTGAAGTCAACGTAACTGAACAATGAAAATTCTGCTTTCTGATTCTGTTTCAGCTTGGCTGCAAAGCTAGGCTGCTGTCAGCCTTCCAAGGCAGTTTCACTTTCTGGTTCCTGTATGATAATGAGTAAGGCCTAGCACTGGGGCAGAGCTGCAAAGTCTGTAACAGAGGTCTAATGAAATTCAGAACTTTTCTGGCTAAGTGAAATCCAAGCTACATCTGTGAAGGCACAATTGCTCTCACGATGTCTGTAGTCAACCTCGCTGCAGATGGACCTTGGAGAACAGCTAAGGCATTTTGATGCAGCTCACTGCTGGTTCCTGCTACGAAATACTGTGGGAGCAAACTATAGCAGTCTGACATCCAGCCCCCCTACTCCCCAGCCTTCATTTAACATATTGAAATGCTTTATGTCAGCATCTGCCTTCTTATCTTTGGACCGTTTGGATGAAAACACCCTTCCTTTCATGAAGATCTAATTAATATCTCAGATTTCATTTTGTACATCAGAGGTACATAACTCATTTTCACCAGTCTGGCTTTGTATCTGAAGTGCCACAAGAGCCAGCACTTTCTCAATGGAAGTGGGAAAGAACAGTGACAGTGAATTGCTACCCAAATTCAGCAAAATTTTTTCATCAGTTGCTTCATGTTCTTCTACGTTGATAATCTGGTTTCTTATCTCTTGTCAAGATACCTCAAAACTATTTCAAGTTTACACTGAACTAAAGCATACAAGACGCTGACTCCCAGGTCCTGCAGGACCACTGTACCGTACCCAGCTCTGGGGTGGTGGTGGAGTTACAAAAGTGTGCAGAAAACTTGAAGATCAGCCCAGTCCAAGTGCTGGGGGATGGCTGTTGCTCTGCTTGGCCTCTGGCTGCTCTTTCAGCTAGTTGACATCTTCCAGTCAACAAGAGAGGAGTTGAACATGCTGTACAGAACGAAATATCCTAATACCACTTTTTAGCAGTGCAGTCAATGAGAAGTCACAGAATCATAGAGTGGTTTGGACTGGAAGGGACCTTAAAGATCATCTAATTCCAACCCCCTGCCATGGACAAGGACACCTCCCACCAGACCAGGTTGCTCACAGCCCCATCCAACCTGGCCTTGAACATTTCCAGGGATGGGGCATCCATAGCTTCTTTGGGCAACCTGTTCCAGTGTCTCACCACCCCCATAGAAAATAATTTATTCTTAATATCTAAACCTACACTGTTTTTGTTTTAAATCATTACTCCTAGTCCTACCACTACAATCCCTAACAAAGAGTCCCTCCATAGCTTTCCTGTAGGATCCTTTTTAGGTCCTGGAAGTCTGCTCTAAGGTCTCCCTGGAGCCCTCTTCTCCAGGCTGAACAGCCCCAACTTCCTCAGCCTGTCTCCATAGAAGAAACTGTTATATCTCAGCATGTTTTGGCTTGTAGTTTAACCATACGCCTGATCTACCTACTGTATACACAACTAGTACCTCCCTCCTTCCCTCATCAGCTAAGGGGTGTGAGGTTTTCTGTATTTAGAAAGCTGGAACTGTTGCTTTATGGTTATATCTGCAGCATCCTTTGGTATAATTTAAACATTTTCATCTTTAGAAGATATATTACTAGTAGCAAGACCAATGTTGTCCTTCTCCTAAACAGGGATCAAGCACTGACAGCATCTTTCATTTTTCAGCTGGTGTCCTGTAATCATACAACCTTTCAGAGAAACGCACACTTTGATTAATCCAGCTCCATGCAGCACTCATGTTCTGGCTTAACAGTGCAAATGTGCATGGAAGGGAAGGGGGAGGAGAAGAGCAGAGAAGAATAGGTCACAAAGTAAGTGGTGTGATCACTCAGAGCACTGCAACTGAAAGTAAAATGCTTGTAATAATCTCAGCAGAGGAAGCACAAGTGCTGGTATGACATGCTTCATTATGTTCACCTCCTGCTAGGTGTCAGATGGTTGTACTTTACACTCACTGCACTACATGCATTTGGCAAGTTCCAAGCAGTGATACAAAGGGATACTGATATACAGGATCATGAATACGTGGATAGGTATACACAGGAATGTATACACGAGCACGAATACATGTATGAAATTGCAAAAATAGTTGTCATTTTCAGATGGAAGGGTTATCAGGATAAGAGGACTTTTTTTTTTATGTTCCATTTGTCTGTTATGTAGAAGTCCTTCATCAGATATTTGTTTTAAGCAACTCACACTGACCAGCCCAGCAAGGGTAACGTTCATATTTCCTGCTGAAATTACCACAGCTAGAATTTGAAGGGTTATGTCTTCAAGGTTCTCAGGTCTAATAACCAGGAAAAAAAAATATCTAGCAAGTAACTTGGTAACTTAGATTTGTAGCTAGACCTTGAATGATGGGAAAAAAATCTTACAATGTTACAGATTTACAATTCTCCTTTCTGGAGACCCTGACTGGAAAATTGAGGTTTGACTTCAAGAAAGTTCACTTCTGTTTTTCTTAGAAATGAGATGTGTCTTTGAGCTGTAGCAACCTGGAATCTTGTAACAATTAAATACAAACCAGAAAAAGCTTTCAAGTAATCTACATATTCCCTTGATAATCTACATATTCCCTATATTCTCTTAACTGTTTTATATAGAAGTGCATTAAATCCAAGCTGGTGTTTGTATTTCCTTGTATCTCTAGCTGCATAGAGATACTGTGTGAAAATTCTAGTTTTTATTCTGAAGCTTTCTTGAGATTATGATACTCTTTCTCTTCAGATCCAAATCTTAAAAATACCTTCTCTCTTTCCAGGGTTGCAGCCTGCAAACAAACCTTTGCATTTTAGCATATCAGAATTTTCAAAACCATATCGAACAGCAACCGTTAGGGATAGTTCATAGCTAAATACTTTCAAGCCTTAGGGCCTCACTCATGTGTGATGTCCCATATCCACACAGAATCTACTGCAATTAATATAATCTGCCAGAACAGTAATTTTTTTCAGAATAGAAACCTTCAATACAAGTGTTACTCACTTTACAGATTAAGTTGATAAAGACAGAGATGCTTATAATGAATTATTTCCTCTATTTAGGAGTCAGGATATAAACCTACAATATGATATTGCCTGTTTTCTGTCACAGAGTTTTGTACCTCTCATTTACTACATTTATATACTTTATTTTACTACATTTATACTTTATACATTTTATACATTTATACTTTATTTTACTACATTTATATACTCTACTCTGCTCTATCTGCACCGCTGTGGCCTCACCTCAGGCACTGTGTTCAGTTTTCTGTGCCACAATATAACACAAAAAAACTATTTGCGAGTGCCCAAAGCAGGGCAACAAAGATGTTGAAGGGCCTAGAAGGGAAGGTGTGTGAGGAGCGGCTGAGGTGACGTGGTCTGTTCAGCCCCGAGCAGAGCAGGCTGAGGGGAGGCCTCATGGCGGCCTGCAGCTCCCTCACAAGGGGAGCAGAGGGGCAGGCGCTGAGCTCTGCTCTCTGGGGACAGCGACAAGACCCGAGGGGACGGCATGGAGCTGGGACAGGGGAGGGTCAGGCTGGGGGGTAGGGAAAGCATCTTCACTAAGAGGGTGGTCGGGCACTGGGACAGGCTCTGCAGGATGCATGGCCTGAGTTTTGGGTGGTCCTGTGTGGAGCCAGGTGTTGGACTCCATGATCCTTGTAGGACCCTTCCAACTTAAGATATTCTACAATTATAAAAGTATAGAAACCTGAGCACATGTTTAGGAAACAGAAAATAAGAAAGCTAAGTTTGTCATTCTGGATTTAAAAAAAAAAAAAAAAAGCTAAAAGGAGATCTTACTGCTGTCTCGGCTGCCTGGTTGGTGGTTACAGAGAAGACAGAGTCTGACTCTTCTCAAAGGTGTGCAATGAAAGAACAAGGAGCAACAAGCACCATTTGCATTGTGGAAAATTATGACTGCACATTAAGAACAACAACAACAAAAAAATCACAAGGATGATCATTCAGCAGAAGGAGCTGCCCACTCTGGCAGTGGGGCGTACACCCTCAGAGAGAGTGAAAACTCTATTAGGAAAGGCCACGATCAACTAACACGGAGACAGGCTCTGCTCTGAGCAAGGGATACAACCAGATGATGTTATGAGATCCCTGCCAGCCTATGTTATTCCATAACTCTACAACACCAATGCATAAATCTGAAGCAGGAAAGTTTCAAGCATTTGGTTGGGAGGGGGAAGGAAGAGGGGGTAGAGTTACTTCCTAAAGGTTGGGGATTTTGTTGCTTGTTTTTTAATGGCTTCAAAAATATGAAGTTTACTTTTACCTTCCTCTCCTTAGTTTCCAGAAGTAACTATAAATGCATTTCAGTTATTTCTTTATTTATTTTCTGCAAAGGAAAAAAAAAATTAAAAAAAAAATGTAGGAGTAGATTTCAAACTATCAGAGGTTTTCTTTCTTATTAGGGTCCACTGGCTGGCCATAAAAATGTATCGTGGCATTAGATGTATTTGTTTGAAATACCTTATACTGAAATTCAAACAGTTCTTCAAGCAGAATTCCTAGCAAGAAGGATTTGTGACAGGGAAACTACAAGATTTACTTTGAAGAAAAAAAAAAAAAAATGGGTGTTTAAGAGACCCACAAACCTTCAAAAGAACACCTCCTTCAAAAGGCCCCACCTCACAGCTATAAGGGATTTTTTCAGAAGTTAATGTATTTACATAAAGTGGAAAGACTTGCAAACAGTACAAGGCAATTACTGCAAATACTGCAGCAGTATTGAACAAAATGTTCCTGATTTTCGTTGTTTTTTCAAAGAAATCAATTATTTCTTTCATCCACACTAAAACTATAGGCCAAATCCTGTACTTCTTACTAAAAGAGTTATTCTAGAGACCTCCTGCTGGTCTTCTATACAAAGAAAATGAATACACCAATGAGGTGAAGAGAAAGAAAAGGAGATTGAAAATACAGTCCATATGGAAAGAAAAATTGCATTTAAAATGCACCCAATAAACACAAAAGTTCTACTACATTGTATTTGAGTAGCTTTGAATTTTGCACACTATTGTTGACATTTATTGACATTTATATATTTATCTGTATGTATGTATATAAAGACACTTATATGCACATAAATACACACATGCTTCACTCTACATATAACCATGCAGATTAAAAAGCCTGCCCCTTCTTGTTTTTAGTATTAACACACTGGATTCTACATATTCTCCGGTATCATTAGCTAATAGCTCCCTGAATGTTCTCTGTGGTTTCTTATTCCCGC
Organism: Aythya fuligula; assembly: GCF_009819795.1. Lineage (NCBI taxonomy): Eukaryota > Metazoa > Chordata > Aves > Anseriformes > Anatidae > Aythya > Aythya fuligula. The sequence goes on along the minus strand of NC_045566.1, from coordinate 25,629,117 downwards.
ATATTTTAGATCAGCTTTGTGAACATACTAAAACTGTATTTCATGAAGAACAGTTTAGAAAAAATAAAAGATGCAGATAAGCAGAAGTGTCTAGTTAGGCAATTCAAAGTAATCATTGCATCTTATCTTTGGTTTACTTTTTTAAAAAAAATGTACTTCTGGTTTATACATAAATACTTCTGCATCCCACATTTCATGTTTCTTATTATTTCTGGGCTTATCCCTAGAATGCTTCGGGAAGAGGCGGGGAGGGACCTTAAAATTATTATTGCAGCAAGGAGAAGGACTGCTTTCATCAACCGGCGTACACACCAACAATCACACTTCCACTGAGGTTTCTTTCCTAATCTGTAACTGCCAGTAAGAACTGGAGGAAAAAAAAAAAATTAAAATCACACTGCCAACTATGGTACAGCAAGTGTCCAATCTTTCTGTATAGCAGCTCTGTAGATTTCATCAAGGGATTCTCTTCTCACTGCTGTAAGCACAGCAGTATCCTTCATCCTATGCACAATAACATATTTTGTATTTTAGTCCAGCAACATTTTCCAACGTGACAAGAACACTAAAAAGTAAGACAGTTACCCAACATCTGCATTCATTCCCACCTATCTCCTTTAGCAACCACAAAAGAAAAATTTTAATCAGAAGTTAGATTCGTTTTGAAAACTACCCTAAATAATTTAAGAATATTAATAATCATCAATTCCCAATAAATTAATTACATTACCTGAATGCTTCACATCATTTAAAACCATGCTGCCTACTTGAAGGTTGAAAATATAAAAAATACAATTTTTTTTTCTATACATCATACCCAACATATGCATTCTATGAAAAATCAAGGTTCTGTAATTGTGAATATCAACACAGTTGACAAAATAAATAAATAAAATAAAATTTCCTTATCATTCTCTGCATAATTAACAAGTTAGCTCTGAAATACTAGCAAGCTGAAGTGTTATTATTTCTTGTGGGCACTTGGATGGTGAATTCTGAAGATAGTTATGAATCAGTAACTGAAGTACAGATAGTTAATACCTACAGCTTATAGATTTGCATACAGAGCTATAACTGAAGGCAGTCCATCAAGCATTTGCAAAATCGTGCATGAAGTTTGTTTGGGGTAACCCTAATGTTTGTTGTTTTGGTTTGTTTTTTTTTCTTGCTTAGAACCTGGTCTCCCATAATTAGTACCACTCTTTTCATTTCTTCCCTTAAACTTCAAGTTGCTCTGTTGATTTTTTTAATAGAAAAACATAGATATTTCCTATCTGAAATGATGATTTCAAGATAAAAATATTTTCATTTACTTTTTAATTTCCATAAGTATATATTTCTGATACCATTATTTCATCAATAATGATACCACAAATAATATACAGACAGCAGAGGAAGGTCAAGATACCACAGACTGTGAGGTAGAAGAAAAAAAAAAAGGCTTCCAAAGCTCATCTTTTAATCCTGGCATATGATTTAAGATGACAGACCAATCTAACAACCAAGTTGTACAAAGAGAAAAAGATAAGGTAACATTGATGGAGACTTGAAAGATCATCAACATTCAATGAGTACAGAGACCTCGGCACACCATGTTCAAACTTAGAAATTCTTTCAATTTTTATGGCATTTTGCTAAAAATCAGAAATAATTAAATGCGTAGCCACCTCTGGAATGAGCAGTCTATGAAGACAATTTTTACTTTGGGATTTCAAAAGTGAATCAAAGGTTTTTGTTTATGATTCTCCAGAGTGACCCTGACTGCCTTGTTTTCACCAAAATCATTCCATTCTTATGGGAATTTCAAATATTTCTGCTTTTAAACATTCTTTTTAAATGTGAGGGCTTCCCCAAGTGCAAAGCCTACTGCCACTCACCTTCTACAAAAACCCTGTGCACTAAGAACTCGTGCAGTAATTGCAGTAAACACAAATCTTCCAGCCATTTCCCAATAGTCAGGTATTTCTTTGTTCACATGTCAAGGCCTGCCACTTAAAGGTTTCTGTGACGGAGACTGTGATTTAGTAATATTATTGAAAACTACAGGCCTGAAAACATTTCACTGAACTCTGATTTCACGGGAGGAAATACAGCCTCTCAGGCCCTTTCACTTTCCCATATGGATACTAGTGCAAACCACAGAACGCTACCTCTAGAAAGGATTTAAAAACTAAATGTATGAAGCAGTTTTCCAACTTTATGTCCTTTGAACAAACACCAGAAATGATTCATTACAGCCATGTGGATACACTGCTTGTTCCCTACTGCTGCCTGCAGCTGTTACACAATGTGAAAGACATAAAAAGAACTGCGCCATCTCTGCATCCTCTCTAGACTAGGATACAGACAGCCTATCCATAGACCATATGGATGAGGTCCTGTCATGCCATAGTGCCCATGGTTTTAGTTTCCAAGGATTAAGGATGCCTTTTTACTGCACCACTATTCTGCTCCTTCAGAGCTCAACCAAAGTTCAGACAGACAATGAACTAAAATATCTTTCACCCTCAAATGCTGGTAGGGTTCAGGATTTTCAAGTCATGTTCCTGCACAGAACTGTGAAGGTTTCCCTTGCAAAATTATTTTTCAAGTCTTTATTAAAAAAAAAAAAAAAAAATCTCCCTATCAAAGAATCTGTGTTAAGATGTTATTAAGATTTTTGAGACCAATACCAGCACAAAATACCTCTGGCCATAGGTTTGAGTTTATTTTCACACAAGCCTTTGGTTTCTTGGTACTAGGCTATCAGATACTGTCTGGGGAGGGGAAATGTTTCCACAACTAAGTCATCCCTTTATTTTTTTAATCTGCAAGCTTCAAAACAGCTAAAATTTGTCGAGAGGAAGTCAAAGTTACTGTAAAGCATCAGGTTTCTGAACGTCTTACCGTCAGCTCTCCTCCCACCCTGTAATTCACACACCTATTGACACAACTTTCTACACTGCAGAGCCTTGTTATTTCTTCAGTATCATCAATGCTGAAAGAGCAAGTGTTCCACAAGCTACAGAACTGCAAAAACAGAAATGTGAGACGGTCAGAAGAAAACACCAATATCAAAGATATTACAATGACAGTAGTAATTTGTAGTGCACCATTACAGGGAAATGAGTGCTCTACCTGTAATGCTTCAAAGCATAATAATGCCTGTTCCTTGTTTTTTTTCCTGAAGTATGTAGGACATAATGTGCACATTATGAAAAGTATGTCAAATCTGTTGCTACTAGAGTCAGCTTGCACAGCATCCAAAGAGACTGAAAATGTAACATAACAGTTATTTGATGCACAGGTGAGTGCTTTCCTTTCCCCCCCCAATTGCTGCAGTTCACAAGAAAAAAGTCCTGCCTTTTCATCACCATGCTCTCTCTCTCTCTCTGTCTTTTCCTGGTGGGATTCATGAAAACACGGCTGCACGTGCCAGTGAAAGAGCAGGCGGTGCTGCATGCATGTGCGTGCAGAAGGCTGTCCAAAGGAGGTTCTGAGCACACAGCTCTGGACAGCCAGCTCTGAGCAGAGAACAGCTGATACCTACAACATGCAGGTGCTGCTCTCTCTATTATCACAAGTTCCAGTCATCTTTGTTCTGTAGGCAAGAAGGAGTAGAGTGGCCAGAAGGAGGTAAAAAAATAATTTCAGAGAGTACCAATACATTGGCATAAGGTGTTCATCCCTACCTGGAAAAAGAGGAGAAGTAACAAGGACAGCTGAACTGCTCTAATATTTTGAATTGTAGGACACATATCTACAGTCACCTCTGCTATTAAGAGGAGGAGCTCAGGTGGCTTGGAAGGAAAAGATCCAGTGGGGCACGTTGACAGAATAAAAGCTATTACATTTTAGGCCTTTACTGAAGAATTTCAATGGATTTAATTTAATTTCAAGAGGGTTTTGAAAACCAATATTGTGTAGCCTTTCATCCATAGTTATAAGCATGAAGCTTCCTTTTTTTTTTAATGCATCTTTTGAGGTTTTTCAAAGCAATGGATTTTCTTTTGAAACCTCTCCTATTATAGCCTGTGCGATGCTCTATGAGAAAGGGTTTAATCCACACTGCTTCTGCTGTTCCCCCATAGTGTCAAAAAAGAGCAACGCAAATATTCACAGTATTATCAGACAGATACAGAGAATAGTTTTCTGCTTTCGTAATAGTCTAATTATATTTTTTGTCCAGTAGAGAAAAATTCATCCACTTTTCCCTCATGACTTTGAGCCAGCACACATCTCTGGTCAGAACATTCCCCTTTGAAACACCGCGTGTTACCAGAAATCCCGTGGTTCTCTGCAGTGCCTGAAAATGCTTGCTATGAGTCAACAAGGAACTCCCAAAATGTTCCTCCTGCAGAATGCTTTGCTCCTCCTTGTTCTTTGCACCTTCCAGGTGAAGTTTGACCCACAAAACCTGTCTGCAAAACTACAGAAATACAGAGCCAGCTTCTCCACACAGGAGCTCCGACAGACATGTATGAGGAGCTCTTCCATGGCAGACCCTGCTATTAAAAGCAGAACTCCTACCTGAAATGAACCTTTCCAGCACAACAATGCACATCATCTTTGACTGGTCTCTGGATCATGACCATCTCATGTGAAGGATGGGTCTCAAGAAACGCTGGGCCAAAAGCTGAATTTAGAGGCCAGTCTTGCCCTTCCTCTGTAAAGGCGTTAGGAGGGCCCCAGCTTCTCTGAAGCTGTCTCCTGCCAGCTGCAGCCTCCTTTCCCAATCCCACAGCCTCAGAACAGGCCCCTAACCCCCATCTCGCTCCCTCAGCTCAGGTTTTGCTCCCCGGGCTTTACAGTTCCTGTACCAACAAACAAGCAGCTCTAGGAACCTGGTGCTCTCTGCCAGGGCCCTGGCCTTTCTGAGGGACCTGTTGTCTCCTGCATTGCAGTGAGAGCAAATAATCTACACGTTGGCCTTTGGATCCACTGACGATGGCTTCCTTCTATGCACAAGGCCTCACAATCCACACACAAAGCTGCTTTTCTGTAAGCTTGAAACATTACCTAATTCTAATTTTCTGATTGCAGCTCCCGTGTTTTTTTCTTCACAAGTTCTGCATTTGCGTTTCCATCTTAAAAGATACTACGTATAAAGCAATACTTCAAAAAATGATGCTACTGGATTAGAAACAGACTGCTTGATGATGCATTGTGCAGGAGCCTAAAATATTCACCAGAACTGGATTGCAGAAAATAATCTCATGTGATTTTTACAGTGCCAGTCCTGAAAATATAAATGAAAAACACAAAACAAACAACCACCAAAAAAAAAAACCACCAACCCCCCCACAAAAAAAAAAAAACACACCTTGTATCAGTAGTCTTAGATGCATGCCCTTACCAGTTAAAGCAGCAAAATTCCTCACTGCATTTTCCAGCAAGGAAAACAAAGTGTGTGGCACACAGACCTTTTGCGTTGCTCACATTTTTAACTTTCTGCACTCACCAGCATAAATCATCCAACTTTTAAAGAAGTCTGACACTTGGAGCCAGGACTTGTTCAACATGCTGTAACTGCTTAGTTTAGCTGAGCTCTGAAATTACTTGCAAGTGAAGTGTTTGGAAAAAAAGCAAAACTAATGGTGATTTTTGACCTTTTCTCCAAGTCTGTAAAGGGGAAAAATGAAATACATAAAACATACAAAGATCCTCACTAGCAGAATTACTTTCTGTGAAGCAAAACTCAAACCCCTGTACGTTACCACAGAACTGAAGAAAAAAATCAAGTTTACTGCATCATGCCTTGACGAGAATAGTCCTTCCCCAAAGATGAAGAACTGACTGACATGCAAGACTTGCTATTCTCAAAGTCACATGAGAAATAAGAGACATGCAGAATAAAAATACCAGAGACATGATGTAAAGTGGTGAATAGGCTAAAATTAGTTCACATTCTTTTTTTTTTTTTTTATGAAGAGAGTGTAAGGTTTTGTTATTATTATTATACTGAAAACCTTGGAAAGCGTGGAAAGGTGAAAAATGGAGATTTTAAATCTAAATGTACAATCTAAATGTAGAATGTAGAATCTAAATCTAAATGTACAAGCACATGCATGTGAACCTATACTTGTACCAGAATAACAGCACGCATCCATTTCTCCTTCCAGGAACACTAATTCAAAGGCAGTTGTTATAAAAATAAGGAGAAAAATACCACATCTCCCTCATAAAAAAAAAAAATCAGGAAATACATCAGGAAATTTTATAATGTGTATTCTGGTCTCAAAGACAGATTGCCAGTATTCAGCATTTTTCCACCCCAGGTTTTGTGCCTTACCTTTCCAAATGTTCACTTGCTTTATGAGGACTAAAAATAAAGGCTTCTTTCTTCTTATTGTAGTATTAATATTTTCACTTGAAGAATGGGAATTCTTCTTATTCCTTTTATTCATTTTCAGTTTAAGCTGGTATTACTCAAAGCTGGAATGAAATACAATGAGATGACTGAGTATAAAATTAAAGTTTTATAGTCAAAGGTCAGCAAATTGGTTAAATGTCCTTTGAGTTATAGAAGCAGCAGCAGCATATAAGTACAGGACAGCAGATTACAAGTTCAGCTTCTCTAGGCTGCAAGCAAAGCTGAATTATTTACTTTGTGATGTCTCTGTTGAGCTCAGTAAATCTAATTCTAGACAGCATTGAAATTTTTTGATACACTACAGTCACTTTCTTCAAGTAAATGTAGAGCTGTGACATGGATGCAAGTTGTTGGTTAGCTTACACAGTTAAAAATATATTTTCATGACCCCCCACTTCCCCTCTACTCCAAGCCTGCCTGCACAAGTGCACTGATGAGGCTGCAAACCTCTTTGGAAAAGCAGCACTGCTATAAAGTCATCAAGAGGATGTGGTAAGAGAAGAGGCATGCTCTGTGTGCCAAAGGGTGCGTAAGAAAATAGTGGAGAACAGCACTAGGAAAGGGGGTGGGGGGAAAGGAGGAACACATTATTTGAAGCTGGGTCTGACTGGGACTTATTTTTTTCCTAGCAGCCTGCACGTTGCTGTGTTTTGGATTTGTGGCCAAATCAGTGTTGATAACACACCTAGTGCTTGCAGGGTGTCAAGGCTTCCTCTGCTGCTCACTCTGCCCCCACAAGGAGCAAGCTGAAGGGGCCAGGAGGCTGGGAGGGGACCCAGCTGGGACAGCAGGCCCCAAATGACCCAAGGGTACTTTATGCCACGTAACACAAGGCTCAGCAATGAAACCGGGGCACTGCTCTGTCCACAGTAGCCATTGCTCTGAGGCTAGATAGCAATCGCCTTGTGGGAGGTGGTAACTGATTTGTCTTCCCATCACCTGGGTTTTGTTCTTTGCTGTTTTTTTGTTTGTTTGTTTGTTTGTTTTTCTTTCTTCCTCTCCTCGTGCCTCACTTTTTCAACTGTCTTTACTTTGACCCACAAGTTTTCTCACTTTTGCTCGTTCAGTTCGCTCCTCGTCCTGCTCTGGGGGAGGGCTTAGCTGCTGGCTAGGGTGAGCACACCATACACTGAGAATAGGAAGTAATCGCAATCATACTGATAGTCAAGTTATAAATTAACCTGGACATTTTGAAGACTATATTTGCTTTTTCCTTTTTTTTTTTTTTTTTTTTTTAAAGTTCACTGTACCTCAATAATCACATGACTAACAGAAAATGCAGCCATTTCTCTTCAATGTCCTCCTTGCAGTTGGAGACATTTTTAGAAAAACTAATTAACTAGTTAACACTGTTGTTCTCTGAATGCTGAACCAACTACAGAAGCAAGCATAACTGCTCATATCTAGACTGCACAGGCCAAATTTAGGAAAAACTGTGCACTGGTTTACAGGTGGACACTCAACACAGGGCATGCAGGCTGCCATGGCAGCTGAAGCAGGGTCTGTGTCAATAGACTTGGCCAGCAGTCAAAGAGCTTGCCCAGACACTATGGCAGCAACCTGCTTCTGGCAGTTCATTAATAGTTATTCCTCTTTGCTTACCTGTTTGTTCCCCTGCTGTTCAGGCCTCTGGGAGAAACTCAGGCTGCTGAGGTCAACTGCACTAACAACAGAGCAAGAACATCACCAGTAGGAACTGCTGTAGCGAGAATCCCAGGTTACAGCTATAATCACCCCTTCCACACCAAGTTCAAAATTATTTTTCTTCAGATATAGTTGTCTGATTGTGACAGAAAAGGGCATGATTTTGAGAGGCATGTGATGGTCGTCAATGCATACAGTTTAAGTTACGTGCAAAGCCTTTTAAAGTCTATTTGACGCGGATGCTGACAGAAGCAGCAGACCTGCGTGCCGTGGCAGAGCTCAGTCCATTTGAAGGTGCTCCATTTGTAGAGGAGCAGCCCCCACTGCGGTGTAGGAAGCTACGTAGGTGTGCACTGTGCCTTTCCATCCTGAGGCCTTTCTAGAGCAGCGCAACGCAAGGCACGCGTGCTGACACACAAAAGCTTCTGCGGCAGCTGTCCTGCCTGGCACGCCGCTGATTTAACGCTTTCTCCTTGAACCAGCGCCGCTGCTTTGAAGCCGCAGCCCGAGCAAAGCGCACTGCTTGGTAGTCACAGCAGCTCTATCTGGAAACAACGTTTTTTATAATTTAAAAAACGATTACAAAATGTGTGTGCTTAGGGAAATGCAGACACAGAGATGATGCATGGGAGACGTTCAGCTGAAACATGTTTCAGCGCAAGCTGCCTGCCGCCACCCTACATAGAGGATGGCCTCTGCACACAAACCACAATAAAAGGAGGCCACCGGCCTCCACTGCTTCGACTGCTCGGTGGTAGATGCACTGAGACGTTGTTACTTTCATGCTAAGTGAACTCAATCTGAACAACAGCAAGTGGCCCTTTTCCAAATAAAATAATAGGAACTGCCTGGGGTGAATTACCCCACTGGCCCTGACCGACCCAGCGCAGGCAGCAGACAGCAGCTGCGCGGCTCAGCCTGCACCAGAACCACCTGGCTTAAAGTGCCTCTGCTGGCTGAACTGAGGATGAGCAGCGGGATCCCTGCAGGGGCTCTCGTCTTCTGCAAGACTCTTCAATTTCCAGCCCCGCAGTTTCGCTCTGGGGAGTGCGAACAGCAGAGCTGCGCCTGTCCTCCCGTCCTGGTGGTGGCAAGAACCAGGGCAGGCTCTGAACACTCTGGGCATGAGACAGCTGGAGGAGATGCTGAGAAGGAAAGGGAGGCATCTTAGAGAGAAACCTCTCTGCTAACACCTCTCCTCCCATCACCAGTCATCCCATCAGCTTCTCTTCTCTAATTAAATGAGTTTGGAGCTGACTTGGAAAGAAAGCCAGTGACTGCAGCACAGAAACGTTACTCATTTGCTTGGTGATGAAGTAGGAGCCTGTTTGGTCAGTCAGTGGCTTAACTTACTTTATTTTAATGAATTATCCTAGAAGTGGGATACTGAGAGGTGCCATGTCAAAACAGCCTGACATCATCACCAGACAAGCTTCAAAATGAGTTCCAAGCGGCAGCATTTGTGTGGAGCCTCACACACCGTGTAGCAGCACCAGCCAAAGTAAACCACCCTTCTCCCCCTGCGAGGAGCCGTCCCAGTACCCCACGTCAGGAGCGATGCCAGGGCGGCGTGCCACCGTGCGCTGCCCCGGCCCGCTCGCACGGAGCCAAGACCTGAAAACTGACTACAAGGCAAGTTATAAACTGAGAGCCTTTGATTCAGAAAAAAAAAAGAAAAAAAAGAAAAAGGCATGGAAATACATGAATGTGACATCTGCAGCTCATACGATCTGCTTGAGAAATATATGAATTTTTGAACTGTGGAGTAACTTAGTAATCAGTTCAAGGGTGTGCCATTTTTCCATAAAAATTCATCACATAGAACTATTTTCTGTGAAATATTAAAATTAGCAGGTTGTAAATAACAAAATCTAGATCATTACTGAGGTCCAGGTAACATAATTACAGCACTGAGACCTGCTCTGAGGAATCGACGTGCCTCACCCCTGACACGTCCAGAGGCTCCGAAGCAGCCCCGTTTGCCAGCAGGTTTGGTACAGGGCTTGGAGCGCAGAGATTTGCCTGACAAGACCCTTTGCCTTGAATATGCTCCTGGTGGCTGTGACAGGCCTGACGACATCTCTGCTCTGCTTCCTATTAAATTTTTAAGTAACTTGCTTTCAAGTTCTGAGCCCAAGTTTCCTGCCCCAAGTAAACCAAATATCTTTGCTTTTTTTTCTCTTTTTACTTTCGTTTTCTACTTCTGCTTTTCTCTGCCGGTCAGCAGGCTTGGAGCTCAGCCCCAGCAGCACACCAGGCTTCCCAACCCTGCAGCTTGCCCTTTTTCTGTGCAACTCATCAGCACTTCCTTTTCTATTTCTAAATAAAATAAACTTGAAAGCTATGCCTTAAAACCCGCTAAAAATAGTGCCATATCTGCTCTCTTGCAGCTAGAGCTGATCCCTGATGTCAGTGCTAGGCAGGGGGAGGCATCTCGCGGTTTCTGGATGAAGGAAGAAGCCTGGCAAGTAACACGCTGTAAGAAGGGAGCATCTTGCCGAGACTGAGCCTGGCTGGAATTTGACTCCACAGTATCACAGATCAGAAAACAAACGAACTTCTCAAAGCCTTAGCACTTACTCTTATTCTGCATGCAGCTGAAGGCAGCATTAGGGCAAGAGGTTTCTGCCCCCATTCTCCCTCAAGCCTGCAGCCACTAGGAGAAGAAAAGCCTTCATACCAGCAACACGCGTTTCCTCACAAGGGGCAGGTAAGAGCCCTGCAGCAAGCAAACAGGACATCACAGCCTGCTTGATCTATTCTCATCCCAATTTTTGACATGTTCCCCTCCCGTGTAATGCCCAAAGTACCTTTGTCAGTGAGATTTATTTTATTTTTCAGGATTCAAGCTATGATCGTGCTGCTCCTTCGCAGTAGCACGCAAGACACGTGCCCACCCTAGGGAACAGGATGTGCACCTACAGCCACGCACACGCTTGTGTGACCTCTGCACACATTAGCAGGGCTTGAGAGGAAGCCCTAGACCAAGAGCTGCACCATCCTGGAGCCTCGGTCTTAGAGCTGACTCCCACGGCTACCACTCACCACACTCAGCTGCCTCGTGGGAGATTACAGCTTGGAGCACACCTCTTCCACCACATACTTGTTTCAACTGTAGTCCCTGATAAAAAAATAAAAAAAAAAATACCTTCAAGTAACACCAAACAAAAGCCTACAACCAGTTCGGTGTGTTCAATCAAAACAATTCATGGACTGCCCGAGTCTGATTCCTCATGCTACGGGAAGTTTTATTAAAAGCAAGTTTCAAGAAACAAAATGATTTGTTTCCCCAGTGCCTCTCACAAGGTTAACCACTTTCTGCTTCAGCATTAGAAGATTTTTAAAAATCCCAGTAAAACTACAAGCCACTTGGAGCGTTATTCTCCTCTTCCCCAATGTGTTCATGGGACGCTTCGGTGACCCTGGGGAGGAGGGAGCGTCCCTGTGAGCCCAGCCACTGCATTTCTCTGGTTCCACCAGCAGCCCTTTGTGCCCAGCAGCAATCCGGACAGAGCAGGCTGGTTTGGTGCAATCTGGAAGGCTGTTGTAATAACCGACAGACCGAAAACACAGGGAAGGGTTTGGCAGCTGTATAAAGCTCCCTCCGAGCTCCAGTCCCCGCAGAAGGGCACCAGCCCCAGCAACCAGCATGACCAGCCAGTCTCAGGGAATCCAGCAGCTTCTGCAGGCAGAAAAACGTGCCAAGGACAAGCTGGAGGAAGCCAAAAAAAGTAAGCATCTGGCCTGTTTTTACTGTCTTTTTCTACTGTAAGCTCTTCAGAAATACAGTGGCTCATGGAAAACCGGCATTATTTCATCTGTCCGCAGCACAGATGGGCTGCTCCTATTCTTTTTCTGTGCCACTTTCCTCCCACTCGCATCAGTGCAGTGCCTTGACGGCAGTCAGGCATTTATCCCAGCCTTTGGTGCACGGCTTGCTCCAAATCGTGTGCACACGTGTGCTTGTGTGTGCGTGCATGCACGTGCCTCTTCACACTGAACAAGGTTTTCTTTGTTATGTTCGTCCTGTCAGCTAGATTTATTACTGCTTTTTCTCAATGCCAATAATGTCATTACATCCTTCTTCAGGCATTTAAACGAGAAACCTGCACACCTCTGGCTGCCAGCTCTGGAGAACCAGACTCCAAACTCTGTATTTCTCTTTACATAATATTTTCAGTGTTCCTCTTTACTTATGAAAACCAGTAACTTGCCTTTTAATCTCAGCTGGGCTTCAAAAAGAAATACATGGAAACAAATGGAGACTTCAGAGTAATAATAATAGTAAAAGCCACAGTACAATCCTAAGAAATGTCAGTACCGTGGTCATTGCTGTAAGTCTTATTACAAGCAACAAGCAATCACTGAGTGATCAAATGGTGATTTTAAAACAAACATCTTTTTTGCTGAATGCCTAATGCCCAGTGTAAAGTATGTGTAGATACCCAAGAACAACAAATTCAACCTTTTTTATTCTAGTCAAATCTAAGCAAATAGTAGTAACAACAAATAAGGAAAGGAAATTAACATCCCAATAAAATGGGAAAAAATGTAGCTGAATCTGCTAATGATCTAAATAAAAGAAACAATTCATCTGGCAGTCTTCCTGTTATATATTTCCTTCATTTTCTGCATTTCTCTCTCATTGACTTAATACAAAATAGTCACCATAATGTCTCCTGAGTGTAGATACCGACCACACAAGTCACTGGCCTGCATTAGCCATGAAATGTTAACACTGTTTCATGGAGAGATCTTGATTTAGAAACCAGCAGCAGGAAACAACATCATCCTCCAAACTCAACTAAAACGCATGAAGATATCACGTGCTGCAGGAGACTTTGATGAAGGATTTTGTTTTCAAGGCAGAAATAGAAGCTAGAGAAAAACTATTTGTCTAGTTTGTGTATCTCTTCTAGTACAAATCAGCGTTGCTGTGTGCTCACTAATTGCGTAACATGTTAATTTGTACAGCAGCACACAGAAAATAAGCAGAAAAGCAACACCTCTTTCCTAAGCATCCAGCCACTGCCTGCACCTTGTAGCCATGCAAAAGCAGAGGAAGAACATTTTTCCATCTTCATAACACAAAAGACTCACAAATAGAGGGCGTTTGGGGGCGCTGCTCCTAGCTTGAGAGCAAGGAATTATTAGGGAGGGATTCAGCCTTTATGCAGCCAGCTGAGGTGCTCTCAATGTTGCCTCTCTTCTTATGTAGGGCAGAGGAAATGAATGGTTCCCCAGAGCGAGAAGCAAGAAAGCCCATGATCTGGGAAGGCACAGCCTCACAGAGGGAATGGGCGTTAGGTCTGAACAGGAACTGCGGAATCAGGCCTTTAGCTATGACAGCTTGATGCTGCTTACCTTATTTGATTTTTCAAATCCAAAAAACATCACTTCAGCTTTTTCTGAAACAGACGGTTTAAAAGAGGTTTAAAAGTTTAATAAATTAAGAAACCAAATGCAAACTATCGTAATAACATAAATGATGACTGCTAATGAGAGCATCTTGCTGCATCTGGGCACGAGCTCCAGCTGCACTTACTCTGCTCTGCTGGCGAGCACACTCCTGTCCCCACCTCGGCCGCAGGCACAGCACATGTGATAGGCGCAGGGCTCCCTGCAGGTGACCCATCTCCCAGCCCCTGAGCCAGCAGCCTGAATTGAGCCACTGCCTGCGCCTACCAGCGTTGCAGTGCTGAGGTAGAACTTACTCAGTAGCTCCAGAAAACCAACTATTAAAAAGTCTGTCATCAGTAGAAAACAGTAAAACTATTTCATCGGTATGATTTTCTTCTCTATTCCTTGCCTCTGCTCTCACACATCAGACTGTTCCAGTGTACCAGCAGTTTTCCTTTTCCTTCATTTCATTGTTTCACAGCTTCATGCCACCTGACAGACCTAACTAAACCAGCATGGCTTAAATAACTTGGGACAGGGACTGAAGGGGTTCTTAGGGCCAAAGTCTGTTGTGGCCAGCATAATTTCAGCAGCTTCTTCCCCAGAGTGATTCTGCAGTTGAGTCAACGTAAGGTATTGCCTCGTTCATTTCAGACAGAGTACAGAATCTAAAACAAAAGGCAATGCACGGCTATCCACTGTCACAGGTGAACCAGCACACACAGTGTGGAGGAACGAGGCGAGGCGATGCTGCTTCGCTCAGCAAACAGCAGCCCAGACCCACCCCGTACCAGTTCAGATCAGCAGCCCCTGCTCAGGGCTGGGCACACACGGCTCAGGGCTGCAGGTGAAAGCGCTGAACCTGCCCCGCCGAGCTGTAAGCATGACCTCTGCTGTCACTGCAAACAGCCCTCGAGCAGCGGCACCGTCCCAGTGCGTCAGGTTTTTCTATTTACCTTGTAACGTGAGAAGGAAGAACAGCAGGTCGTTCGTGGGACACAACCAGGAAAAGGCATTTTCAAGGAAATGTGATTACCAAAACTATCCTTATGCAAGACCGTCAGTGTTTACAGCTGATATGCACATCACCAGATCAAAAGATAGCACGGACACGCCTAATGCTGTATATAAACACATCATGGGCCTCCTTACTGACACACGCAGCTGCTGCAATGCAAAACCCACTTTGCACAACTGGAAAATCGACACCAGAATTCTGTTTATCTTCATAAAGTGAAGCGGAAGCGTGGTGCTACAGCTCTTCTGTGCATGCCTTTTCACACCTCTTGCTCAATGCCCTTTATCTGGCCTTGCAATATTCTTTATCGTATCACGGGCTGATGTCATTTACACCTGACCATTTATTAATAGCTTGTTGGTAAATGCACTTACGCAGGGCTGAAGCTACCAAATTGATCAAACATGAAAAGAGCCTGCAGTTCTCTGTCCTTTTGTACGCTGCACTGCTTTGTCTGTCATTTTTTCTTTAAGCATAATTTGGATCCCAGAAATAGCTTCACATTATCAGAGCCAAGATGTCGATTCCTGAAAATCCTTCTGGGTAAAACAAGGGAAACAAATGTAACGTGAACACTGGGTTTAGCAAAACTTGGTTTCCTATAGATTTTTTTTTTTTTATATTTTGGCTTGAATTTCTAGTTTCTAATAAAAGTGAAAGCTCAGATGAAAACTTTCAGGAAGTCAGGGTAAAAAACAACTATTAAGCAAAATAAGATATTAAAAAAATAAAATAAAATTGCATCAATTACATCCATCACACTCACTTGGATAACATCCAAGACATACTTTGCCTAGCCAAAAAAGCTATACATCCACTGATCAGCTGTTTCTATTGTATTTTCATTAATATTGCAAACGTCTGCCCAAAATGAGCATTCCTAAATCCCATTTAGCAACGTAGCACTCTTAAAAACAACAGAAATGGTCCTATTTAAAGAAAATGTCATTAAATTTTGGCAACTTATGCATATGACATTATTTCTGTGCAGAAATTTAGCTAGAAACCTAGATGTTCTGTTTGAAAACAGCAAGCCAATTTTAGCAACTCTGTTCTAGGAATGTAAGATAACTTCGTGTTTAAGCAAATTAGAATGCAAAATTTTCAGAAATATTCTCTTGCGAGACCTTAAAAAAATAGTAACAAAACTGATCATTTTGAACTTAACCTGAGCTAGTTGATTAACATCAGAGCAATACCTACAAAGAATATTACCTTTCTCCAGGCTAGTAATGCTTTCCCACAGGTTAGATAAGACAATATCTAGTACAGGGCTGACTTGCTCCAGAGAGTAAAATGATTAAGATTAGGCCAATTTGATGTGATTCTAGAAGCTCCTGACTGTCCCCTTCCCTCCTGCTCAGCTACCAGACCCCTGGACAGGAAACCTGGGCAGCTCAGCTGCTTTGCTGCTCCTAATATTCAAGCACAGGAAGAAAAGACAAGCAGGCAATAGTAAACCTGGCCCCTGGGGCAAAAGTCTCCTCAAACTTGGAGTTTTCCGCACCTCTTCTTTTTAGTCCTGGAGTAAATCTCTCAGGGTCACATTGTTTTGCCCACCCTCCTGTATTTCTAGCCCTCTTTTTGTATGATCTTGGCTGAATTTCAGTGCTCTGCTACCTGTAAGGACATAAGCTTTAATTTCAGCTCAGCTCTTTGATACAGAGAATCCTGTCCAGGAGATCAGTGAGACTTTGAAAAGGCAATCCCTTATTGCACAACTAAGGTAGCAGACAAGTGGTTAATAACAGACTGATTAATTAATTTTGGTTTGCCTCTAGTGAAACAGCAGGTTAAGCTCTAGTTTCTGCTTAACTTAATCAGGTGCAGCATATGCACGATCGCATATGTTGGCAGTTGCTGATTCTGTCCACAACGTTGTTGAACTAGCAGTAATTTACTCACAGCTTTTCCACTTAATTAAATAGGAAGCAGCAGGTTCCTGCTGTGCCAATCCTAAAGGCACCGTGGAAAAAAAGAAATGGCTGCCACCCTACAGTGACACCCTATGTATTGTGCTTACTCCAGTGCACTGTCAAGATGTGCCACGTATGTGTATACATACTTTTTGTTCACTAGCTGCTTTGTGAGAGGCAGATGAACTCTTGTTTTACAGCTAATCCCTTTCTATTGTGTGCATTTAAAATGGATTTATTTATCTATCCTGTGGCCAAATATGCAACATATTTACTACAGATGGACCCCCAGATGGAATTTGAAATTAAAATCCCACTGATTTTGAAATAATGTAATTTGCTATAGAGACCCAGTTCTTCAGCTGGTGAAGTTGGCAGAGCTTCTTTGTAGTCACTCCCTCCAATTACAGCTCCAGAGAATCTCCTCCCGGCTCCTTCTCTCAAGGAAAACTCTATAAAAGGCCGGTCAGCTCTAAATTTGGAGATGAGAACAAGAACAAAACATGAACCTAAACCTAGTTTTGAACTTCAGTGTCCAGACTGATGTCAGGCTATTACATGTATCAGTCAGTTCACGCATACTGGTTCCAAGACTTCATACAGCAAGAGACAGAAGCTGAGGGAATCAGCTTTCATCAAACAAATACAAACTTTGGGAAGGTGTGTGCTAGGTTTCAACCTGCATCACTGCCCCCTGTACAAATTAGATTGCCTTGGTGGCAGGAGCACTCTGAGACAAGCAATAAACTACACAAAAGAACACTCCCCACTGGTGAACTGTCAGTAAATCTGTTGAGCTCCCCACCGTACTCCTCCTTGCTGTAAAATGCCGTCACACGACCACCTCTCACCTCTCCTCAGGTCTCACAGTCAGTACACCCACAAAAGCCAATGGTCCAGGAACCAACACTTCAAATGGAAATCCCTGTTTCAGGCATCCCTCAGCTGATCTGCAAATAATAGCTTTAGAAGGGGCCACCAGCTGCACGTGTAATTTACTACAGGATCAGGAATTTTACCTGGGATTTTGTTGAATCACAGAGGTATCACCAGCAAGCGTCTTCCTCGCAGATTGGGCTTTGCTGTTGTGCCCTGCCCAGGGGAAGGGGAATACCCCACGTCACACCTGAAAAGGCTTCAGAAGCCCAGTACAGCTGTAGCCCATCTGATACAGCAGCATGGAAAACCAAATCAGAAGTAGTAATGCTCCTCTCCCTAGCTTAGTTGGAGAATACTGTTTAGGATTTCAGAAAAGGTACAACTTTCTGAAAGTATTCATGTTGCTCAGTGACATCAAGTAAGTGGTTCCAATAAATAAATAAACAGATAAATATCAAGGTGCTTCATGCACCAAATTGAGGTGCCTTTTTCAGTTGTGCAGTCTTTGTGCTCTCATTCTGGTGATGTCCTAATTTCCACAACTAAGCAATAGCTTTTTTAGCCCCTGGAGCCCTTTCCCCTGGTGAGGGAGCAGGCACATCCTCTCTTGCTCCCAAAGTTCAGGTTGTACAGAGGAAAGAGACCAACAACACAAATCAGCATCAGCCCAGCAGCCTCAAATACAACATCCATATCAACATCCAAGGCAAGGGTTTTACAGCTAGTGACTTTTTCCTCACAAAAAAAGCATAGCCCTGGGAAGATCCACGTCCCTTACTGAGTTTCTGTAAAGCAGGCAGACAGGTGCATCTCCGTGGGGTGGTCACGGCATGTTCAGTGCTTGCTTCATGTAAGAACTTCAGTATAGCATGCCCATCAATCCTGCTTTTATCCTTTGCATAACATCCCTGTGAGATCCAGGATGTACCTGGGCCTGGCTCTGCAATGATTTACATGGGTTTAATTTTACATACCCTTAGGATTTTACCTAAGACGAAGTAACTATTATCAGTGCACAAAATGAAGTTGGCAAATACAACCCTTTCCAGAAAGAAGAGTTTAGTTTCCACTACAGCCTAAAATGCCACTTCTATAAGGATGCAAGATCACGATCCTTTTTAAAAATAAAATATATATATATATAAAATCACTTTCATACTTTCTACACATTAGTAGAAATAATACCATCAGCTTCCTTTTTCTCTTAATCATTCACCTCTGCGTTTAGCAGATGTTAGGGAAAAAGGGTGGGGGAGACGAGGACAGAGCCTGAAGGTTGCAACTCAGTTTGGTAGTGGTTAAGATGTACCTCGCAGCATGCTGGAAATCTGCCAGCTCTAAACAGCATCCAGTTGGTGCGGGATGAAGGGATCCTGGCAGCCAATCAATACAGAAAAACTTACAGAATAACGTCTTTTCCAATCACTGACAACTAAAATCTGTTATCTGGCTGCTACTATTGCTGATGAAGGAAAGATAGATATTTATTTAAACACAAAGCTGTGATAAAAAAAAAAAAAAATCATTTCTGTTATGAGAAAATGCATAGTTGCAAAAAGACTTGTGTTGTTAGCAAACCAACACGCTTTTCATGTTGATGCCCAGGGAGCTGGGCTCAGAAGATGTGTGCTGGTGAGATGGGCTCTCAGGCACAAAGTGCCCTACAAGCTCACTTCACCCCTCTGACAATCCCAGGCAGATAGCAGCACTGTTCACTTTGCTCACAGCTTCATCCAGGAAACTTCTGCACCAGGTAGAAATACCTCTGATGTTGAGCAATTCACCTCTTGAGATGAAG
The DNA here is from genome assembly GCF_009819795.1 of Aythya fuligula. Classification (NCBI taxonomy): domain Eukaryota; kingdom Metazoa; phylum Chordata; class Aves; order Anseriformes; family Anatidae; genus Aythya; species Aythya fuligula. The sequence goes on along the minus strand of NC_045566.1, from coordinate 25,610,110 downwards.
TGACACCTGCGAAGTAAATCCTTGTTTTTCCTCTCCATTAGGAAAGGGAAAGAGGCTGAAGCAGGCCAAAGAAGAAGCCATTGCTGAGATAGACCACTACCGGCTGCAGAGGGAGAAGGAGTTTAGGAATAAGCAAACAAATGTAAGTAAGAAACGTGCATGGGCTTTTTTTGTCAGTATGCTCACCAGTAGAACAAATTGCTTCAAACAGCATTACCTGGACACTTTCCACAACCTAACCTGACCACACTGATTGAACCCAGCTGTCACACAGGCATCTCCTGTGACGTGCAGATGCTTCATTTGGACTTCTTCACTGGCGTGGAATGCATTTGTACCTGGTACTGTAGATTTTAACACTAAAATTGTCTAGATTCTATATTTGGTTCACACTTGCCCTTTTGAAGACGTTAACTCCCTCAAGTAAAATGCCTTCAAGGTTTTCCTTCAATTCCAGACAGATCTTGATTCTGCCCTCAAACTGGAGGTTGAAATAAGGTGGATGTTTTGGTAATAGTGACGATTTAAAATCCTTCTTTCTATTTCTGTTCCACTTTAGCTTTTTGTCTGCATACAACACTGCACCTCTGGTGAACTGAAATCATCCAAGCCTTGGGGTTTTTCCTATCTTCATAGTAAAAGTGGTCTGGATAATATTTTCCTATCTGAATTGCAGTTCATTTTATACATTTATGCCATCTTGCTGTCTTCCCTAGTATTTTCATAAAGATTCAAAAACCGTTCTCTTTTACTTGGTGACCTCCCTCTTACATTTTTGTTCTTGTGTTGTTTTGTTTTTACTGCCAAAAAAAAAAAAAAAAAAGCCAAGGAGGCCAAATGAAAACTGCTTTATAAACCTGCTATTTCAGTCACACTTCACATAAGACATTCTCCAGCAGAGATCATAAGCCTTAAGGATATACGTACGCAGTCTCCAACAAACACAGCCACCAGACACACCATCACACTGCCAGGCCAGGTGGTGTTGTCTCAAACATACAATATCAGATTTTTACTGATACTAAAATAAAGTAAAAATACGCCTACAATTTATTCGCCTTTTCAGTCAAAATGAACTTCATGTTCCCTGACCCCATTACATCGCACATTTATCTACCCCAGACAAATGTCATCATTATTTACCTGTGCCTGGAAGGCAGGCAGGTGTTCCAGCTATGCCAGTGAGGTCTGATACCCACTTCACTTTGCTGGTTCAGGTGTCCAGGCACAAACACATGTTCCTTCTCATCCTTCTGTGTCGCCATATCCTTGCTTGGGTAACTTCTCTCATACCACAAGAAGTTCCACTTCAGTCCAGAACAAACAATGGCAACAAAAACAATGATTAATTTGAGGTTAGAGACAACTAGAAAGATTTTTTTTTTAACATATAAAATTTAAGCCCGGAGCTCAAGCTGATTTTGATAGTGCTCATAGTGTTTGTATTTGGGGTCTGAGGTCACTGAACTCTGGAGATGTGAACCCTGGCTCTGGATTTGTGTTTTGTGTAATGTGTAATGTTTTGCCAACTTTGGAATGACACTAACATCAGACCAGTATAGGCAAGATAAGGGACAGGCCTTCAAGGTCAGCAGAAATCACAGACTAAGCAGAACGTTGCCTGCATGCTGACAAGAAAAAGATCTTCAAAATCAGAAGCAGAAAAAAAGGAGAAAGGAAGGAAGGAAGGAAGGAAGGAAGGAAGGAAGGAAGGAAAGAGAGTAAGAATTGATCTCAGATTACGATATTAGCACGGTCCAGGAGAGCAAGTTCCCAGTCTACAGAGGCTCTTCTTCAGATTAGAATGGTCTCCCTGAGGTTTTGCGAAAGTATTTAGTAGCTGGATAACACGCAACCATCTGGGATCTTTAGAAAGTTATTTTGCCCTGTGGAAAAAAAATCAACTTCATAAATCCAGTTTAAGCTGTACAATCCTTCCCACATGAGGCCCTTACAACTTGTCTAAAAGCTAAAATAAAATGCCAGCTAAAAATAGTTACTACAGAAAACAATCTTCTTTTCCCAGTGTTTACTATTGTGTCTACATCCTGTATATCTTCCAAATCATAAAATGTTTTACATCTGGAGTGCAGACAAACTTCATACTACGTTGCCAGGTACAGATAATTGCAAAGGTGATTTGTGCAAAAGGAGATCTTCGTTCAGCTGCTTTTCCTTCTCTCAAGGACTAAGTTGGGCTGAAATCACATGGAAAATAAAGCTAACGACCCCTCCCTTTGTTTGTGGTCAGCCTCTAGGTACCCCCACATGTTAGTTCAGCTGCTAGTCCATGCCAGAAAACTGTGGCAGGAATAAGAAGGATACGTTATTTATTCCTTTCTTACTTTGTGTGCAGAAACGTCTTCTGCTCTCCTCCTTGGAATTCTCTAGCTGAAAACAAATTTCTCTCTTGCTATCTGAAGGACTTTTCCACAAGGGAAGAATGCAAGGGATGTTGGAGCAGTGGGGGAGGAAGGAACAAAGCCACGGATTTGGAACGTGTGCATCTGTTTACAACATAACCTTGCTAAAATGTTCAGCAAGTCTAGAGTCAATTAAATTCTAAGCGAATGTCCTGATACTAACTGTGCCAGAAGCTGTCTGGTATTTTGCCAGATAAGAAAATGTAACATTAAAAGACCTTGTCTGAGGCCTGTTGAGGGTTATACATCAGTAGCTGCTGAAGACTCTTCAAATACTCTGAAACTCTAATTATGCATTTTCAGGAAGGCTTTCCCATGTTTTGCTCCTTAGCGGTGCTCACATTTATTCTCAGTGAGGCCAAATGAAGCACACTAGTGCTAAAACTTAGTTGACTAGTCATTAAAATAGAAAACAAATTAAAATGAATGGTATAAAAGACAAAACATGTACAACGTTGTTCCCACAGTGAGCTAGGAAACTTGCATTTCATGGGGAGATACCCATTGCTAATGAGCATATGAAAGAGTTCCCTCGAATCCTGTTTCTATGTGTACGGTTCAACCTAGATCACACCCTTACTGTTAGAAAACACTGTGACATGTTTGCATTGTGTTTATGCTAGATGATAAAGAGAAGTACAATAAACACGGTCATATACAATGCCTTTTTTTGCTTAGAGGGCTTCTGCTTTTCAGGTAATGGGCTCCCAAGGTGACCTCTCTGCTAAAATAGAAGAGCAAACAAAGGAAACCATCCAAAAACTCACCAGCAGCTACCACAAGAACAAGGAGACCATGATGAAAAAGCTTTTGAACATGATATACGACATCAACCCTGAAGTCCACCCAAACTTCCGACAAGCAGCTTAAGATCAGCTATGTGCTGGGGAAAGACGTTTGTAAGAAGTTGGCTTCTTTCTTGATAACCATAGATATTTCCTCCTTTATTGTTTCTGTATTTGTGAGAGAAAGAACACTAAAGCCAAAAGTGCACAGTTCCAGAAAGGTTTTTGATGCGACAAGAATTATACAGAGTTTCACAAGCATTTGTTGGAATATTGTTTTTTCCTGGTGGTAGTTAAGCCCCTGTCATTTGAACAGGGGCAAGTCAATAACTGCAGAATAAATGATTATTTGACACCAGCAGCTTTTCAGTGGGAGTCTTCCTTTCTTTTTCTCATATAATATGTTCTGTACTAGATGTGTTGTTGCATAAAGTCTGTTTATCCCAATCTTTAGTGTACTTCAAGTCATATGAAATAGAACTCCACAAAAATAAAAAAATAAAGCATTTCTGTTCTCCTTGTGACACACGGAGCAGCCAGATTATGGAATATATAGGAACTGTCACTTTTGGTCAGAAAGAAGAAGTCAAAACACTCTCAGCTGTTTAATCCTAATTTAAAGCAATATATAACTGACTTGTACACAATCATGTTCAAAAGCCATACTTCAAGTATCGTCCTATTGTTTAAATACATCACGTAGCTTTTTTAAGGCTGAAAAGTGAGAGCAGGAGTAATCATTATGTGTAACATTGCCTTGGTTCAAGGTGCACTGTAGCATGCCCATCATTATCTATTCAGTTACTCCAGAAGCACAGGAACCCAGTGGCTCAAACTTCACCACTGCTACACTAAATAGTACCTTAATCCAGCAGAAGTTGATGGAAATCAGGTCACTCAGGGCTCACTTCTGTTACCCAAAGTGACCTCGAGTAATAATTCCCTCCACAATGGCACAGATTTCCCTTGAAATAAATATTTCTGAGGTTAGGAAAATATAATACGATCTGGTTGGTTCCAAGGGGAAGCCTGTTAAATCTGATGGAAGGCACTGATGAGGTGTGTGTGTGTGGGGGGGAGGGTTCATGAACCTATGCCATGAACCTCATTAATGCCTCGTCTTCACTACAGAATTATACTGAATTAGAAAACAAGCTTGAGAAACTGCAATGACTAGCAAACAATAGCCATGATTTTCAGACCACGTAGACTCAGATAAATCATTTCAATTTCACAGCAGCTAGTCATAGGCAATCTCCTGTTCCAGAGAGATTTACACAGCTGACATGCTGTCATGTGTAAAATGACCATAAAGCTGTAGTCAACTTAATGTCAGCAAACATGACTCCTCAAGGCTGTGCCTGATGCTACGCAGTCTCAAAGCCCTGATTGTTACTGTCTCCTGTGCTTGATTATATTCTCTGGAGACACAAGGATGCGGAGGAATGGGAAAGAGACTAGAAATCCTATTGACATCAGCTGAAAGGCTTATTTCTTTAGGAGTGCTTCAAATCACGTTGTGATAGGGTTTGATTTACTGCGGGGATGAAGGAACCCCAGTCTCAGTGCCAGCACCCTTCTGCATCGTGTGGCGCAGCTGGGGCTGCCCAGGCACACACGCCTCTGACTTGGGTCGTGGCTGCAGACCCAGTGTAGTGCTCAACTGTGAAGCACATATTTTCTGTGAACTTAAATGAACACTATAAAAAGTGAATATTTTAAAAGGAATAAGCTGAAACACAGCCTCAACTCCATACCAGGGGAGTATTCTCCACACAAAGGGAATACTCAGTATAAGAAAAATGACTTCTCGGCGGTTACTGACAAATACTCAGATTTTGCAGAACTGAAAGAAGTTACTGACTGTGAAACTGATTCAAATTTTGGCTATGCCAAAGCAGGGACTGAAGAAGGAGAGAGAATTTCTTTAAAAAGTTGAACTTTGAGGTGTGGAATCAATGACTAGTTATCAAGATGTGTTATATTTAACATAATCAGATAGCAGTACTTTCTGCTTTTCTTTATGGTGGAAATCTGATATGAAAACTACTCCAGTGGCTAGAAAGTAGGCCCAAGGCCCTACAGTGGTTTTCAGAGGGGACATCACTAGATAGCAAAGAAATGACATTCCTTTGTACAGCAGGGAGAGGGGAAGGTATCACAGTTGTACCAGCATTTTGGAAACAGGAAGAGTTATTTCTTAAACAAATTCTCAGTCATTTGTTCTTCTCTTCCCAGACACTTAGCAGTCAGTCCATCAAGGACCTCTGCTAGCACCCTTCAAGGTTGGCAGCGACCTCTCTGGAGCACTCCTTGCTGTGAACAGGACTGCTCCACTTGCCCTCAGCGCTACCTCAGTGCCCCTTCTGCCAGTTATCGCTTATTTGTGACACCCCTCCCTCTCTCTCAATCTTGCCAAAACCTGTCCTTTGTCACCAATAGCTTCTTGTGTGAAGCTTCTGTCCTCCTTTCAGGGCTGCTTTTTACCCTTCAGGTCCGAGAGGCCACACACATTTCTTATTTACGTCTCCAAAGCACGCGGTCCCTCACAGGCACAACTAGGCCGCGAGTGCCAGCCTAGCCACTTCAGCGCCAGCTCTCACCCAGCCACACTGCGAGCGTGGCAGTGACCCACCTGCAGCTCTGTGCCCTCCGTGGACCCGAGATAAAATTGTTTGATGTTGAGAGATAAATCCAAGAGCTTTGAGCACTCTGTGCATTTGCTCTTCCTACATTCATTCCTACATTCATTCATTCTGGGTGGGGATTAGGGTGGTTGTAGCGCCACTCTGAGCTGTGCAGAGGTAAGAGGCCAAGTTAGACTTCGTGTAAATTGGAAAGATACCTTTTTTTTTTTTTTTTTTTTTTTTTTTGATGAAGGGTGTAAAGTACCAGCTGCATCAATAGAATACTGAGGTGCCAAGAAAATGTCTGCTGAATTTACAAGTGCACAAAATATCTTGTATGCAACATTCAAGCATTCAGGGTAATGGCAAACAATCGTTCCACTCCAAAGAAAAAGAAAATATGGAAGCAAAGAGGTTTAATTTAAAAATGCTCTTAAATGCATTAAAAATAAGCAAACATGCCTACCATCAATACTTTCTCTGTCAGGATTCCAGGAATGCATTTTTCCTGGTACTACTTGTTCATCAGTGAAGACGAAAAATCTCAACATGATCAGAAGTGGGATGAGCTTAACTAAACAGCCACAAGCCCAAGCATTTGCTGGAAACTTCTCCCTGTCTTTCAGTTTAGTTGAAAATGCTGTCAGACCATTGTCACTGGGGCTCTGCCAGCTTCCAGAGCTGTAAGGAAAGTCTCCCAGCAGTAGGGCTTTTGGCAGCCTGCAGGAACACGTCTCTGGGCAGGTCCCTGGGGTTCATTTTGCTCTGTCCACCGAACAGGGCAACCATCGCTATATGAGCAAGTGGTGGGGTACAAGAACAATGCATGACCCTCACTGCAACATGCTCTGCAACTAGAATAAGCTCTTCAACATGCTCCTTCTTGGTGCATAAAGAGCCCTACCTGTCTCACCTGTGCTTCAGACCTAGGACAAATAGTCATAATTTTTTGGGTAGCAATGGATCACTAGCTAAGCACACAGGCTTCTTCATTGAGGAGAGGTGGGAATTGATTATCTTAAGCTTTACATGAGATAAGCACTGTGCTTGCATCTGTATTTAGTCCTGGCCTTCAGCACAGCACTATCTTGTCATGTCACCAAAGCACTGAGGCAGCAGGCAGCTATAATCTGAAAGATTTTGGGGGTGCCAGCAGCAATTGCAGCCCAATTCTGTTCCAGGAACCTACCACAGGCATGTGTTGATTAAGTAGGAAGCATGAATGCTATGTAATATTATGTTCTTCTTTATGTATACAATGCATATACTTCAAAATGATTTTCTCCAGCTCGTCGCAAGAAAAGAGGAAATGCCTGCTGCAGAATACACAAGTGTCATATATTCCTGCCAAGTTCACAGCCGCCTGTCCCTCACAGATTTGATTATTCCTCATTTTATGGTAGAATAAGGCACTTCAAACTCTGAGTCTTCCCTGAGGAATGTTAACGCTTGTTAGAAGTACATGACCCAACCAGTATTACTACAAAACACTTGGAAAATGTTACATCGGAGGACTATTAATGCACTCCATTGCGCTTACAGGACATGACTGCATGTGGAAAATCTGATGACTTGCAAGCCTATTAACTTACTGAGATTCCTCACTGCTTTTATGAAAGATACACCACAAGCGAATTACCTGACCCAGGGTGATTCCTGAAAGTCCCCTTTTGCCCAAAATATTTGTTTTATTTACCAGCACATCATATTCCAAACTGCTACCAAATTTCCCTACCACTTTTGGAAACACAGAAATTTTGAGTAGAGCTGTGCTCCAAAGAAAATTAGTTTGGTTAAAACTCAAATATCATGCCAGAAAACTGATCTCAATAGCTAGCATTAAATAAATTTTGATTAAAAAAAAATAAAAAATGAAATACAGTATTTATAATTCAATTAATTTTTAACAAACTAAATAACTCTAGTATAAAACAGATCAGCAAGGTTGTCTCATTTGTATAGCCTGCTCTTTACAGTCTACGTAAAAATTTATTTTACAGTCCTATGGCACTGATTGTAGGAAACAGAATGATAAATAAAAAACAGCAGCAGATATATAAGATAAGCATAGTTGAACTATGCAGGTGTCACTTTGGTAAATAGATTCAGCATTTTGTGGCAGTCTTCTTTTCATCCACACTTACCTGAGAGAAACTAAAAGGTACCTGTGCATCCCAGGGATGGTAGCAGGATAATTCATAGTCACACTTAAAATTAAGCCAAGATGATGTGGTGGCAGCACAGTGACGAGAGCAGAAGCAAGACCTTCCAGCAAGGAGAGGCTGCCAGGGCACCACCAGGCTGGAAGTTGCTCCTACGATGAGCCCTGTCCCATGGCCCCTTCCTCTGCTCCTGGTCCTGGCCATGGCACCACGGCTCTCCCATCCCAGGATCATGCACCGTGACCCTGCAGTCACTGCAGGAGCTGCCTTACACCTGCTTCATACCCCTGCATGAGGGGGATGGATTTTAGCTCCTCCTCATGGTTTCCCAGCAGTTAGCAGCAGTAAAGAATGTTTAATAAATGAAATAGTTGCCTTGCATCAGATTAACACTTCTTAAACAATGTATCTTCTAATTTTAGTTTCAAGGGGAAAAAATAGCATTGTTTCCTATTAACACTTAACTGCTCTGTCTGCATGGGCAATGGAAAATGTTTCTTGCAGCACAGGCTGCCAAACCTAGTCAGCTTATTTCCCTGAATGGGTTTTCCATTCAGCTCTACAGTAAGTAAATTATCATTCAGCACTTTTCTCTGTTTAAATAATTTTTCTTCCACATCTTTTCTTAAACATCCCTTGGAGTTGCCCACAAACATGACATTAATACAACATTTTACTCCAAGATAAATAGTTTGCAGAGCCTTCACGTTTTGTGAAGTACTCCAATCCATACTGCCAAACACAATGTTTACTTACAGATACAAACGTATCTACACACAAATACGTCCCATAGGTATCCATTGTATTTTTAAAAGTTATTTTACATTTTAAAAAGCAATTTTCATTTTCCAGTTCCAGTATTTGATCCTAATTATTTATCTGCCCTGAAAACCCAAACAAACAAAACCTACTTTCCTGCCTGTGTCTAATTCAAGCTTGAATAATTCACCAGTTTCGATTTAAACAGTGCTAGTAATAGCTCACATTCACCACCTCGCTTTGTGGATCTGACCTCAGAGAACGCTCTCCAAAGCAATTGCAGGTTTCCTGGCAATACTCCTTCCACACTTTTGGATACATAGAACTGTTGTGAGAAAATCAGCTTAGACTTGATTGCCAACTGCTGTGAATCAGCGCAAGGCAGATGATGCCAAGGGAGCAGCAATCGACCCAATTTTGTGATAATTTCTGAGCTCTGCATCAGCATATACCTCAGGCACTTCCTAGTTTCTGTTGTTCCATAACGTCCCTGAGCTTCTACTGCTCCTTTGACACTATTTCTCATCTCAGAACCAACTCAGCAAGAAAAACACCTTATGATGGAGAGAGTTGCTGGACTAACAAGGCATGAGAATCAAGACAACGTCCATAGTCACCATTTTCATCGGCCTTGCATGCAGTCATTTTGACTCCTGAAACAGCACACTGTCAACAAAACTGGCTACAGAGTACAACAGAGAATTAAACAGAATTTCCAAGCCAGAGTGTGTCTCAATAAAACTGGCATTTGCCGAGAAAACTTTCCTTTTTTTTTTTTTTTTTTTTTCCCAATCAGCTCTAGCTTTGAATTATGATGCTCTATTACATTCAAATGAGAACAACTTTAAGAAGCAGAAGCTATTCTAAAACACTCCCCAGGATACTGGCTGTTTCAACATAACAAATTGATATGACCATGGTCAATGTGACATGAAACCTTGTAGCAGAAATTCGATAATTCCATGGTATAACATGGTGCTTAAAAAACGTGATTCGCTTCTTTGAGATGCGACTTGCTCAAGCACTAAGACCAATATTTATACCCTTTGGTGGCTAAGAAAGATGTCATTCTGGAGAAAATATGTTCTACACAGAAACGTGTGGACTTGGCAGCAAACACTGAATGCAGTCATATATACTAATATGTTATTAATTACTTTGCAGATAGTAAAATTGAGTCCCTGATACACTTCAAAGTGAAAATATCTTTCCTTTCCTTGAAACGGTGAGCAACACTCGTATCCTCCACACAAGCACACACTACAGCTTTCCCCAAAATCTCATGCAGCTTTTAAATTAAACTTGAGACTCATTCTCTAATATCAGCTGGAAAAGGATGAGATTAGACGTGCCCTAGCCAAGGCAGCATATAATTAAAATTCAAAGCATTAACAAAAACTGTACTATGCTGTTTATAGTTGAGATGCAGGCATAAAGTTTAATGAGCCTCTTTGTTTTCTCACCCCCCTGCGACTTGTTCCAGCTCTTAACTATTCCTTTGCCTTGTAAAGTTCAGGTCCATGAGAGGTGAGGATCAGTTTGAAGGTGCATGTAACATAACAAGCGTGTCTGAGTTTATGTTACAACGCCTGGCTTCCGCTTTGCTGCTCTTGTGAGGCTGGAGTCTTGCAGAGTACTAACAGCAACAAAGTTCAGAAGTCAACCAATAAATTGGCACTGAAGCAGTTACAAATGTTTGCACAGCAAAAACGTTAGTAGTACATACACAAGCATTTGCTGACCTTACAGGCTACTGCTGGAGTTCTGACTTCAGCATGTCTGTGAAAGAGCTGGGAATTGAAAAAGCATCTTATCAGAGACCTAGCAACTGAAGGAAGTGCATTCCAATGGCATGGGCTGGTAACAAGTCCAGTTCTTGACTTAAAACCTCCGGATAATGCGCCAGATAAATTGCTAGAGGCGCGATACCCAGATCCTCTGTGCTGCAGTGGCTTTCACCAACCACTGCAGTGCTCTATATTTTTTGTGGATTTTTTTCTGGTACATTCATGAGGCAGAGAAGGCCTGTTATCCAACAATCACACAGAGGTGCTGCCATGCCTGAAGGGCTTGAAATCATCTCTCCATAATCCTTGATACTGGGTTCATCTGCCTTCCACGGGATCACTGCTGAATGTACATGTACCTACCACACCAGGGAAATAGAGATGCCAAAGCAATATCACCGATAAACTTAAAATCATCTTATTCTATTTGACTTTATCCTGAAAGGCTGAAAATATTAACTGACATCCCATTGATCTGGAAAAGATATATAATTGATATATGGTTTCATTAATTTTGGTTTTATATTTATGTTTCCCTACACAAATTTGTCCAGTAACAGAATATAACATGATCATTGTATTAATTATTTGACAATATCTACAAAACTATTTCACTGTTCAGGCAGAAATCTGATCTGTGGTGTTCCTGTCTGGTACATATTAATGTTATCCTTTATTAATTTAAGTTTCAAATTATTTTTCCAAAGGAGGAGAGGGATTAGAAAATTACTTTCCTCTTCATCTCATTTTTTCTTCACTATTCCTTTTTCCTCCCTGGCACAGACACAGATCCTTCTAAGCTATTTTCCTTTTATCCCCTCATCTTCCCTTTTGTTTTTTTTTGCTCTTAGCCACTCATCCCTTTTTCCATTTCCATCTCCTCCTGTTGCGCACTCCGGTTCTCTTCCTGATGAAGGAAACATTTCTAGTTTCAGCCATCTTACAAACACACGACTTCTCAAATATTGCTCTGCCTGCCTCCAGTTAACCACTTCATCCCTCTTTTATCACTGCAGAGGATCTCCGTAAGCTTATTCACTGCTTTCCATTCATTTCCTTCAATGCATCCTGGAAACCCTTCAACCTATACTCATCACTCTTTGCCTTCCACTCCCGTCATTCTAATCCCCACTAGCATCCTCAACCTCCAACCTCATCAGTGTCAGCACGGTCACTATATGTTATTATTATTATTACTGTTTCCCTGGGTCTCTCTGCTTCTCTACCTGTTCCTACCTCGTTCTTCCAGTAATCCCCAAGCCTCTTGCAGTGTTCAGTACAGACAGATCCCAGGGCCCCCACTCCTGATTTCCTCTCCTCCTGTATATTATCCCAGAGTACTGTACATGGGAAAGGAAAACAGGTTCTCAGTGATCTCGGATTTGTACTGCACCTCAGCATTACCTCTCTGCATCAGCTTAGATCCCCCCTGCCCAAACAAAACCTCACTCCATGCCTCAAACTCATCCTTGCTCCTGCTCACACTCAGCGTAGATAAAACAAAGCTGTCCTCTGCATCCCTTCCCAACTCCACGCTTGGCCACCCCTTGCTGACAGCCATGTGGCTTCTCTTTCCTCCCTGCTTCTTGCACTCATTTGGCCTGGGCATGTCTGCAAGTCCCGATGCTCAAGCAGTCTTTAAACCAGGTGCTTCCTCTGCATAATTAGAAGAATTGTCCTGTGTAGCTCCTCAATTACAGCAGTGATCTGTTTTTTTTTTTTGTTTGTTTGTTTGTTTTGTATCCCCTAATGCCATTGTGAAGAACAAAAAAAAAAAAAAAAAAAAAAAAAAAAGAAAATGTAAAATCCCCCAAACTTTCCTGGTCCTTTACGTCCATCCAGCCAACATTTTCTCTCACATCAATCTGCTTTTCTTCGCTTCTAAGGTGCATCCTAATTTATTCCCACCATAGCCTCCATAATTTATGAATACAGCTTCCATTACCCTCTAATTAGTTTTCTGAACCAGCATGTTCATGCTTTCTCCTAGACTTTCTCCTTTCTCTTACTGGAGTTCTTTACACCACATTGCTTTGTTTTCCTCTGAAAAAAAGCGTTATTTTAGCACAAATCCTAACAAAAGAACATGTCACCCATAAAACAAATTGTCTTATGAGACTACTGACTATCATATTACCCAATAACATCACAATAATTTGTTTTTTTTTGTCTCATATCCCCATTTATCTGCTGCCACGCTGTGCTACAGCTGGCAAAGTCCTGCTGATGGGAGCCGTCCTCTCCCCCAGCCTCAGCCCCGAGTGCCACCCTCAGAGACATCCTGGCCCAGACCCTGGTGCCCAGGAGTTACCAGGCACAAAGCATTACCATTAAACAGCTCCTGGTGCTGTTGTGCCAAGCTCTAGACAAACTGAAGAACAGTTTTGAGCTGCTTTGAGCTGTTTTTCAAGTGTGGATTATGTTTGGGTGCCAAGAAATAAATTTAAAGAATTAGTTACTATTACAAGCGTGAAGCTGACTTTCCTGAAGTATCATGCAGCCATTGTTTACAACCTGTTTTGGGGACACAGCTGTAACACGTTGCTTGCAGCTTGAACAAAGCCCTTGCTAAACCCAAGTGAGGCTGCAAAGGCTGAACCAGTGCATTACCCTTTCCACATCTGGAAGCAGCAAGTAGTTCTGCCCTGTCTCTATTAGGTTTGATTGAAAGAATCTTCCTTGTGTTTATCCTTGCAGTAGGATTAAAAAGGCATACTGAAAGTGGAAAAAATGCATTGTGTTTACTGAAAGACTTTAATTTAACAGATCTGACCTAGATTAAAAATTACAACTCTCCGATTTGCAAGCCTTCCTCATGCAAATGCTGGCTGTCCATTTACAGCATCACCTGAGCCAGCTCTGGACTTGGAGCCAGCTCCCCACCACCTGCCACTAACAGGTTGTGCAAAGCTGAATCTAATTGCTCAAGGAGTGGTTGAATCCATCTAAATTATTTCTTAACTACCCTATCATGCCTAATTATAGCATGGCCATCTCTAAGCATGCTGGTGGACAGACTATAATCTACAACATACATAAAGAAGGGAAGGGACTGCTTTGCCACTACTGCTGGCTAATCTTAATAAAATAACAATGTCTATAAATAATTAGATGTTGGAAATAATGGGTACTGCTCTAGTTCTGCCCTCATCTTTCTATATTTGACTCAGTATTTCAAGAGAGAGTGATCCAATGGCCTCCAGTTCTGACCTTTATCAAGTATTCCCAAGTTCTGCAGCTCAGCTTTTCTAATCTTAGCTTGACTCCTCCTCAGCGACCCCCCCTTTACAGACTTCCCAATTACCTCAATATTCACAGTATTCCCTAAAGCGCCGCTACATGGAACACTATTATCTCTTATCTATTTTATCTATTAACCTTAGGAACATTGGCAAGCTATTACAGGCAATCACTGTGCTTGGAGAAAGAGGGCAGAAAAGAGGCTGTGCTTTAAAGGTGTGTGTGGAAATTGTTTGCCATTTAGGCTACATTTTGCATTTTCTTCTGAGAGAAAAAGAATGAGATATTTTAAAAGCAAGGCCAATATATCTCAGTTAAGCATCTCAGCTGCTCTGCATTCAGTGAATTACTCAATTTTATTTATTTATTTATTGTAAAGACGTTTCTACTTGCTTGTATTTTTCCCCACACAGTTTCTCCCGCTCACTTATCTGAGAGTCCTTCATAAGGCAAGAGCCACCTGGGGATAAAAACGTGCTAGATGTCTACCTCTAGCCCCATACCCTGTTTCCCAGGTTGACCACCAGGTTCTCAGTTTGGTGATGCTGAGCATCTGCTTAGGGATGGGAAGCAGACACCTGAAGAGCAGGATGCTTCAGGAGAAATAGATAGTTTGGGATAGAAGGAGCAGTCAGTGCAGAAGAGACAGTGATAACATGAGACAGCAGCTAAAGCTGAAGAAAAGGTCTGCTGGAATAGAGATCATCCCTGCTCACATCCCATCAGCAGAACCAGTGAATTATTTACTGAATAATTTACTTATTTTCTACTCAGAAATGTTGGGGTTTTTTTGAAAACTGAAATTCAGAAATATCCTCTGCAAAGACAGATGAGATCAGTTTTTTCCCTCTTACCAATGATTTCTGTGTTTTAATTGCAGAATTAACCAAGCAATCAGATTGTAGAACAATGCTGATTTCAGATAGAGGGGGAAATAATTGTTATGTTTTGTAGACAAACTCAAAACATTTTAATCTTTTGTTGTTGTTGTTACTCCTACTTTTTAAGTGAGGAAAAAAAAAATAATGCAGTTTTCCAGTTTTCCAAAATGCTCCAAAGGCTTTTGAAAACTATTTCTCATTTTGAGTAGTGGAGGAGTAAAAACACCTCTGAGCATGGGGAGAAAGAGGAATCCTTGGGGCTCTGCTTTACATCTTGGGTGAAATTTCAAAAGTACCATTATTGTTCAGCCTCTTTCAGAAAGGGCCACATAGCCCCGAAGCACTTGGTATGATTTAGAGGTGGTGAGCTCCTCCAGGGAAAATATAAATAACTAAAATCCCAGATATTTGGTGCTTTTCAAGTTTTACAGCTGTTGTTTAATCCCATAGTTAAATTTTCTTTTAAAATGAAGAACATAGTAAATACAATCCCTGACTGAACTCAGAGCTACTTCCATCTCTAATCAGTAGATGGCACCATGAATTCATCATAGAGCATGGAGGCCTGAAAGAAGTAAAAATTCATCCTCCCCAAAAAGCATACACCCAACTTGACACATAAACATACATTTAGATGTAGAGCTTAGGGATATGGTTTAGTGGAGGGCTATTAGCGTTAGGTTGGAGGTTGGACTCGATGACCTTGAGGTCTCTTCCAACCTAGAAAATTCTGTGATTCTGTGATATAAATCAGGAATTAAATTCAGAGGGTACAACCTTCTGCCCATCCACCCCTCCAAATAAAGTTTGCTATGGAACACACTGTGATATGCACTGAAACAGCAGCTACACCTAAAATTGTCCCCCCTTGCCCTGTTTTGATCCAGATTGTCTCATGACTTTTTGTGAAATTGAGAACAAAAAAGATAACCTTTTCTTCTGTCCTCCCCTAGCTCTGAACAGTGGCATCACCAGAGAAGGGCTTCCCCTGGCTGAGTCAAGAGCACCCACCTGCAAGCACAGAGGGGAAGCTGGCAGGCAGGGGTGGACATCTGGCCCCAGAGACTGACATGGGGTTGGGAAAGCCTCACCTGGGGCTTCTGCTCCATGGACAAAGCCCATTAGCTCAGACACTGCAGCGTTGTGCAAATGCATAGAAGGGGGGTTGAGAGAACATCACAGGTTGTTGGCATCTCCAAGGCTGAGCATGGAGAGGGGGAGAAGAGTTTATGAGACACTTTTTCTGTCACCCAAACTGCAAGATTTCTACCTGGGATCCAAAAGCTTGTAGAGACGTCCTCATCCTTACCGTTCAGCAATGCCCTACATCCCTGAGGAGCACAGCGCAAGGCCAGCAGCTCATGGAGGTGGCCCTCACCACTGAAGTGCCTGCTTGCCAGGAGGCAAGCTGTGCTCAGAGGAGCAGCTCAGCCTGACGGGTGTTTACTCTGCTCCTGACCTGGCCACGCTTACCCTCACCAGTGCTGTAGGACACCTGGTTTGCCACCCAGCACCTCTCCATGCCCACCCCGCTGCCACAGGGCTTTGCTGGCAGACTCCCTGTGTGGAGAGGCGTGCTCCTGTGTGCACCAAGTGATGTGCAAGATGTGCTCAGCCCCAGCAAAAATCTGCTGCCTCTAACGTGGGCTCTCCGTGCCCATATATGAGAACAGTGAGAGTGAAAATCCTGTATGTCCATCTGTTACTTAAGGGTTTCTTTCTTTTGCTGCGTGTCAGAATTTCAACCCAAATCTTCTTCAGCAGCACAAATCACACCAGTGACATTTATAGGTTAAGTAACTAGTACGCTGCTGACATCATCTATGCACACACTAACAGGCACCAATAGATTTCATGCTCTGGACCTCCAGCTCCATTTATCCGACTCTCAGTGAGCAGTAATTAAAACTTGCAGTAGCAGAAGCATTGCTGTGAGAAGCAACAGCTCTACCAGGCGAAGCACAGAAAGTCTGCCAACAGAAGGGAGTTCAATCAAGGGTCCCAACCATGACACAGAGTGAAACATCTGATGTATCAACTCAGGGAGAAAAGTAGCACCACAGGAAAGAGAGGGGCCTACCTGACAGAGCAGAGTTGTCGGGTCTCATGGCCACAGAGCAGGAGCTGCACATTGCAGCCACCCCAGGCTCTGCACGCCTGGCTGTTCCAAAGCGTTTTTTCTTTCTGGCTATTCCTTACTGCTTTCCCGCACTGCCCAGCAGACACAGCTCAGGAACTACCAGCACCATCGGCAGCGACACCACTGATTGAGCACGAGCAATACCAGCTTGGGTTTTGCCTCCAGTCAGTGCTCTGTAATGGCAGCGCAAGGGCCTCGCTTGCTGAGCAAGAAGGGCTTCATGTCGCCTCTCCCTGGAGCAAGGTGCGAGCGGGCCTGACTGAGATGGCAGCAAATGCACTGTCAGAAGCCATATTCTCAGGAGAAAGACAGAGCGGTGGAAATTAAGTGACAGCACAGAATCAAGGAATCGGCTCGCCCCTGAGGCTGGGACATTCCAGGCTTCCCCATGACACCTGCTAAAGGCACGCAGGAGGGCCTGCAGCCAGTGCCTGCAGAGACCCGGCTGCCTGCACCATGTACTGAGGGAAAACCAGTGGAAACCTGCTGCAGCTCTGCTGGAGGCCAGGGACCAGAGCCAGGCCTGGGCCAAAAAAAAAAAAACAAAACAATAGCACCTTGTAGGAGTACCTGGGACCTGGCCACCCTTTCCTTGGGACACTCCTCCAGCTTACACTGACTGATAAAATGTCTTTTTTTGGCTGGGAAGGTGGTAACGAGAGATTTAGGGTTTTCACCTGAGAGACGCAGACAGCCCCAGCCCATATTGTCCACAGGCATGGACAGAGCTTGGCCAAGGATAACCGAGCAGGTGCCCTCAGCCCTGGCCACTGCCTGCCTGGGGTGGGGGGACCTCTGCTCAGAGCCCTGGCCTGCCTCAGGCAGAAAATTGAAACCTCGGGGTTTTCTTTCCCAAATTTGTGCTGGAAATGCTCTTGCAGGGGTAATCAGCAGCACTTGAGAGTCTTGGTAAATAAGCCCCAAATCCAACTACAGCAACTTCTTGCTTCGTTACAGTGAGAAAGGAATACTTCTGGGGAGCGGTGTTCCAGTCCGCCTGTAGACTGGGGAAGGCCCTTCTTACTTCTGATGCAGTAACACGTGGGGATGTGGTTACCTCCTGGTACAATAAATCCATCCCCCTGTTCCTCCTCTTTATTTATTTAGATTAAGGAAAACAAAACATCATGGCAGGACAGGTTGCAAGCAGGTAACATAGTCCTGCTGCGTGTCCCACAGCCAGGCCCCTGAGCTCTCCCCGAGGTTCCTCTGCACCACCGAGGCTCTTCATGGGCATAGGGTTGTGCCCATACAGCAGCCAGACACTGGCTTGCGTTTGCAAGTTTGTAAAGATTGTGGGGCCTTAAATAAAAGCTGAGGCCTCAAACACCCACCAGTACTAGAAATAATTCTGCTTTGATGCCAAAGTGTCCACAGGTCATTTGCAATGCCTTCACTAAGCCAGCCTCCCGTGCCTGCTTAAAGCAGCAAAGTTACGAAGTGAGAACCAGCACCTCCTTGATGCCTGAAATGCAGCAACCTGCAACTGCTGCTTGGCTCAAACTAAAAACCAGGGGTTGGCGTTACACAATCCGATGGCAAGGAGGAAGTGGCCAGCACTAATAACAAAAAGTTTAGTAATTCATTCATACTTTTTACCAAGACGGAATTGCTTCCCTATAGACTTTTCTCCTCATTAGGAAGGCTTTACTATGCATTTTTCTCCCAGCTTCAGGTTGGATAAAATCTTTTTAACGCTAGCTGTTTAAAATTAGAAAACTATTATCTTTGTCATGGCTTAGGAAAATTAACATTATTTGTGCCACTGTGTATTAGTAGTATGTTGTTAGCAATTTCGTTTAGCCAGAAAACTGATGGTTAAGCTAGCAACCAAAAGGTATCCTTAAAATGCTACGTGGCTCCGCAAGGCTGCTTCTTCCAACAGGGGAGCCACGCAGCTGCCAACACCCTTCTGCCACCCCTACCACCCCATGCCCCTTTCACATGACGGGCCTTTAGCACCAGTCTCTGGTTTTCAGAACTGCTGCTATTCCTAATTTTATTTGCACCTGCAGCTGGTTACTGTTTAGACAGCTTCTGTACTATTACAGAGTAGCCGTGACTGATCTTAAGCCTGAAGCACTATTGCTGCTGTGAGAACTGCTTTTCCACTCTTAGAAGGGGAACTAAGTAATTCAGAGAGAATTTTCTCTGACAAATGTAAACATGGTATGTGTGAATTTTCATTAATATTTCACATAAAGAAAGCAAGGTCAAATTATTCAGATGCTTATTGCAATTTAGCAATTATCTCTAGAAATAAGTAACATGGCTCTTAGACCAAATCCACACCTTTCCAATTCACTCACCACTTAAAATGATGTTCTTTCTTTATGAAGTTTTCTGCTCCCTATACTTTCTCCCAAAAGCTTACTTACATATTTTTATTTGTAGCTCAAGTCTGAAAAGGTTTACCGTAAGTTCTCCATCTCACATGTCCTGCTCCCGAAACTCACAGTCCCTCCAGTGTCTTTCTCAGCTCACACTCCCCATTGTCACTGCAGCAGCACTTGCCTTACTGGACACCATAAAGCACAGGAGGGAAAGAAGCCACCTGGCAGCAGATCCAGACACAGGTGTATCCCACCACAAACAGAAAAAGACAGAAACAAATTTGCATCCATCTACTGATACAACAGAAATAATCTTTTCCAAAATCTGACTGGGCTGTGGAGCTGCCAGAGGCTTGAAACGTGCTCAAACAACCCTAAGAGCTACACCACAGGTGAGTACCGGAGCCTGCTGAATTCAGCCTGAAAGACACGGATGTTTTCAAACTGTGCAACCACACAGTTGCAGATAAGCTTCTGTCCAAATTCTGCATCTCCTTGCGAAGAAGCATCAAGCTCTTCAAATGCAACAATGTGCTAATGTCAGCACTACCCTAGCAAATATGTGGCTGTGTAACAGCAATTTCAATTCCAAACTCAAAAGCTGAAAATATTATACTGACAAAATGAATGTTGTCAAATGTTCCACATTAAGCATCTCAGACCCTTAATGGCTTTGTGTTGTTTTTGTTTTTCCTCAATGGGGGTCCTTTTATAGATTTGGTAATATTTTATTTACAGGAAGGTTGAAGACTGTATGCCAATATATGCACATGCACCATATTTCTTTAAATATGTTCCAGGAAATGCCATACTCATGAATTGCTTTATAATATAATCCTTTGGACTGGAGCAATTCGTAAGATCTCCAGAACAAAAAAGCTTTTTCAGCAGGTACACTTAATCAGGAAGTGAGTACATACCCACATTAGCATCCCCTAAGGGTTTCTCATGCTCAGCAAGAGCACGGCCAGTTTGTTGTTTTGCTCAGAAAGCTGTCACAGGACAGACGTCCTCATTAGAGCTCCATTTTCATGTTCTCTGGAGTTTAGAGCAGAAGCTTTGCCATCTCCCCTCCGAGACCTTTACTGCTTGTACCCCAGGACAGGTTTGAAGGAAAACTCTCAGCCCTACAGTCCAAAAAGTTCACAGTGTAAGAAGCAATTCACACTAAGGATAAACTGTGAAATGCATTCTTATAAGTGTTTTATTATCATTTTCTATTTGAGCCTTGTGCAGGAGGTAGACATCTTTCTTTTGACACAAAGCCCCTTGTCCCACTACCAGTGTGAGAGCTCCAGGGACAAAACTGCAAATTGGTTTCCACGTCTACTTTAAGAATGGCTTAATAATATGAAGAGGAAAGATCATATTTAAAACAAACAGCTAATTTTGTTCAGTATTAAAGGTGATGCAGCAAGATCTGCTCTAAGAGCACAGAAGGAAGAACAAAATGCAAATATCCAAGCAAAGAGAAGCTGCACGTGGTCCAACGCCCACTGAAGTCACGGGTTTCCTCCTGCTGACTTCAGCAGGGGATGAGGCTTTAGGGGAGCTCCTGGGAGACGGACAAGCAGGAGGTTGGGGCTGGTTTCCTCCCCCAGCACACTGTGTACAGCACCGCATGCCGCAGTGGGCAGTGCATGAGGTCAGCCGCACCCTTACTAAGCACACAACACCCAGTACTCCATGACAAACTCTGGCTGCC
Organism: Aythya fuligula; assembly: GCF_009819795.1. NCBI lineage: Eukaryota > Metazoa > Chordata > Aves > Anseriformes > Anatidae > Aythya > Aythya fuligula. Next base: position 25,589,268 of record NC_045566.1, on the reverse strand, counting down.
TGACATCTCCAGCAAGACTGCCCATCAGGGGGCATTCACCCAACACCATGGGTAATGTGTGTAGCATGAGGCTGCCAAAAAGCAGCAGTTAAGGGATGCAGACATCCTAAATCTTGCCCTTTCTTCTCTCTGATGGAGCAGACTAAGGAAGAGCAGGATGACAGGTTAAATCAGGCTGGCACGGAAGGCAATACCCCTATAACTATGGCCTGTACAGACATGCCAATCCAGAGCATCTCAAACTGTTTGTAACTCCACTGACAGGAGAATATAAACATGCTCACAACGTAATAAGCAAACCTCATTCATTTACAGTTAGCAGAGAAAGGTGTTTTTTTTGAGCATTTTTATTAAGCTATTTTTGAGCAGTATGGTTTCTTACTGTTCACTTGAAGAAGTAGAAGGACTTTATGGCTCTTTTGCCACAGAAGTAAGACAAACATAACCAGGTGACGGTGCAGCTCAACTGCATGGGAGAACAGAGCAGCACGGCTTCAGCTGAGCAAAGGAGCCAGCCTCAAGAGTCCTCTGTACTTTCAAATTGACATGGACACACTGCAACCCTTACTCTAAAAGAGGGTAGGTCTGGTATAAAAAAATACTGAAAACCACTACAGGCTCACAACCAGCTGTGCCTTTATACTAACTTTTCTTGTAGGGCATATCATACACATTTTCATCGCCCAATTCAATTAAACACTACGCCCAACTGTACCCAATGCGGCGTGTATGAAATTGAGCCACGTGCTGCTTGGAGTGTGTCCCATAGCACCACAAACCCAAGTCTAAGTGTCATCAACACAGGGCAAATCAGTGCTCTGAGAGGATTCTTGCAGGGAAATCCATACTGCTCTACTTGTCTGGGGGCTATAGGGGACATTTAAAGGTGCAGCTTTACAGATGTAACTGAGCACTAAGCCTCTGCAGTCACACTGATGCAACTCCCTACTACCAAAATGCAATAGCATTATCACATTGGCATAATCATAACAGGAGATAACCCTTTGTGAACAACTTTTTAAGAAGTGAAAGGCTTTTCTGCCCTGGAAAAGAGTAGGCAGATAAAAATAATCTTTCATTAGATTATTTTTTTTTCCTCTGATTACTTGCTTCTCTGGTAGCAGGCTGTGTGTCAGGCAGCGGGGGCTAACAAAAGGGGCAGAGGCTCGAGACAACCAGCATCTCATCCCTGGTTTTCACATACTAAGTGAAACCAGGTAAGTCACGTCTTCTTCCCTTTGAGTTTGTTGCTAACACCAATATTTTTTCCGGCAAGAGAGGAGACATGCCAATTTAATACAGCCATTGTCTAATTTCCTCAATTCTGATAATTTTTCTTCTTGATGCTGCCCAAAATTAAACTTCTGTTGTTTCAGTATTACCCACTGCCATGCTCCCCACACAAATGGGGCTCCTTTTGCCCAGCATATCTGATCCTGACATTTGCAATAGGTTTGCATATTCAGGAAAAACAACCCAAACTGAGCTCTTCTGGGTGAATGTAGCCGGTGTAATTCTCCAGAGAGAGGTGAAGAACGAAGACACATTTGAATAAACTTCCTCTGAAGCCACAGAGGAAGGAGCAGTTCTATCTTTTGGCACGACATGTTACTTTCAGTGCTGCAGAGATGCACTACAGTGGCAGGACACCTCAGCTGTCCTAAAACAGATCGTGGAACAGCGTCTCACTCTGCTAGGTGAACGGGATACACAGTAAGCACGCTGTCTGGTTTAAACATCCTTCAGATGTATTTGCTGATAGTTCAGTGTTGTCCCAAAAGCCCCGCTGTGCATTTAAAACACTCGCCACTACCCAAGAGCTGTGCAGATGCTCTGGAGCATGGTGGGCTGCTGCAGAAACCTCTGCCCCACAGAGCACCTCCGAGGCAGGAGCAGGGCTGTGGGCACCTACGCACCTCTGGAGGCCCTGCCACAGCTCCCTGTTCCTGATATACATCCTGTGTGGTCTCCGTAGGCACCTGCCTGAGGTGCTTCTCCTCCTGCAGGCTCCCAAGGACAATACCGGGACAGCAGAACTGACTCCAGGCTTCCTGTGGGGTAGCTCAGTCACAGTGCCTTTCCCTGAGGTTGATCTTTGCTTGCTTAACCCACAGGTGGGAACTGGGGACAATCTTCCTTACCTTCAGGTGCCTGCCAGCACGTGGGGATGTGGGCAGTGCTGCCTGGCCACAGTGAGCAGCAGCAAAGCCACATCTCTGCCATGCCCAGAGCTCCTTGCCACACAGCAGCGGCCCCGTTGGGAGCACAGCCACCCTGCACCCTCTGCTCCTGAGGCCTGCCTGATGCCCCAGGCTGACTGCACGCCAGGGTTTCACACAGGTCCCAGAGTGTACAAAGCATTTCAGAAACAAAGAGTCCACAAGCAACACAGAGGCTAAGCAGATAACAGCGTGACATAAATGAGAGAAAGACGGTACCCCTTCAAACCCAACCTGCAAATAAGTGAAAAAAGCCAGTGCTCCCAAGGCAACAGTGTGAGGCAATTCAGCTTAAAAGCTGGCAACGTGCCATAAATCTCCTGAGCACACCTTGGGACGTGATTTTTTTTTCTTCCTCCTGGTATTTTTGAATAACAGAAAGAGTAAATCATATAAAAAGAGCGTGTGTGTCCCCCTCCACCTCATCAGCACAGCCATGGTCAGGAGGCCAGAAGGGACGACGCGTCCTGCAAGAGGCCTGTGAGAACAGCACCACACGCACACTGCTGACACACGTGGACATGGAGACGGGAGAGGATGCAGTGACGTGAAGATGTGATAGCACAGTTCCCTAAGTCAGCTTTACCACATATAACATGGTCTTACGCTAACTTTCAGCTGCCCTCACAGTCCTTCAGGAGGATGAAGCAATGGATTTTTTTTTTTTTTTTTTTTTTTCTAGCAACATAGAAAACTTCCATCCGTCCTGCTCTTCACAAAGCACTAAGAACAAAGAAAACTGGCAATGTCTCACACAGAACAGTTTGGGTTAATTAAACACTTAAATGGAGATGTACAACGATGTCACTTGTATGCTACCCATCTAGCACAGTCTTGCACACTGCAATGTCTGCCTGAAATCCTGAATTCACAGGAATTTTGAGCCAGAACTGTATCCATCAAGAACAGGTGGAGCATTACACTTAAGAAAAAATGGATTTCTACTTTAGTTTAGCAGTAAAGCTAACAGTTGTCGTGCTTTCTGCATTATCATATATTCAAGTTTTAACACGAGAAGTCATCATTATCCTGAAATGCTTAAGTTAGCATCTCTCTCAGATATTCCCAGCTTAATAAAGTATAGCGACGTTCTGCAACTATTCAGTTGGCATAATCAAATGAGCGACTCATGATCTTGCAGGTGCTAAAAGTGCACACACTTGTCTGATAAACAGAAAAGTCCATATTTCATTTGTTACTTGATCCACACGTTTTAAAATCAGCATTCATTATTCTCAAAATATCTAAATACATGACTCGAGTCTGTCACATGGTAATCTAAGGACCGAGGTAAGTGTTTGACTTCATACCCGAGAAAGTGAAAGAGATTATTCATATTTACTAAGCTAAATAAATATACAGTTCTTTGAAGACATGGAAAACAAATTGAGACATGAAACTGCACAATGGAAAAAAGAGATTGCACAAAGAGATGACAAAGCCATATTAGATCAGCATGACATGGCTACCTCGCTGTTGGGGTGTCTGCTTGTGCTACTTTTCTCAAAACGTACTACATCTTCAGGAGACGCTAAATATTTACTTTCAGAGAACAATCAAGCCCATCCGAAGGTGCCAGACAAGAAGCCTGCCCTTGCAATATAAGGCTCAGGTTTCTCTGCTGCACCAGGAGACATTCTGCCTCACCTCAGCAAACCTGTAAAATACTACGATGGGAAGTGTATTATTCCAGGGCACTTGGATATCACAGCACGGGATGTCAGATAAATACCTGGAAAAGAGTCGTCATCTGCAGCGGGAAGACTATTTTCCTTTAGGGTTTTCCTGCAGCTTGTTTTAAATTTGCTGCTTTCTCATTTTTTAATCTCTTACTTAGAATCTCAGCAGCAAACAGGGAGCAGCGTGGGTCATCCTGCCTGCATTTTAAGCTCCACTGCTACAAGTGGCTGTTCCAGACAACAAGAAAAGTAAGAGATGAAGGGCATTGTGCACTTTTTAGGCGTAGGTTGTCAGTGAAGTTGCTACGCGTGACACTTTTTTGGTACGGGCACTCGTTTCTAGGAAACACTTTGGTAAACAACTTTGAAGTCAAAATGAAAAATTACAGCCCGAGTGCTTTTCTCGCTTTTATCCGACGTACCTTCATGACTGTACGAGTCCATTTAAATGGCAAAGCAGTGCTGAATGCAAACTGCTTCCTTCTGCAGGCTGTCTCCACAGTTCAATTACCAGTGCTTTAACAGTGCTAATTAGCATTCCTCAGAGCTAGATCTCTTTGAGTGACAGGTAACCATGGAGAGTCACAATCCTGTAGGTGATCAGCAAGAGTCTGACTTTTCTTTTTAATTAAAAATTAGAAATGCCTTAAACAAAAATAATAATTCACTGATTTATGCTATTATCCCAGGGTTGCCAAGCTGGTGAGAATAACATTAGTGTTGTAAAAATGAAACAATTTTTAAATGAATAGACTAGCATGATAGAAAGGAGAGCAGGTTTATTATCTGCAACAAGAGAATGTACTCGTAATGATGGTACAAAATAGTAGACACTTCTCCGGAGAGTTGGCATGGAGACCGAAAATAGGACACTTTCCTGAATGTGGGATGGGATTGCCCCAATTTATTTTAGTTTTTAATAGGATAGATAGATAAATACAGAGTCTGTTGCACAAATAGAAATTTCATAGGGATATAATTTCAGTAAAAAATTAACCATGAGTTATACTGAGAGATAATATTGCATCTGGTCCAAGTGAGAGCCAAGATTAGAAATTGAATCAGCCAGCTAATCAATTAGTGAAAATTGTTTTCAACGCAACTATGCCATTTCCCGCCAGCTAATGATCTAGCTCTCTTTTCAGAAACAGACTCCAGCAGCAAAAATTCCATAGTCATATTTTTTTTAAAACTGCAGTGGTTCCAGCAGTGCTGACCCATCCTAATCGGAATATTATTCATCAACAAATAACAAGGAGAATTTCAGGCTGAGCTTGCCAAAGATGGGGGAAGGCTTATCTGTAATTATGAATGCGTATCTGTAATTATAAAGTATCTTCCAAGACCAAGTCATCTTGACACTGCAAGTTTGTTAATTACTTGTAGATTCTAATGACAATGATTGCATATCAGACAATAAAAAGATGACTGAGCAAAAATTATTCTAACAATGACCTCAGTTCAGAAATCTAACCACAGTTTGCAGGTAAAATCATGGCTGTTAATTGTGAAGTGTCAAATACTCATTCAATGAGGTTATATCAACCTTCCCTAAATAATTTTCTCTTGCATATGCAGAAAGCCTGCATCATTAAATCAATATGGTTTTGTCTGCTAATAGATGAATTTACATCTTTATGAAAGAATCCTTGTTAGGAAAATTTCATTCTGTATGGGAAGAAACTAAAGATAATTGCATCCACATCAGAGGTTCAGCCAGATTAGCTACTACTATTTCCTTTTAAAATCAGAATGGTAACCAAAGAAGTTAATTTATACAAATCTGGAGAGGAACACTTTCCTATAAATACAATCAAAAAAAACCAAAAACCTTCCTATCTTTATCAATTATAAATGCAGAGCAGGCACTAGTAACGAGAGTATCTAATTTTTAACTCATTTGTTAAATATTTATGCTTACAAATTGATAACAACAATAAAAAACTATCTATGGTTGTCAGGATGGGCATATAGCCAGGGCTACTCACATTTTCAGCAAAGTATATAATAAAAGCAAATAAAGAAGAAAACAATTTTAGATGAAAAGCATCTCCATATGGGTCTAATATTATCTTTGTTTCCTTCAATATTTATAAAAATATCAATCACTGACAGATTTTTAACTCCACCGAATGTCCTGAACTTTTTATTTTGGAAGGAGAAGTTCTGCAAGCAGAAGAATCAGGGAGCTGCCTTTGTGCTGTCAGGAGACTGATCAATGACCCAGTCCTGCAAGCTGTTATGCAAGGCAGGAATCTCAGCAGAGCTGGGAGCACTGAGCTGATTCAGTCTTGGCCTGCCCTGACGGTTCTCAGTAAATTCAGTTCGACTCTTTACTAGTTACCCACATATACACACCTCAAATATTTAATTTTTTTTTAAGGTTTTGTAACCTTCTTCGTACCTTCATGTTTCAAAGCAATAATAAACCAAGATTATTAATAATAAAAAGATTCCAAATTCAGCCTGTTTATGTACTACTTAGAAATGTTACATTCAAATACTATCTTTTAGTCACTGGCATTGACAAAAATTCTTTGTAATAGATAATCAGTGAGAAAAAAAAAAAAAAAAAAAACTCTCAAAGTAAAGGCAGTCTGCTTTTGAGACTGGATTCCTCGCCTCATTTTTGAAGCCATTCTGTTTTCCTTAATCTCTATTGTAATGCAAGGGGGAGCACGAAAGGGAAGGAAATGGCTTACATAGGGCAGGAAAATAACTCCCCCACTCTCTGGAATAACTGCTCTTGTCCTTGTTCATGGAATGAAACTCTGTTCTTATGGATCTGCTATCAGCTACTTAAACAGAAAGTGGATTTAAGCAACTACAAAAATCAGAGTCCTGCCAGCAAGTTCCAAATTTAAAGACAAATCAAAATGATGCAGTGTTGATTAGAAATAATCATCTTCTCCAATTCTAAAGAATTTTCAAAGTTTAGTTCAGTTATTATAATTTAAAGAAACAGACAATCAAACCTTCCTATAGTATTACTGTGTTGATTAACAGGTTATATCCTGCTTGTCTCACTCACATAAATAGGCACATCCCAGCAAGTTAAGGTTTTCAACAATTAGTTATCCTACCCAAAGATTTGGGTACCCCAAGCTTGTCTCCAGAACACTTTGCATGTTGGCATGCCGACATCAGCATGGTTATATCCCAGTAACAGGACACAACCCAGACTTTGCAGCACCAAATCCCATTTGAAAAATGAAGCAAGCTCTTGGATAACTTGTAGCTGAGGAATGAAGCTCACTGACAACAGAGTTGATAAAATCCCCCCAAAATGGTTATCAGAATTTCACAGCAAGGTCTCCAGGTACACCAGCCTCAGTGGTTGCCCTGTTACTGCGGAGCTGGAAGGGTTGCTAGCTCTAATCTCTTGGTTTCTGTGTCAAAGTCTTTGACAAAATCTTGATTGCTCTCATCCTTCCCAAAATCAATACAAGCAATCAGATTGACTTCAGTAGAACTTGTACCAAATCTCAAATTTGCTCCTTTTGCTGATTCTGTGATTGATCCTGGTGGGTATTTCAGTATTAGTAAATATTTATAAAATTTCAGAATTTTATATAAGCTATTATTTCTCCTCTTCCCTGACAGGAACCCTCTGGCTATGAAATTGAGTGGCATTTTTCTGAAACCACGCTCTGCTGCTCCTCTCTCAACTCCTGCCTCAGTCAGCTTAAAAACAAAAATAACCTCAATCCAGTCTGGTCTTTCCACTAGTCTACTTGGAGATAGGCATCATAGGGTAAGATAAACAAGATTTCTTTTTTTTTTTTTTTTTTTTTTTTTTTTTCCTTTCTCTTCTTTTAAGGGGTCCCTAACTCTTCACCAGCCTTTGACTGTGGAGATGACTCCCAAAGCAGGAGTCCTCACAGGTGGTAGTTGAGCACACTGCCCCATCGCTGCTGTGAGTGATAAGCTCATTTTGCTTCCATCATTTCTTAAAGTCCTGAAGTGTTTGCCATTTGATAAAGCCCATTTTCTGAATCACATTATTGAGAGCAGTATAAATCTGCAGTTCCGAAGTCCCTCTGGATGACTGAATAATTATATAGCTGAAAACATTTCCTTCAAGATTAAAAGCAAAATGTAATGAAAACATTGAATTATTAAAGTGGAAAATTTACTGAAGAGCAGTGCCTGACCAGAAAGCCTACCTAGCAGCGAGCTACACGCCGGAGCACAGTTTACCACTGGGTTACACAACACGTGTCAGCCCGTGCAGCATCTCTGCCCTGCCACGCCGTGCCAGCCGCAGCGAGCCTCACCACGGGACGCACGCAGCAGGACCAGGCTGCACCGGACCAGCTCCGTCCCCGGGGCTGCTCTTCCACCTGCTGAAGCTGAGTCTGCCTGGGGAATCCAAAGGACTGAACCTGGCACCTCTACCCAGTCCCCAGCGGCTCCACGCTGGGCCACCCATCGGGACTGTGGTTGTTGCTTAATCTCAGTCACACTGCGTGGTATTTCCCTGGGCTCCAGCACGTCCTAGGGGCTGCTGGACGATGGGTTCACTTTGCTCCTGACTCAAGTGCAACCCGAGAGGTCACAAGTCGAGCACGGCACTCACTGTTACTCATTTTGCTGCTACCTTTTGGGTTAGGTCAATCTTGGAGTCACTTGACAAAGACAACAAAGAGAACGGATTAATGACCTGCTCTTGGGCTCCTTTGTGACTGCACGCAGGGCAGCAGGGCTGTGTTTACACGGCTAAATCCTGGTTAAACACGCACGGCACGAGGAAAGGGAAGGACACAAGCTGGACATTCGAGAAACAACTTTTACATCTCTTTTTAAATGAAGTTGTTGGAAAAGCTGCTGGCATTTGCAGTAGCCCTGCCCAGCTCAGCTAGTTCTTTAGGACTCAGCATTGTAAGGGGAAATGTCCGTGCTGCCCAACCCGATGTTGCTCCTCAATGCTCTCGGGAACCAAATGATGCAAGTACCATACACACTTTCTTCTAGCAGCAAAGAGGATAAAGACATCTGAAAGCTTACAAGAAGAATGATTTTATTTTTTTCCCCTCAGAACAAGCAAAATTACTTGCAAATAAAGGAGAGAGCGTCACAGGTTCATACAGTGATTATGTACACAGATAGCTGCGTACATACTACAAGAATTTCAAATACATAGCAGCTAAATCTAACTTCCAGTGATGCTAAAAAGCTGTTTGCTACTTATTTCCATGGGCCTAAGTGATTTTATATTCAGGAGAATGGGACAGAATGCATTTCTCTCTTATACACAGAATGCATTTCTCTCTGGTATACAGCAAACTGAGAATCTTGCAATGAAAGGATGCATTGTTTTGTTCCAGCTACAAGAGAAATAGTTGATGAGTGAATAAGTGTGATCTAAAGCCTATTGAAATCAATGGAAAGATTCTCATTGACTTCCCTCGGCTTTGGATCAAACCTCAAAAGAGCAGCTATTTCTCTCTGATACAGCAAGGAATCAATTCCCTCTCCCAGCAGTACTCTAAATAATTCAATATTTTGTCTCAGATCATTTCCTAAGAAAAATGATGAGGATGTTGTTTAAGTGGGCGATCCCCTGAAGTGACAGAGTTTACCACGCACCCAGCCATGTAAAATTCCCCCCGCGCTGTACGCAGGCAGCGTCCAGGTGCCCCGCAGGAGCCGAGGCGCCCGCTCGCCCTCCACAGAACAAAACACGGCCACGTTTCTCCTCTCGATGGCCAGGGGGACACCCACGGACTTGCCCACGTCTAGAGAAACGCCTGCACGGTGATATCTCTTTAAAGAAACTAAATTTCCTTTTTCTTTACTTGAAATCATAAACCCTTTTCTCCTACTTGCACAATTCATTTTGATGTACGCAGATGGGCAAAAATTGCCCCACTGATTGTGTATTTTACCTACAGCCAATGCGCACGCTTTGTAGAACAGAACACAACACACAAACGATACCTTTTTCCTTGAGCTCTTTTGTTTCACACGAGAAATGCGTCAGTAAGAAGCAGAGCAGCATTACACTGAGGAAGCCTGCCCCAAACCACTGCAAAACCTTGCTGATTTTCTCTCTCCTACCACGACCAGGTGCCTTTCTGCACGCCGATCCCTTTTTCTCCTATAAACCAGAGGATTCTGCTACGAGCTGCCCACCAACAGCCCAGGCACGAGCTGCAGTGCCTGTGCCATGCGGAGGCAGGCAGGAGCCCACCCCGCCTGCAGCCTCGCTTGCTTTCAGCCGGGTGCAGAGTACCTGGGAGGGGTTCGCCCATTCGCACGCAAGCATGGCAATTTGCAACAAGGCTTTTAAGGGTGGGGGAAAAACACCACCACCTCCACCACCACGCTTCTTCGCTCCCACCAGGCAGCTCCCTCGCACCAGCTGACACCCATGCACGATGAAACTGGCACAGAGCTGTGGCTGGCGCAGCTCTCCCCCATCTCTCTTGCTTCTGGTGGAGCTGCAGCTGCGGGGAGCATCGTGCAGCAGCACCTCTGGTGAGTGCAGATGAGGCAGCTCTGGCACAGCCGCTCCCTTCCACTCCCAGCACCTGCCCAAGCATGCTCCTGTTCCCCCCCAGCCTCCTTGCTGCATACTCCCACCCTCGGTCACGGTGCGTTTCACCTGAGCAGGACTATGGAGAGTTGAGCAGGGTTACACTGCCAGGAGCGGGTGGTACTGCGGGTGCCCATCCCAAATTCTCTTCCTGGCTCCTCAGCAAAGCCTGGGAATCGTCCCACAGAGAGCAGGAGTTTAGCTGCCACTGACTGCTCTTCCCTGAGGGCAGGAAAGGATATGGACCCCAGCCTCAGGGCTTCAGTGATGCTTCCCAGAGCCCTGCGGGGTGTTTCTGCCAAATCCTCCCTGGCTGCTGCTCGCTGGACATGGCTGGCACAGCCACGGGGCACAGCCACCCAAAAACACCCATCAAAACCTCCTCACAAGCTATGCAAAATGCGCCGCTTGAAGGCCAGGAAGAGCATGGTCTCGGCACTGCTGGAGAGGGGCGTCCTTGGTGTCAGCCCCCAGCCCTTGCTCTGCTGTTCAGCTGATGCTACCATGTACAGATTTCTTTTTTTCATTAAAGCACTTTTGCATTAGAGAAGATTATATTTGCTCTGAACTGAGCTGAAACCCAAAGAAAAAGACTCAGCGTATTTCTGACATTCCTTGCCAGGAAGCGCTCTTCTGGTTTCCAACTGCATCAGGACATTCAGGAACGAGGAAACTTGAAGACAAATGACAAGGAACAGATAATGCAAAACACACACTGTCGAAACTTCTAGTCAGAGAAAAACTTATCTATAGAGAGGAGAACGTATGCCAGGAATTTCCACTGTTACTTTTATAGTATGGTCAACCGGAATGCCTGCATTTTTGGACAAAGCTTCCAAAAAGGCAGCAACTCCCCAGTAGCTTTGTAACTTTCCTTCTAAACACCTTTCCCAAACCTTCCACCTCCGATCCCTCCTCCCAAGCTAGCATTTGTTTAAACAATTTGTTACAGTACCATGGGGGATTTGGCAAAATACCATATTTAGCACTCACTGGACAAAAACCATGAACCTCCTCACGGATTTGCTGCATATACGTACAAAGGTAAGGTAACACCCGCATCAGTCAGTTACCCGAATTGCCATACCAATGCTTAGTGCACCAACAGTAAGACTCGAGCAACAGTTTGAATGCCTTGTTTTGATTAGTATTTCAAGTTTCTTTTTAAAAAGATCAACCTTTCTTGCAGTTTTTTAATAAGCACCACAGAAGAGAGTATATGTTATAGTTAGAAGCTCACTTCCAGCACAAACCATTTAAACTATTTTATATATGAAGGATTTTTACCCATTCACATGGAGGTGTGGGCACTGCACAGCAGGCACACGCTTCTCCCACCACTACCACACATTCGCCCCCTTTCCTTCTGCACCAGGCTCCCCAGCTCAACCATGGCACCAAAGAGACCGCAATAAGCTTCTGTGTGCATCCCAACAGCCTCGTCAATAAGACAGAACAGTACCTGTGTACCCCTTCGACCTGAGCCTCCAACCACTTTAATCTCTGCGAAAATGGGGATGAGAAACTCGCAATCCCGCAAGTAAAGGGGGAAGAGAGCACGAGGATTTCACAGTTACAGATAGCTAACCACAAAAGGAATTCGCTGCTAAAAGAACATCTCCTCTCCTAATGAGCAATTTTACTCAGCAGCGAATAAAGGAAATTTGAGAGCTGCCATTTATTACAGGGAAATTAGAACTGCTCAGTCGGCACAGAGCGCATTCACTGGGGAAGACACGGCGTGCAGCTCTCAGACGTATCAACCGCTGACTGGGGGCACGCTCGGCTTTTCCTTCTGCCAGCCCTGTGTGTGTACTCACACACACTCGCTGGTGCTGACAGAGGCTCTGCAAGAGCTGGGCTGCAGCTGCATGCCGGCACGGCACGGCACAGCACGGCACCCAGGGCTCGTGGCGGGTCCCACACCGGTGGGAGATGCGCGCGGGGCTGCTGTGCTGCGGGCCCTTTCATTACGGACTTTCTGTTCCTGCCTCCATAACTTTTCAGAAGCTGGCGGAGCCTTCACAATTTAATTGGTGTTGACACCTTTTGAAGCAATGCCTGGAGGCGCGAGGGTCATTGTCTGCTCTTCCCTGCCTTTCTGAGGCCGCCTGCATTCGGCCGCCCCGCAGCCCGTGGTGCCGCGCTGGCCCCTGCACTCTGCATTCATGTTTGTGCTTGTAGCGGGTCCCCTTACAAGGACCCTTGTTAAACGCCCAGCAGGCAGCACTGAATAGAGATTTTGACTATCTGGGATTTGAAGGCCTTTAGCAATAACGGAGAAAGCCCCGAACACACAAAAGTATCCCAGTAGCAGCGGGGCGTTAACGTAATCGCGCATTTATGCCACGGGACCTCAGGACCAAGCTCCTTGCTGTCGATTCACTGGCTATTAAGCCCTGGTAATTAGGTGGTTTCCCGTGACTTTTCTTTCTTGGGATTCACCAGCTATCCTTTTCCATATGTCCCTTTTTCCCAGAGCGGCTCTACACCCTCACACGTGCAATAAGCTGGGCAGATGGCACCGTGCGCCAGGCTCTGCGCAGCCAAAGCCCATTCAAAGCAAGTAAAAAGGTTCAGCACAGCATTCCCAAAGCGGCCTGGGAAACCTGGATCCAAAATCGACGGAGCTCCCCTGGCTTCACAATGGCAATCGCATCTCTCCGGGCTCAGCCCCAGAGCAGCACCTGCTGGAAGACGGTCGGGGTCCCAAGGCCATGCAGGATCGGGGGGAGGCAGCTCCTGGTCCCCCAACATCACACAGCAGCCGCCACAGGAGGGAGATGCTATCAGCACTCTGACAACCATCTCCCACCTCAAAAACAACTTTTAACGTGTGTTTCAGTGACTTTTCCCTGGTTTAAGTAAATAAAGATTGACTCTCTCTGCTCGGTCCTAAACACCAGCCAGCTTGGGGCCACACTTTGGTAAAACTCAGCCTTAAGCTCTGTATTAAGACAGTGAAAAAGCTAAGAGCATAACCGACTACAACACAAAATGGAGTTTCAGCTGGACAGGCCAATTCCAGATACTAAGGTCTGGCCAGGACCACCTCAGTGGCAATTCCCTATTTGAAAAATTCCCTCCCTTCCCCAAAAGCAGCATCGCCAGACAAGCCTGATGGCTGGGCTTTGCATTTTCCAGCTCTCCCTTTGCCACATTCAGCCTGCTTCTTCCCATTCGTTCTGAAACCCAGCAGCTCACCTGCAGGGACACAACCAGAGAGACTTGTGATGTGATGCTAGCAGTTGCTCCCACTTTGGGATCCCCTCTGTCCTTTGCCACCTGTGGGGGGCACCCCACAGACACGGGGTGTGCCCCCAGACCTCTGCCCACATTGAGCCCCCGTGTACAAGGACCGCACCTCTGGCCTCCTCGTGTGAGCCCCTGTGCTTCCGTCACCTCAAATCAACACAAGAATTGCTCAGACATGGAATAAAAACAACTTTCCCAAAACTGACAAAGCTGCGTTCAGCTGTGATAAAGGCCTTACCTTTATGGCCTACGAAATCCTTTTCCATCTTTCAGTGTGCTTTTCCTCTGGCACGGCATGCAGGTCTTTCTGGAAGTACTTCAAAGCCAAACGACTCGGGGAAAACAAGCCCGTGGGCACAGCAGGAGAAAGAAGAGGCCAGGCTGGCCCGGCTACGAACAGACAGGACGGAGAGTTTCACAGAAACCACCCCTGATGCCAGGTATGCTGTCTCACCCAGCCAAACGCAGAGAAGGCCAGGCACGGCTCCCAGCCACGACACGCTTCACGCTGCGCTGCTGGCTGAGCCCAGCCGGGTTTCCCTCTGGCTGACAGGGGAAAACGCCGCCGGCAGAACAGGAGCGGGCTGGGAGCAGCACCGGCGGTGCCAATTTGCTGCCCCGGCACAGGAGCAGTGAGAGGATGAGGACTGACCATGTCCAGAGAGGTGGCTGCAGGCACCCGCGGCGGAGTTCAGGGCACAGCTGGGGCAGGCCCTCGCCGCTCCCCTGTTTGCCTCATCTCATGCTCACAGAGCCTGCAGGAGGAGAAGGACGGTAGTGGATAAAAAAAAAATACAGAAGCTCTTTCAGAGCAGCTGCTCCATCACACAAGTTCAGCTCAAGGTGTCCCTTGCAATGATGAGGCTGAAATTACAGGCCTTTCCTCACAGAGGCAGGGATCCTACAGGGTGCATTGCAGAGCACGGGATGTTATTTGTCTGCATGCACAACAATCATACCTGCTCGAATGAGAGGCTGTAAGGGGCCTGTGTGCCCTTTCATTTAGCAGCCTTTAATAAAGTCCTCCTCCATCACTGCACCCAGACTATTCCTGAATCCAGGCAAACTTCTGATACCCCTGCCTAGGAAAAGCCCTATTCCAGAATCATGATGCTTATTTAAAATATCTGCTGTTCCCTTAGTGAATCCGACATAAAAGCACAACGTACAGGAACTGTCCCCACAGCCAGAAGAGCACTCTGACCTCATACACTTATCTTCATTCAAAAGGCTACGCAGAAAACATCATTTCTATTTAGGAAATGTTCAGCACCCTACTTCTATGTGTTTTTATTTTTACTTCTACTCTATTTTCACTGAGATGGGAGAAGCAGGTACTGTTCAAGGACTTAGATGGTCAGTATCTGCTGAGCTGAAAGATGCCCTGTGTCTGCCTGACACGCTGTGTGGGACAGCTCGTGTGCATTGAACAACGATCCCACCTCTGTGCCTCGGCACAGGCAGGCAAGAAGGGCTGTCCCTCTTCTCTTCAGTACCTACCAAGGACAGGTTATGTTTAGCCACAGTCTACAACTAGCAAGGCACAAAGGCTTCTCCAACATCTGCTGCTCATACCTGTATCGCTGGGGCTAAATAGTCAAGCTGATTACAACACACTCCAAAATCAGATCGTTTAGAGAGACCAGGACCCACAAAGTCAAAGTATTTTGCTAAATTTACAGTGGGACTTCACTCTGCTCCAGGTTGGATTTACTTCTGTCCTGGTTGTCTTTTAGGCATTTACCTCTGGCTGACAGAACACTGAAGATGAAACCGTCCATCTGATGCTAATTATCAAAAGAGCAATGCTGATCCCACCAGGCATCAGAGTGAGGATTAAAAATGAGGGAAGGAGCCACCCCAGCTGACTGGACACACTTCAAAATCCTTTCCTCTCTGCACCCTGCATTTGCTCTTTATTAAAGTAAAACATAATAGTGCAGTGTTTACTTGGTGTGCAGGGTAGCTGTAAAATTTAATTAATCACTCTAACTTAGCCTGCTGAGATTTTTAAATGAAAACAACCATAAAAATGCAAAGTTTTCTATAAAAAACATCAAAATTGCTTAACTTCCTGCGTTTGTGTTGTTCCTTACAGGATCAATGGTTGGACACTGCCTACAGTCCTGATTCAGCAAATTACTTGGAAGTAAGCACATACTCAGGCCAATGGACACTAAAGCATGCGTTGGTGTGGTTGACTAAGGACAAACTTAAATTGGTGCCCTGAAGCCTCTCTGCTTCCATTTCTTCCATCCCCCTCCGAGAGAGTCCGAATTACCAAGGGATCCTTCCTTCCTTGCTCTCCAGTTCCCAAAGGCAGCTCTGCAACTCTACTCAGCCATACAAAGTGCGAGCCCTTGCTTCATACAACCTCACTTCATGCAAACCCCCATGGGGCTGAAGGAGGGGGCTCGCCGCGTGCCCCGTTACTGCAAACCATAACCGCAGCGAGGATCACTGATCTTGAAGACCCAAGACTCCCTCGCTCAGAGAAGCACTTGCCTGGGATTTGCCCCAGGGTGTAACACATGAATGCACACAGT
Organism: Aythya fuligula; assembly: GCF_009819795.1. Taxonomy (NCBI): domain Eukaryota; kingdom Metazoa; phylum Chordata; class Aves; order Anseriformes; family Anatidae; genus Aythya; species Aythya fuligula. The sequence goes on along the minus strand of NC_045566.1, from coordinate 25,573,031 downwards.
GATGCAAAACGCGAACGCTGCATCTCAGGCAAGGGTTTCTTTTGTCTTCTGGGTAATTCGGTTTCATCATCTCGATGTATACTGCTACAAGCTGAAAATCCCCACAGATCTCCTCCCTTTTAAATCAGATACGCTAGGCAAGAGCAAACGCTCTTTTTGCCCTAATTTACAGCCTTAAATAAAGATTAAGGACATAGGGTTGGGATGAGCACAGAATGATCCCCCCCACACACAAACACACAGGTATTTTCACTCTTCCCATCTCAACAAAAAGCCTCGCAGCTTAATTCTTGAGTTACAGGGGAAATCAGACAGGGAAGAGGGCCCTTAGCGAGGCACAATAACACGCGCGGGTTTTCTTGGATCAATTGCCGGCATTGACACCGCATCCTTCAGCTCGCAGCCTGTGATGGATGGCGCTCGGCAGCCTGGTGAGAGCGGCAGCCTGGGTGACCGCGCGCCCTCCTCGCTGCCTGATGGATGGGGGAACTCGGGAGAGACACGGGGTGTGGGAGCTGGAGTGGTAAATGTTTTCATCTCTCTCTTTTATGATCTTCCTCTCTCCATTTATATAGGACATTTTAGAGATTGAGCTTTGTAACAAACTATTAGCCCAAGGCAGTGGGTTGCGGAAGGGAGATTTCATGGAAAGACAGAGCACAAGAAAGTGCGAACAACTGGAACTACATGTGATATTAGTGGTTTGTTGTTGAAGGGATTTCTGTTTGGATTGTAGATCAGACAGTTGCCTTGATGTACGGGAATGAAAATCAGCACCCAATGTGCCTAGAGACAAACCACAGAACTGTCAAAAAACACTTTTTGCTTTTATCTCCAAGGATCTTGAATTTGAAATGAAAAGTCCCCATTCACCCACCCAACACAAAAATACTGCCCTGCAATCATGGAGCTGTGCGGTACCGCACTACAGACAATTACACAAACAACTCCCCCCAAAAGCACCAAAATGAGTCACCTGTGTAGCCAATTGCCCAGATATATTGTCACGCTTCATGACACTGGAGAGCCTACCTGTAAGCAATCCCATCGTTAATAGCAACCAAGAGCCACAGAAGTACCCATTTGGATTGACCAGCTGTCAAGCTAGGGCAATTCTAGTGAATTCAATTTTTATTCTGCATTTTCTTTCATGCAGCAAATAACACGGCATTTGCTAATTATATCGTGACCTGTAAGTGATCAGTTTCCCCGGGCTGGAGCACCAGCTCGTGCCCGTGTAACCTCCCTGCCCACCCGTACCCGTGCACCGGCACTGGCTGAGAGCAGAGGCCAGTGCCTGCACACACCACGAGCTGCAAGCGACGTGATGCTTGCCATGCTTAAAATGCTCATCTTTGCTGGAGCTTGTGCATGCAGGCAGTGCAATTGCTTCTCAAAAAACAATGACAAAAATGCTCATTTAAATGGCAGCAAGCAGTATATGATTTCCAAAGGCTTCCAAGAATTTTTCTAGTCTCTTAACCAGTTACAGTGCTCAACTCCCAAGATGAGGCAACTGGAGCAATGGAAACCATGTCTTTCCCAGGAATGCGTGCTGCAGATGGAAACACGAGAGGCTCCTAAAAACATGCACACAAAAATACACACAGAATCTGTACACGGAAAGGAATGCCTGGGACATGCAGAAACACCCTGATTCTCCAACAGTATGCCAATCTCACTCAGATGTTTCAGTTTAAATCAAGGTGAGCAGCGATGCAATGCTGTGAGGTCCTGCACGGTACTTGTTTGGGTTTACTACCAACAAGCCAAGGTAGGAAACACTGTGTGAAAATTAATTTTTGTGGACAAATTATGGAACTGCATTTGATGACTAAGTGGTCTTGCAGGAACTCTACAGCTGATTGAAATTAAAAATACTACCTACAACTTATTCTAATAGCTCTTTTTGTCCCTTTAATTGTGAAAGGACTAGCTGCAAGACTTGCTTCCTGTCACATAAATGGTTTTCCACTCAGAGGCAAACCAAACTGCCTACTGGGAGAACCCTGGAATGGAAACAGCTGAGGAACAGAAGTCCCAGTTGTGAGGAACTGAGGGCTTTAACCAAAGGGAAATGTTGTTTTCCTTATTAAATTAATCCATTTACAAAATATGAGATCATAGAAGGAAAGGGGAGTTCCCCTTGTTAAATATTTACCATTAAATCTCTGCAGGGACTCCTACCATAAGTTAGATCCTGGCTGGAATCAGAGAACAAGAGAATTACAGTCGGATATTTCCTGCACAACAGTACACACAATGCCTACAGGGTAGGACAAAAATCTTTGCCCTGAAGACAGTATTAAAGATGGAAGTGTCTTCTCTCTATGAGTACACCTCTAGTCACTGTAAGTTCCTCTCCTTTTTCTCTCCCTCATTGACATTTACTAAATTACTTCATATGAAAACTTGAGATCTTAGGGCAACATTTTTAAAGATAGGAAACTGAATGTTCACATTTAAACACACAACTTGATTTTCAGAATTACAGGCTACCATTAGTGGACTTAAAAACAGTTTTAGCTTTTATTAAAATTATTTTCACAAGTGTTTTTTTTAGATCATTTATAGAACAATTTCATATTTTATCTCCCTTTGCCTTTATGGGAGATGGAAATTCAGAATGAACCAAAGCAAAAGGGCTTTAGGAACATGTACATTCAAAAAAAAAATCCTTAGTAAAAAAAAAAAAACAAACATTTCCTTAGTAAATCCATCAACAAAAATGGCAGTTGTCAGATCCTAAGGAGATAGCTGGATGACACACACCTCAGGACAGGTTTGCCTGCTCAGTCAACAAGTCACACAGGGCATTCAGCTCATCCACGAGTTTCAGGGACGTAGCTTTTAGTTCTACCTCAACAAGCAATATACCACACTGTTAGAACACTTTCCCATTACCCCACACCTTCCTAATGCTCAAAGCAAAAACTCATTGGCCAACTGCGTTCATCCCAGGCAACAGCAACGACAAGGAACCAAGACAAGACAACATCGATGAAGACAACAGAGGAGGACTGTAAGATCCACAGCTCGGCCTGGCAAATGGCACATCAGGCTGTATTCGATGGGCCAATATTCTGACTGGTTTGGGTCACCCAAAGAAAAGTTAAATCTTGTTTATTCTGACAGGAAAACCATAGGAAGAAAGAAGAAGTGTCTGAGGAGCCGACGGAGGAACCCAGCGAGGGTGACTAATGTTTTGGTTACAGTCGCAGGTCGCTCTGGCAACCATGGGAGATTCCAGGAATGCCTTCACCCACAGCTCTTCCACACAACAAAGCCTAAACTTGTCTGGAGTATGTTTAGGTTTCATATAGTTCAGGCACACCTCATTTGTAAATAGGCCGTGTCACTTTTAATAGAAATACTTGTTCTCAAAACAAGTCCGAATAAGGCAGTTAGCATGACTTCAGATGAGAAAATAATTCCAGGAGATTGCGAATTTCTGCAGCCTTTGACCCTCAAAGTCCAGTCCCAAAAAGCAAGTCCCAGTGTCGCAGCCCCAGAATGATGGAAGTAGCTGTGAAAGGGGTCTAGGCCCCTCCGAGACTGTAAGTGCCTCAAGAGATTCTTGGTGGTCATTTTGAACGACTCTGTTTCCATTCTGTCGAGGTTTCCACACAACTCATGGAGTGAGCTAATGCATCTTGAAACGGCCCCTAAGCAAAACAAGTACTGAATTTTATCTCTGGAGTTGGTAAGATTCACTGAAAGCAGAAGATTTTAGCATTAAGGACCTAAGCAGTCTATTTTTTGTCTTCTCCCTTCTTTATCTGCAGTACGCTGCTTTCCTCCAGTCACTGGTGAGCCCTGAGGTACACTGACAGCCCCAAAGTATTGTACTAAGGCGAGCAGGACTTGACCCATCTCCACTAACCTGACTTTTGTCTGGTGTTATCCTATCTGCTGATTCAGTCCGGGAACCAGGCAGAGTCTGTATCACCATTAATCAACAAGATGGCACCGGTGGGAGGGAAGAGGCTCTCACTGACCTTGTGACTCTCTCCATTTCTGTGGCACAACACATGGAAGATTAGGGTCAAAGCACACCATCAAACAAATATAATTTCTGGCCTTCAACTTAAGTCATGCAAGTGTCACCTTTTCACCTCCAGCTCTCCGTGATTTCAGGCCAGAGCAGCCTGCTGTTGTTACTTGAGAGGTGCTACATGGAGTGGACAGAAATCCATACTGAGCAAAGCCCACGTGCCGAATAACTCATCATCCTCCTGGCCTAGAGACCCAACATGCCATGGCTGTGGGAAATGCAAAAATACCACCCTTAAAGAGCATTAAAAGCTCTTCTTCCAAGGGAAGGATGAGGCACGCTGAAAAATAAGCACTCATTATACTTATTTTAACAAGCAAAATATACAAACTTTGCATTGCCAGTCCTGAATTTTTTACAAGTACTTGGGTCTTCATTTTCCTGATATATCTCCAAGTCAGTCAAACTTCCAGAATTAACCCCTAAATTTGCATGGCAATGAAACACACAGAAACACACGCATTTATCAATGTTACTTAAGAAAGGTAAGATGATATAATAGAGAATCAATCACTGTTGAAAGCAAAACAGAACGGCAAAATAAAAGGCCTCCACCTGCTTTTAATTTGAACCCACACCACAAGGGAGAAGTTAAGACTCAAACAGGTATATACGCTCCTTTGAAAGGCTAGGTCTGTGTCTGAACAAAAGAAAGAGGCTTTTCACTTACATCCTGTGGTATCAAAGAGCCCATTAAAAACCAATAAAATATTATGAAGCTTTTTCCCTTTGTGGAAAAGTGCAATTAATATCCTTCAGCAGATGATTATTGATTTTTATAAAGCAATTTACAGGCTTCTAAAGTCATGATTATTCAACCCTCTGGGTGCCAGAAAGGAAGAGTTTTCAGAGGTAAGGACTGCATGCTCATTTCCACATCAGCACGGCCAGAATTTACAGACTCCTGATTTTTATTTTTTTTTTTTTGCCCCCCGGATATTTTTTGTTGTTGTTGATGTTGCAGTGCTCCAGCACAGGATTAACCCTTTTATCCCCTCCCACCTGAGACAGATCTTTTTTTTTTGTGACCGGTTCTTGAAGTATATCGCCTGTCAGATATTCATCCACTCCTCGCGGCTGGCGGGTTGGATGCTCAGCAGAGTAGACTTCATGTCAGAAAATCAGCAGCTGCTCATATATCACACTGGTCATTAGTAGAGGATCATTCTGGACCTTTGCCCACAGCACCTTGCTATGGCAAGAGAAGGGCTATAAAACCCTAGGCCCTGTCAGCTGTTGTCATTTAGGTGAGAATTTATCAGGTCTCAGAGTGCCCTCTGACTGGATTATTATGAATAATGAATGAAGCTTTATGCCACACTGAGGCATTAATAAGACTGGGATGACTGGGAGAAATTCAGTACAACATCATAGCGGTAACTTTCTGCGAGCAAGTACACAGCTGGTGGGCTCGCTGGATTTAGCTTATGTTAGATACTGCGACTGAAATGAGGAGCTCATTTAATTATTAAGCAAGCAGCGCGATGCTTCTGGTGTAGCCTATGGGTGGTATTACTGACCCACTCGTGGAGAGCTTTCAACAAAAGGCTTTCTACCCTCTAACCAAACTAATTCTGCTCTTAAGAAGCAGAATTAGTGACACCCCCCTGAACACAAATGCTAATCTTCATAATTATTTTTAACCCAAATTAAAAAGATGCAAGATCAACGATATAGCAGTAATTCTCTAAAATCTCCTCGCACAGAAGTAGTCTAACCTGTTGGTGGTACTCTGGGGACATTAGTCAGGATTACTGATTTTCTTCCTTATTTTTCCTCAGTTCATTCACAACATACACCATATCCCTACGGCACATAAATGAGAAACAGAGAAAGAAGGAGACAAAAAGGCAGCCACTGACCTAACCAGGAAAAAAGAAAAAATAAGAAGAAAAAAATAAGAAAAAAAGCAAAAAAAGGCAGATGCACAGCAGAGACTATTGGCAATAATCAACCTCCTGGTGCGGCAGTTCCAGCTGCACTCCAGAGGACCAAGCCCACAGAGCTGACAAGCACTGGAGGCTGTCGTTTATCTTGGTACCAGCATCGCCAGGAAAATGATTTTATAGGGTGAAATTCACTTTTGCAGACTATGTAATATCTTAGGTGCATAATATCATTAAAACCTTAGGCTCTTACTGTCTTGTACTGCTGTGTCCTCAGCAAAGCCAGCATGGTATCTTTCAAATTAAGATGTCATCTCTTGAGTAACTTTTTTTTTTCTTTCCCCTTTTAATCTGGCACGCAGCCTCCAGCCAATCCTTGCTAATGCTACGCCAGATCCCACTTCTTTCAAACAGCCTGAGAAGAGGAGGCAGGGAAGCAGGACCCAGCCGGAGCAGCAGTGAGTGCAGGCAGCACCTCTCAGCTAGGAGCACAGCACACATGAAGGGTGCTTCTGCTAATTACTGATCATGGCAGGCAGCTCTAGGACTTGGACTAACTCCAACACCAACCTCTCAACTACCTTTTCTTTCATTTTAAACAAAGCAAAGAGCCACCAATGCACAGCCAAATTATGAGCACAGAGAAACTTGCTCTTTTTAAAGGAGCATGACTACATAACTTCTGTCAGGGGCTGCATATAGGAAGCACTCAGGTAAAAAAGGTTCTGTTTTCATCTCTGTCATATAGCAAGAAATGGAGAACAGAAGGGTGACAGGGACCAGGGCTCGTGGCAGACTTGAAGCAAAGAACTGATCTGGTGGGTAGCCTGGGCAACCAACAGCAAACTGGGCAGTTGTTCACTGTGGCACCTGAATCTGACGTGCAATTACGTTAGAGAGGTTTAGGAAGCTTCTGTCCCAAAGTATTTATCAACATTATTATCCCGGATACTATTCATGTTACATGCTTTTAAACATGGTCACAGTATAGCAGAACTCAAAACACGTAGTTTGTAAATTAAAAGGCTTTGGTTTGTCCTTTCACAAATATTGCTGTTTCTGCTTTTTAGCTGTAGTTTTTTGGATCCGACCCTCAGAGAGAACTCATTTTCTTTTGCAAATGTTCAAGATCTTAAATCCTTAGTCAGATTTTACTTAAAGAAGATAAAGAAATAAACACCTCCCGAAGTTAAACTTTTTCAAACAGTACACACGAGAAGTTCCTAGAAGAGCAAATTTCATTGTAATAAAGGAAGCCGGTAGTCTCCAATTTGCTGTGATAACATAGCCTTTTTTCCATACTTCTGCTATTTCTTTGCAAAAAGGAAATTACAAATACGATGACCATTCCTTAATTTCTTTAGAACCTAGAAATAACGTTAAATGTTTCATTTTCTTTTTTGTATGTGTTAGAGACTTCTAATTATAACAAAAGTTCACGTACACTGGAACTCTGAAACCACCATGTACAACAACTACAGAAACAGAAAGATTCCTATCAACTTTTCCTTTCACTGGATTTAAAATATTTATCATGAACATCACTCACTTGATATTTTGTGGATAATATGTTTATATTTTTCCTGCTTTGATCTAGAATGGCTCGTATTTGCATCCTGACACTTTTGTTACATGCAGGGAATTTACAGATGGCAGCACAGTCATATGGTTTTCTAAGTCAAGGGTCTCTTCTTCTATCAGTCTTTCTTGCAATGGGTCAGGAAGATGAATAATCTATGCTTGAGTTCACATTGCTGAAACCAGCTTTGAAAAAGCTTTTTAGAAAGCTAGGAAATAGAAAAGTTGAGATTTCTGTCTCTCCCCTCCCCCCCCTCCCCTTTTTTTTTAAATTAATTTGTTTTTATTATTATATTAAATTATGACTTCAGGTGGTTTCATGGTTGCAGGAAAATTTGAACGTTCACAGCACTTTTTTCTCCAAGAGCCTCCACTTTTGCTAAGAACAGGCGCAGCCCTAGGTTGGATGAGCAGCAGCAAGAGTGGGAGTAAAAAGCAGAGCTGCCGGCCCCTTCGCTAATTAAACGACAGCTAGGGTTTGGGCTTTTTGTTTGTTTCTTATTTTTTAGGGGGCCTACAGGAACCTGGACAAGAGGAACCAGGCATTCACCTTGCTTCAGTTTCCTGTGTCACATTGCCCTGCTGAGGCTGGGCTGCATTTCTAGCAGTGGTGGTTGATAACATCATGTCTTGGCAGGTGTCTGCCAAGGATTTCCCCCCGTTCCCCATTCCTGCCTTCTCTGGCTGAGGAAAGCAAAAGAGAAAGGGTACTTCGGATATGAAGTGTTTGCTTAGAGTGCATTTATAAAGGAGGTTGCATATCCTAAAAGAGACCGTATTTTAAATTAAACTTGTTTTAAATTGCAGCACAAGATTAAGAGAAACCTGCCTACCCCCAGCCAAGGGAATCCTCACAATGTAATTAAGCAACACACCACAGCCCAAGTTGTTTTTCTAACTGGCAAGAGGTTTGGTTTTGTTTGTTCTCTATTTCTTACATAATATTTGCTAATTCAGATGTCTTGCTGCAAAACACCATTGTCAGTGACACTTAAAATGTGATACATATGTCACTGCTCCATGGTAGGGGAGGGTTTGCCCATGCGGTTACTCCTGAGTGATCATGACATCTCAAAATGTTCTCGTGTTTCACAAAGCATTACCACAATTCACTGCATCTCATCTTACAGAGGCAAACTCACTCCAGGCTTTCAAAGTCCAGAACTACAGAAAGCAGAACAATAAGGTTCTTGAGGAAAGACAGGAAGAGAAGTGGTAATTTGTAAATAACGGGTAAAAGTATGTGCACTGGAATGATGTGCAAGTTCAGTTGCATTTTGACTACTGAAAATAACCAAACGCATGGAAGTTAAACTGCTCCAAGTGTTGAGGTGTTCCCTGCCTGCTTGGGCACTGCACAGTGCTGAGTTTTCCCATGGGAACCATCTCACCTTTTCGTGGTGTGCCATTACAGCGGAGCCAATGCCTTTGAGAAAACACTCTGCATGGAAAGCCCCTACATCAGAGCTCACGCTTGCAGCAAAGCAAGCCATACAAGCACAGTGGGACATGTCTCCTTTGAGGCACCCATGCTTTTAGAGCATGCCTTTGGGTGTTGGGGACAACTGATAAACCATGCATCCGCCATCCCTTTGGCAAAGCATTTTCCCCAGTGAAACTGCAGCAGATTCAGGAGATGAACATTCCTGCTCCCGCCCCACCCCTGCACTCAGATGATCCAGTACCTTCTGGCAGAGCTCCACAGCTTCTCCCGTCAAGAGGACTCAGCATTGTTCCATGCAGAAGCAATATGGATCTTCTTGGACCAAAAGAAGTAACAGAGATCAAATCCAGTTGTGTTTTCCATCGGCCATACTGCTGTGAAGTCTTTACAGCAGAAAGGACAATCAGACACTCTTCCCAGAAGGAAAACACACAAATTCCTACAGCTTCACTACTGTAGAACAACTAAAAGTCTGCACTTGTTACCTTTTCTGACAATTTGGGATTTTCACTCTGTTTTCTTCTGCTTGCTGAAGCTATTTCCTTCATTTTAGTACTTCAGATTTGGGTTAAGTCACATTTCTGTGCGTTCTGTTGGTGGGCACCCTTCACTTTGTGCTTTGGATGAAGGCTGCAGGCAGCCACGCTCACATATCTGCTTTTAAAACACGAGACTCTTCCTGCAGGGAGACAGCACTATTTTTTATTTTTATTTTTTTTTAATTTTTAGGCAGCATAACCTAGGAGCATCGGTATAATAATCTTTTAATTGTAATTGAGCTAATGGACACATCTAAGAATACAAACACTGGCTACCCAGCTTTATTTTATTATAAGCAATAATGAGTAGGTACCCATTCATTTTAAAACTTGATGTATACATAGTAAAGTTAATAAGAACCTAGAGTCAATTAAAATAACAATTAGGGCATTTTATTGATTTCCAGCTTCCTCCAGCTACCTTTTATCTGTAGTAATTTTGTGGCACATAGCACACTGATCTTGTAGCTTCTAAGGAAAACAATCATTTCCATTTAAAAGCTGTATTTACTTTACTACAATTGAGCAAAACAAGGTGCTTTAACAATCTCTGGTTTGCTATTATATATGTCTAATCTACTTCATTTATGCTATTTTGTAAGCTTGAAAAATGTTTTTAAGCTTTACAATTTCTTAAACTTGGATTAGGAGAGTCTGGGATAGATGGAAGAAAAGAATAGTCTTAACCAGCCCATATTTTGTATGTGCTAATTCGAGGTTCTGTTCTGGAGAAGAACTTTTTTTTTTTCTAAATTTATTTCCAACTACTTTTGTTTTCCTTGAGGGACCTTTGAAACACTATATTGCTACTTTTCATGTTTTTTATTTGCCCTCTGGAACAATAAAGGCTCAAAGGTTCATAAATATGCATTCTGTAAATGTATTATGCTGACAAAGTGTTGCTCAGATAGCTGCTCTTGCCTTTAGGGAATGAATAAGTTTACAGCATGCTTAAACAACAGTGTAAGGGGAAAGAGAGAGAGAGAGGGAGAGAGCTGTGTCAGCGTGTGGGCTGAAAATGGAACAAAAGAGGTATCCTGAATGCCCAGAGAAAATAGAAAATAAAGTTAGACAGGACACCCAGCTAGAGCTTTGGAGTAAGGGTGGCAGTGTTACTCACTAATGATGCTTTTGAGGGGGAATCATAGATTTATCTTCAGGAAAGCTACGCAGCCAGGACATCATAAAATATCCAACTCTATTTGCTAATTTTAGCATGTGAATTGGGGTAATTCCTTTGTTCCTCCCAAAACAGCGAGTTCCTGGCGGGGTTCTTGTCCGTGTTAACTCTCATCCCAGCAGACACAGCTCTAGCTCAGCTTTGCTCATCTCTGGCTTGCTGGAAGCTTATGGCTGGTGCTTGTCAATATGTGCACTTTAGGTAGGAAGAAAACACTTAGCAATTAAAAATACCATTTAAACGCATACCTCCAAACTGGCACATTAATTAACATTGATGTGACAGTAGGTTTTGACAGACAAGCCTCAGGACTAGCCAAAGAAGGAGAGATGAGGAACACGCTTATATCTGAAATAAAAGCTGCTGACAACCCTTCCATCACATTTTTAATACCAGGCATTTCTTAAATGCTGGGAGTTCATGTCCAGGTTTAGGAGCAGGGGCAGCAGGGAGACACATCACAAACAGCAAAATGTCACGTGCGGTATTGCACATCAAACTGCAATAAGCCTGGAGAGAGCAACATTTCACAGCAATGCTTCTCCTCGTCTGAGCAGCCAGCACACAACCAACTCGGTTCAACTTACTTCCATCCCCACCTGACAGCACGTATAACTAGAGAGACATGCTATGCCTCTGCCCTTTGCAGGATGACGACTCCTGCAAAGTTATATCTCTATTTACTGCTAAACACGCCAGTACTGCAAGGCTACAGGTCATCTCTTAGACCTACAAATCTTAAGTCCCTGTGGTTTTGTATGGATAAAATCCTCAGCAATAAAGTACCCAGGCAGTTATTACTTCTGATTTCTTCATAGTCTTTGAGCTATTGGCTAAATGTCTCCTAAGCAAATACATATTCTCACTTCATCATGTAGGCTCATGCCTGGTTCTTTTCTTGGTGAGTGTTTTGGGATCATCTGTCATATGTCAACACATGGCTGCAAAGAATATTATTTGTGGCTTGAGATTGTTCTCAGACTAATTAGGTCTTTCTAAGCATTGTACCTTTCCTGGTCTCCTTCACTTCATTCTTCTTCCACTTAACGTTATACCTCTTTTAGGCCAGGAGTAATATCTAAAGCTTCTCAATATTTACTTCCTATTAGCTTTTCCATTCTTGCTTTGCTTCCTCTTCTCAACTGTGAACAAAAGCAATTTCCAGTAGTAGATTTAAAGGATGCTCTTTTAGCTATGTAAACATTTATCAATGCTTTCAAAAGTAAAATATTAACAAAGCCCCTTCAAATAATCTCTGCTATGTTGTATTATAGTATTCTCAAAAATATCCCTCATTAAATTAAAACCCAGTTGAAAGATCACTCACATTCACAATATACAATGAAGAAAACTACACAGTTTCCAATCCGAAGTTATTCTCTCCAGAGAAGGCAGGTCTTTGCAAAAGTTATAATCAAGCTACGCACCAGCGAAACCAGCTCAAAGCACCGCAAAGAAAACATTGCAAAATATGCTTCCTGAAACCAGATTCCAGACATATGTAAGTCTGCTTTGCTGTCTGGCGTTCAGCAAAGCCCCAGACACTGCTTAGGGCAAGTTTTGGTGTTTGAGAGGCTAGCATCCTCAATTAGCCCTCTGCTTATCCCCAGCGCTTATCCACCTTGGAGCACCTGAATTCAATCTGCTCTGCAGCAGCCAAGCTGGGGTCAGCAATGCCCACCCACCTCAAACGCCCGGAAAGGTACCTTGCTAGAGAGAGGAACATGGTAAAAGGACTTGAAGGGAGTGGTGAAGGCTCTCCAAGAGGTTTTCCCTGTGAAAGAGGATGACGAGGCAGCCAGATGAACACATCTTCTGCAGTGAATGCATGAGCTGCCTCCCCACGCCCACCCCCAGCCTTGCACGTGCAGCAGCAGGGGTCTAACAGCCTAAGAAACCTTGAGCACTGGAGAACTAAAACTCCTCCAATCGGCACATAAAGTTGGAAACAGAACAAAATAAATACAAAAATCATTTCTCTCGTCTTTACAACTGTTCTTACAACTCTGTGTGCTGAGACTTTCGCCATCCTAATTTTCCTTTGCTGACAAACACTTGCTCTGCCCAAGCATAGTTATTTCCATAAAGTTCTTTTGTTTTCCTTAGTTAAAAGTATAGAAGTTGCCACCTTTGATGTACTGTGTGGTCCTGCACCTAAAATTGAAATGTTAGCCCAGTATTTGACAACCTTTTTCAGGCAGCACCTCTGGATTCAATGCAACCCAAGCCCACTGGCACCCCCAAAAGCCTACTTCAGAGCACAGAATAAAAACAGCAATTTCCTTGCTTAAAATGGAGCCATCTCCCTCCTCTCCCACCAAGGCAGTATCAGTAAGTTTTCTTAAAAGTTTATCCTGACATAATTAAAACATTAACTTGCATAAACAGAGCAGTGCATTCCCTGAGAAAACCTGGGGGGGAAAAAAAGTGCTACAAAAATGCCTTTACATATATTAAGAATAAAGAACTTCGATCTGTTTTCAGAGCAAATCTCAACACCCACTCAACTGGCAAATTGATTTAGTAGCTCCTCAACACTCTGGCATAGCAGGACTTGGAGCTAAAAGGAGCTGCTCTACTACGGGACGTCCTCCGGAGGCACGGCAGCAGCGCAGGGGGCTTCTCCCGCAGGCCCAGGGCTGCATCAGACAGCTCAGACCTAGCCTGAGCTCAGTCTGCAGGCACAGCCAGCCCCGGCTCAGCACCTCCACACCACTCGGTACCTGTTTTGTTCCCCATGAACCGGCACTGATTGCAAACAGGGGGTGCAGTTACATTGTTTGCCACTACTTCGATGATGCCCACTGCTAGCAAAAAGAAAATTTCCCAGTATGGACCAGGCTGGGTTTTAAATTGCTATTGTATGGAATAAATCCTTCACAGTCAATGTAGGACGGAGGAAGGGGAATATAACAATCTGCCTGCCAGCCAGGTTGTTCAGTCTGCAAGCATTCAACGGCAGAAGAAAGGGGAGAGTCCTAAAACAGGGAAGGGAAAAAAGAAACAGGCTCCAGGGATATTCAAGACAGAGACAGACCTACTGTGAGGGTTTCCAACAGAAAGATAACAGAACAAGACAGGGGATACAGATGCACACACATTCTGCATCTCTCCTATAGATCTAATTTAATAAAGCACAATTGATGATCTTTTTTTTCTTTTCCTTTTTTTTTTTTTTTTTTTAAATCTATTATTAGGTTTTTCAAGTGTGTAAGTGTTTCTTAATCAAAAGAACAGTTCCATACAGCTCTTGACATCAAAGGAGAGCTTTTCCAAAGCTATTACAGTATCAAAGTAATATTCTGTGCAGAATCTAAGGTGAACCATTGGAATAATCCTTCTGGGATAGAGATAAAAAATGCTGCATTCAATGTTGCCCAGAAGCATCCAAAGCAATCTATCAAAAAGGCCATAAAAATATTGGGCCACACTTACTTGATGCATGTACTCACCACTACTATTATTTTCCTCCATTTTCTCTTTGTCTGCTTAGCTACTAATCTTGCCTTTGTCTGAAAGTTCCTGCTGTATATATATGAAAGTAACAGCACTGATTAGCGAGTCACAGGAGGAAATGACCTCTGATGTGCTTCAAATCCATAAACCTTTTATACAGATGAATCATATTACGAAAAAAAAAAAAAAAAAAAAAAGTATTACAGCAAAAATAGCAGCATTGCGGCAGCACTAAGGTGAGACTGGCTGATATTAGCAATCTTTTTCATATACCCTCAATAGATTTTCAGTATGTTAGAGTCAGTTATTAGCAACTTCTCTTCTGCTTTTTGTATGTGTATTTAATAGTAAACTATATTTAACTACAGGAGCTAGTTTGATCATCCATTTCGATAAGAATTTGGCCAGCCAACCACCCACTAACTTAATTATCTGCACCGTGCAATACACAGACTTCTCTCTCCTCCTGTCTGAGTGAAATATTGGTTTATTTGCAGAAGAGATGAGCAGTTTGGTAGCCGGGGCAGTTACGTAAAACTAGGGGCTTGGGGAACAGAAGGAGAGAAGGAAGGAGAAGTTCCCAAGCAGCAAGAGCACTTCCATCCGACAACAGCAGTTAACTTGCTCCTTGAACTTCACATCTGGTAACATTTTCATCTTTTGCAAACTTGTAAAATGTTATGGTATTTTAGACAGTGGGAGTTCATTTCCAAAAGAAATTTTAACAGTACAAAGAGACCACAAAATCCATTCCTCACTGGGCCGTAGGGTTTTCTAATTCTTAACTCGTAGTTTACTTCAAGAATACCTTAGAAGTTCTCCATTTGCTTTTAATACTTTGGGGAATATTTTTAGCATCAATTTTCAGCAGGCTTAGTATGCATATATAGAAAGGCTGTATCTTACGTATCCTCATGATTAAGGGATACATTTGGCCAGTTGTTAGCTTGATACAGATGAAAGATTTTCTCCTTGGCTGCCTAATGAGGCCCGCGTGGGAACCAGAGGCAACTTCCCTGTGGCATGCACAAGCCTGCTACCAAAACACATCTAGAAGTGATATCTCTGCAGAGGAAGACCCGACATTTGCTAGAGCTAGGGATGCCACCTTTAAGGTCCCAACTGGGAGTGCTGAGGGCATGCAGAGGGGAAGGAGCAGCCTCCCAGCCCCTCAAAGGGGACACAGCACTCGCCTGCAGCCACAGGAGGAAGGCTGCAGCCGGTGCCATGGGATGCTCGGCTCCCCTCCGAGCAGAGCCACAGAAACACAGCCAGAGACCATAGTGTGTCACCCCTCCTTCCCTGACACAACTGCTAAAGCTACATTGGAAACTACGTCTTAAATGAAAGCAGCAAAGATTTATAGTTTGATACTAAGCAAGCTTAATGCCCAGCATTGGCAGTACACGAGCAGCCTGAGCCACTTGGCCACAAAGACCCAACACACCGATCGCGTGGGTTGTAGACACTCTGCAACTGAGCTCCGCTTTAAAACATGCATGAGAAATACCCATTTAAAGTGTTTGTTTCTTTTATACTTACATACATTGCTGCAAGATGGCTGTCCACAACACGTGGAATTAACATCTGCTCCTTCTGCAATGGATTATTTTTTTAGAAGTAAGATTTGTGATGAGGTGAAGCGAGCTGCCTAACTCAGCCACTGCCAGCCCTGCATGTGTGCTGCTACAGTACTTGTGCCATTCCCTCTCTAAATCAGCATCATTACAGGGCATTACAAAGTAACATGATTGTAAGGAAACATTCAGGAAACCTGTAGTGACCCAAAATGCAAGATTCTTGCCTCGGTCAATGATGAGATAACGTCATAAACAACAGACCTGCAATGAACTTTTTTTTTGTGCACCTACTCCTGTGATAAAAGTGGGGTGAAATACTTGCAGATACTACAGATTTAATAACTGTCTAGATTGGAGAAAAACAGAAGGAACTGCAAGATTCATTTATCCAACATAAATAGTTGATTGTTTGTTTGTTTGTTTTTCCACTATTGTCAAACAGAAGACAACACAGTATAGGAAAACCAATGGAGAGCGCTGTTTTTTTTTCCTGCCAACTTAAGTTTGTTCAAAAATGTCTTCGGTATAAGTTAACTACAGAAATAGACACACCAGCAGACAGATCTGAAAAAATATTAAGCCTTTACATAGAGGCAAATTCCACATTAAAGGAACAAACTGCAGTTGTAGCAAGGAAGGGGTGATCTGGAAGACATTGATCCTGCTCAACCTCAGTCACCAAACTTTGCCTGCTTAATGCAGAAGCGAGGTGGTCAGGAGACAAAGAGCTGTTCATCAAAGTAACACTCTGGAACAACCCTTGTCACACTCAGACAAAAATTAAAAAATTAAATCCATGTGTGAGCATTTGTGCTTTTGAACAACTTGATGAATTACTGAGTTTGCTTGTTTTTTGACCACACAGCACAGATTATTCCTGTGCTTAGTTTCAAACACAGGCAATCTCTATGAAAACATGGTGAGCTGAGCAGTTCTTTATACAAAGACATATGCTTATATGCTTTTCATTTAATGTAGGCCATAATACTAACCATCATTTGTATCTGCACTGCAGTTAATGGCTTCTTATTTGCATTACAAAATGCAATCAATCTTGAGTGAGTAAGACACGGAGCTACAAGCTATTTGTTACAGGTAAAATGTTTCAAGGACAGTACTCACAGTACTTCCAACACGGCATGGATAAAATAGCACAGGAAACTCAACAGCTCCGAGGACAAGATGGAAGGAGGCAGTTACAGGAAGAGATTTTTATCCTATGGAAAATGTCATTTTGTCGCCTGCGTATTTGAGAGACTCATGTATTCTCTTATTTCCTCTGCCTCACTTGTCTGCAAGATGACAAGTGATGCCCAACTACTTTGGCATATCATCTTGCATTGTGTCATTCCACCACCTGCCAATGCCAGTGGCCCATCAAGCCTGAGAAATCAAAAGAAGCAATTTGCTAGAAACTGGAAAGAAAAGAAAAAAAGTTTTAGCCAAAAATAGAAACGGTAATTTTGTATTAGTAAACAGAACAAGAAATATTGATCTACAAAAGTAGGTGAGCATAAGCAATTTAAGTATCAGTCTCACAGGCAGATTCAAGAGCCACAGAATGGCTTGGGTTGGAAGGGACCTTTGAGATCATCTAATTCCAGCCCCCCTGCCACGGGCAGGGAATTTAAAGACATTTCAGGACTAGTATGTTGGTATCTCTGTGGAAGATGACATCCATCTCAGAACAAATAGGATTCTGCAAAGCACTGCTCCTTCTTTTATGACATCATGTTGTGAGAAAAAAAAAAAAAAAAAAAAAAAAGAAACTGGAATTTTTAATTAAAAAAAAAAAAACAAAAACAAAAAAAAAAAAACACATTATGGAAGCATAACCAAACATGCAGTTTTCTTTGTTGGCAACAATGAAAAGAAGTTCCAAGGGAAAATAAATAAATAATCATTGCCTGGATCCTCACTTGTTCTTAAACTTTAGTGCTGAATCAAAGACATATATATGTTACACAACTACAAAAATATCTTTTTTTTCCCCTACAGTCCACATCTATCAACAAAACTGTCTTTCAGGAGGGAAAAAAAAAAAAAAAAAAAAAAAAAAAAGGAAAAGGAAAAACAAGAAAGAAATAACACTATTTGCTTTGGTCTGCAGTGAATATTAATGGCCAAAATACAAAGAAAACAGCAAGTTTACCAGTACTAGCCAAATTACAGCAATCACTGCAAAAGGTGCTATTCTCTGGGTAGCGGCTTTGTTACTTGTAATGCTGTACAAGTACTCTTCATAGGAGTGTTTGCTTAAGATCTAATCTCACACTATGCAGAGCCTACTTGAGATCTCCACCCAGACAAATTTTTCCACTCCAAGTCCCGCATACTGTGGCTCTCAATTTTCTTGATAGCTTTCATGTGCAAATTATGTTTTGTAACGCATCCTTTTGATCCACATCAGTAACACAAAACCTGCTTGGACTGGAGGCTCCTAGTCCAACTTAGCTGCAGTCCCAGTTACAGGGAAGTAGTTCTCCGTGTTGCCAGATCCTCTGAATGGAAAGGGATGGTGATGTCCCACTAGGAAGTGGAGAAAGAAATCACTAAAGCAAAATGCAGCAGAAACAAACACATGAGAAAGAAGGCACAAAACTACTGGGAGAATAAGTACAAGGATACCAAGCCAGATGCTGTGAAAATGGCATAACATTGAAAGGAAAGATTGTCAAAGCACAAAAAAAAAATAAAAAATAAAAAAAAAAATCACAGGATGGGGCAGAGCTAAAAGGCAAAAGGCAGAACTCAAAGCTAAGCATGGTGTGAAATGTAGAATCCCACAGAAACTGGAAATGCTAAAAAAAAAAAGCCAGAAGCACTGTAGGAACTGGCTACGCTCCAGAAACAGCAGAAAACAGAGCTAGGAATATACAAGAAGGGCAAAAGCTGTAGGGTTTGCATGCTGCTCCGAAGTTGTCGGACTCCTCTGCAACTCCTGCTCACTTACACAATTTGCTGTGAAGCATCATGCCTGGGAACATCTGCCTGGTACATGATGGAAACCCGTATCATGGAAGTTACATGGAGAAATAATATGGAAACAGGTGTAATTACAGCCAACCTGTACAACGAGGGCTGTTAAGGTAGAGAGCAGCCACGTTTGTCCACACTGAGCAGCAGGATCAGGCTTTCCAAAAGCACTCCAATGATGTTTGCAGATCTCCAGTTTAAGAGCATCTGCGATTCCCACATCCACACAGTAAATGCTGAGTACATGTGAATGATCAGGTTCCTTTATTGTGTCTAAACGTGGGCATCCAGAGCGTCCAACAGAATAGATATTCCTACACCATACATCTTTAAGTCTTTGAGTTTAGGAATGCTGAGCGTTACAAAGCAGGCCCCATCCCCAGATTTCAGTAATAAAAGCTAGCACAGTGCACGTCAGCCTCACTTCACCATGTAGAAGCTGCTTTGCTCTCTGCGGTCTGCCACCAGGTAGGAGCATGGTTGGGTGCCCTGTGAGCAGAGAGCAGCCGGACAGACGGAGCTCAGAAACAGCCCTCGTGCTGGAGCTTGATTCCTTGCTGGGGTTTGCTGTTTTTTCTTACAAATATTTCAACAGAAAACAGCCCCAAGACTATGACACGTTTGTCATATGGCAATTAAACAGCTTCAAATGAGGCATGCGTGTTTCCTATGTACATCTGTAGCAGACCAAAAGTGATTCTGATGCTACTCCAGCAATGTATGGTCATTGTAGGGTATACATGCAGGATTTTAAGGGAATAATGCATCTCCAAGGACATTTTCATGGATTAAATGTCAGGTATGAAATATTGCATTGTAACTTAGTTAGGACCTTAAAGAATGAATATAAAGACAATTATTGAGAGGTCTGAAGAACACAATCGATCTCACTTCAATTTAAACTCCAAGGTGCTTTATGCAGTCAAATAAAATAGAATTTATACTTTATAGCTTTTCATTATATAAAATTATGAAGTTATGTAAAGTTGTAATGCTGACCATATTTTAAGTTGATAGGAACTGCAGAATTTCTGGTTGAAAAGCAAGATGTGTTTTAGGACCATATCTTACACAAAAGTTCAAGCTTAAGTACTGTGAAATAAAAACAAATTACAGTCTGTGGTTCTTTTTGCAGTAATCTGATGGTCCATATAAAGTCTGAAATTAAAAGTAAGGAAGAAACAAAGAGCCAAATTCCAACAAGAGCCCCATAAAGCAGGCAGAAGTTACACATGTGGAACTTACACCTACAAACCACTGCCAGTGCTCCAATTCAGCATGAGGCAGCTTACCACGAGTTTGTTTAATCAGATGGCAAACTGCTCAACACAGAGAATGTTCTCACACAGGTGCACCGCTTACTTACAATGCGATTCTGATCACGATTGTGGCATTTCAGTACCACTATAATAATAAAATCTTATTTCTAATTCAAATTTCTTACAGGAAGGAAATATAAATCATTAATTGCAAAATGCATGCAAAGTTCTGACAGCACACAGTACCGGAATACCTAAGTTGCCTTTACAAAAGCCTGTGGAAGTTGTTAGATGTATCGATGCCATCTAAAGAAAACATTTGAGCAAAGACTGAAAACAATAAATGGGAGGGATGTGGCATCTGTGAAAAGCAGGGTGTCCCGTCCTGTGGATGTTAACTGCGTGTCATCTGTTCCTATGCGTCTGGGACCACTGTCACTGACCTGTGCACTCTCAGAGAAAAAAAGAAAGCAATTCTCAAGTAAAACACGATTTCATAAATAGACGGGTTCACATCATAAGCATTTCATAATTTAAAAGGCAAAATTCAAAAAATAAAAATAAAAATCGGGGGATTTAGCTCAAAACAATCATCACCCTTCTGCAACAGCTTTAACAAGATGACAGCTCTCCAAATACTGCATTGGCAGAGTTTCACAAGGTCTGCCCGGAATTTGTGGCTCTGCGAGGGATGTCCAAGTATTACAGCGACAGAAAGCCAACGACAGATATGGGTCAGCTGCGTGATCCTTTGCCCTTCTAGCAGGAGCTGACACAAACTGCCCACTGCTTCTGAAAACTCCAGGCAAATGGGTCATTTCTTCCAATTGGTTATCCCCAGAGAGCAGCAAGCAATGGGGGAGGAAATATTGCGGCCCAAAGGCCCCGTGCTGCCGGTCGGATCAATGGCCAGTGTCAGCAGGCTGCTATTTAATGATGCTCGAACCAGCGCCAGCTGCGCTAACGGCCACACTCACCACTGATACCCACCCACAGCACGCAGCACTCTGCAAAGACCAAATAATTGCCTCATTTTGCAGAATAAGGAAAAAATTTAAAGGTGTCTTACATTTTATGAACGTAAGAGCAGTCCTTATTTTTTAACAATGAAACCAAGTGCACATTGGTGACAGCACAACGCAACAGCCAGGAACAGCAAATGCATCTGGGTGACTGCAGGCAGCTTACAAACCTTCCCATAAAGAAGCAGGGAGTACTTTGTGAGCCTTGCTACTATATACACACACACAAATATGTACAGAGTTATTATTCCATGTATATGTTTTAATTACAATTTTAAGGCAAGAAGTGTTTGGTAAACTTAACAGAAAAATCCAATACTGAAGCTCCTATTTTATTCATACATGGATCTAAGTAGAAGTAAAAAGCCAAGCAACAAATTCAGCCAGTATCTCTTCACTGGGTGGCGAGTCAATGGTATTTTTAAATAATCTCCACCATTTATTTCCAAAAATCCTTTATGCTTTCATTTATATTTAGGGCAGCTTCTGCATTGCCCAAATGACAGACGGTATTAAAGAGTGGGACATGGCACAGTTTTGTAAGTACAGTTCCAGTGAAGCTAAACAAGTAACTGATAAGCACATGTAAGAATATTCTCACTCCAATTTTTCTACTTCTGTAGAAGAAAAAAAAAAAAAAATCAAAAAAAAAAAGTAAATAAAAGTAGCAAAAATACCACAGGAAAACAAAAACAACACAGGGCACCCCACATCCTACTTCTGCTATTGTACATGGACGGAGTTGTTGAGGACACCCCCAAACCACGTAAGCTCTGGAGTGGAGCACCCAAATTACACGAAGGAGATGACTGTGCACAGTTCTTCAAATTACCCACCTGCTTTTATTATTGGAAATTCTGTGCTAACTACCCACAGAGACTCCCACCTGAGCGCTGTTTTTTCCAGTCAATCTGTGTTTTAGCCCCCAAACACATGCTACAGATCTCCCAGCTAACAGATAAAGGACAAGCAGCCTTTCCTTTGAATTCTGAAGTGCTCAGTGCATACTGCAGCTGGAGACCCCCACATTTCCAAAGCCTATCGTACAGGGCACAGAATTCAAAAAGCCCTCCGCAATATTAACGCTTTAATTAATTTTCTGCCCTGAAAGCCCCTTAAAACATTAAGGCTGGTTATCAGAAAGCTGTCCTGTATCTCCCTGGCAGAGCATCTGCCCTGGAGGAAACCCCTTCCAGCTACAGGTGGACCTTCACACCTGGCCAGACTGGAGGCAAGCAACAAGTCCTCTTCTGGGGGCTGAGGTCAGTGCAGCTGTATTGGGCCTTTCCTTCAGAAAACAGACTTGGAATTCAGTTTCCCCCTCTCCAGTGAAAGTACAGCAGGAACATTTTTAATCCTTCTGACAGATCATTGTATGGAAAAACTGTAGCCTGAAATAGTTGTGTAAGAATCAGCAACAAAAAAGTATTTCTAAGAACACACAATGAATCCTGCAAAATTAAATTCCCTTAAAACATATTCTTCTGTAAGAGTAGAAGCTCCGAACCACTTGCAACTCCTTTCTGTTTTAGGCTTTTGAATTACACTGTCATCACAAATGAATCAAAATCAGATGAAATTCCACCATGGTGGACTTAAGTGTGCACAAGAGATGCACACTGACACAGTACCTCTAACTTTCCGGCTTTCCAGAGCCAAAATATCTGGTCTATATGGCTGCTGCTGGGAAGTAAGAGCACAGAGCAGCACATGCAGCTTCACCCCATGCCAATTCCATGCTTGGAAGCAAAGGCAACACAGGGTACACACAGCCACCATGTCCTCTCCACCACCTGTACTGCACCGCTGTGGAAGGGGGCAGAGAAAAGACCCCAGTAAAAGACCCCAGTTGCCAGACGGCTGCAATACCCAACTATCAAGTCAAACACACGCCCTGTAAAAGCTCCAGTACAGAAATGATGTACTGCCACTACCACCACCCCAACAAATCAACCATTTTTAAAGACTATTTCTTATGATGAAGAAGGAATTGAATTCTTGTTTTAAGAAAATTGTCTCATAAGAGTGAGTTTTTGTCAGATTTGTAACTGTATGTCATACTTACCTGCTTCCACTAAGTTTGTTGACAAAAGTTTTATCCTTGGAATTTTGCTTTCCCATTGAATATTTGGGAAAAATTTACCAAAACTACTGCTCTGAACCCACCCCCTCCTCCCCCCAGGAGTCACTTTCGCTCACAAATCTCAGTTTCAAAAAACTTCCCTAGGCAAGTTTCCACCAGCACATGAGAGTTATAAAGTTAGAGTTCCCATAATCACCGGTTATTCAGATGCACATAAGCTCCTTTCCTGTCCTTGGTGGCCAGCTACCTTTCTTGACGCATGCTCCAGAAGACAGAAACACAAAGTTAGGTCAGCATCTTGACTTCCCTGCTTCACCCAGGTGGGCAGAACCGTGCTGTGACAGGAAGCATCTAGTAGATTTAGAAGGTAACTGCTGAGATCATCCAGGCCATAAACATCACAGAACATTTAAATCAAGTTTTACTGACAAAAATTTTATTTTACACTCTAATAAATGAATATAGTGTACATGTCACATAGATGATACATATGTACTACAAGAACATATTTATTTGTTTGCAACAAGTTTGAGAAAATAAAACATCTTCAGTTCTTCATTTCAATATCTGACTTACTTTTTTTTATAATACAAATAACATTTGAGGAGCGGTATGGGAACAAACAACTGCCGTAATTTGAACCTGGGAAGTTTCTGACCAAACAAAAGGAAAATGACGCTTACAGTGAGGCTAGCTAAGCATTCAGCAGGCCACCCAGAGAGGCTGCACAATCTCCATCCCTAGAGGTTTTCAAGATGCAACTATTTGAAGCCCTAAACCCTGTTCTGAATTCAGCACTGACCCTGCTCGTAGCAAGAGGATGGACTGAAGACCTCTCCCAAGGCCCCTCTCAACATAAACGCTTCTACAGCTCATGTTTCAAACAAGCACCAGCCAAACTCAAACAGATCAATGAACCCTTCCCTCGTCCCATCTCCCAACAAAATCATATACCAGAAAATGCAATACTCATCGTTAAGGATCATCTTTACAATGGTCCAGCATGACTGAAATCAAAGAAACAACCGCCAATAAAGTGTACAGAAAACTGCCAACACCATATATTAAAGGCAGCTAGAAGGTAGAGAGGAAGCAGGGAAGTCCAGCACATCTCTGCTCTGTCTTGGGGACCAATCCTGTCCAGTTTGAGACTTTTCTATTGTTAGGAGTTAAATATAAAGCAAATGAAACTATATGGAAGGACTCGATGTACCAAATTTCTTGATTTCTTTTTATTTCCATACGAACAGAAGATTTCTATCAAACAAAAGGTGTTAAGGCCTCCACGCATCATTAAGGCAGTTGTAGAAGAACAAATTCAACATTTAGATGACATCGTATATACTGACAACAAACAATAAACATAAAACACTTAAAAAAGAATTTACTTCGTGCCAACTGGCAACTGATCCTCTAAAAGAAATTATTCTAGTGCAAATTCACTACCTGACTGACATCCAGCTCTCTTATCCTACAGTCAAAAAATCCTGACTTCTTAATTTCATGGAAAATTCATAATATACCTTTTGCCTTCAATCTCAACAGATGTAGAAGGATAAAACAACCAGGAGCAATCAAAGGTCAGACACTGTGATCACCAGTGCATCTCTGCAAACACAGTCTTCTAAGTCTGAAAGCCTGTAAAAACTGGAAGCCAAACAGTACACACAGACAATGCAGAAAGCAAGCTACCTCATTTGCAGCTGGCTCAATTTTATGCCCACTATCCTGCAGTGTAACATAGTGTACCCTCGGTTAGGCAATTTGCAAAAGGCACCGAATGAGAGAAATCAGTTGTAGGGGTGGGACAGTAACAAAGGAGCAGCACACCAAACACTAAACCCAGCCAGGGAAGCTCTTACGCACATCCTTACTTGAAGCAAAGGTACAAGCATTGTAACCAAGTTGCTTTAACACAAGAAAATAACTGCTAGCTGTACAAGCATAAAAAGAACAAGAAAAGTTACATAAGGTAAATAAATGAAGAAATGAAGGACAAGAACCGTAGCTGAAGGGGTAGAAAACTAAATTGTAGCCCAAATTCAAGAACTTTTGAAGTGCTTGGAGGAATAGGATCTACTCCAGCTCTGAAGTCCTAAAATAAGATCAAACTTGTGGAACTGAAGTACCTTAAAAACACAAAACAAGCAGTAATTTGGTGTAGTTCCTTCTTCAGCACATGAAACAGCTAAAGCCCAAAGACAGTAGTTTATTCCTGTCAATTTTGGTACTTTGAAGGGAGGAAAAGAAGTCAAAACTGACACAGAGGTTAAAACAGTGAAGATGAAAGGAAGTACATGGGCAGTGAAGAGGGGTGGAATCTGGCATTACTAACTTTGAGACATCTGATAGGCAGGCATGTCAGAGGGAGAGAGAGGTTGTGGCCCTGGAAAACAGAGAGGCAAGTAAAATTGTCAGGGATGTTAGAAAAAGTCTAGAGGGAGTTGGGAATAAAAATTCGATCTTTGCATCAACAGGTCTAAGACTGTGCCTGGACACTCAAGGAATCAACCGGAGATGGAAGCAGGGGAGAACCAAACTGGGGAAGGGAGCACTGGATCTTTGGGGCATTAAAACAAATAATGGAAAACAAAAATGGAGAAGGATGTTCAGGTATGTAAAATGAGGGGCTGCTAAATGGGAAATAAAGGGCAAAGTGTTAAACAGAGAACCAGTTAAGATGATTGGTGCTACCCACTTCAGGACAGGGGGAAAATAGAAACTTGGTCACTAGTGAAGGCACTGAGAGGTGTGAGACCAGGAAATGAGGAGGAGTTAAAGAGGAGAAGTCATTCAAGAAAGGAGCAAGAAATGCACCAAAAACACAGACAGAAAAGGGGTAGAGCTCATACAGGTAAGAGACAGAGGGGTCTGGTTCAGAAACAGATTCTGAGAAAGCAGAACAATTTCAAAGAAAATAGATCTTGTCATGTAAAAAACAGGGTATGAAGATACATTTTGTGTCAGAAGTGGATGGAGAACTAAAATGAAAAGCAAACCTGGAAGCAAGCTCAACAAGAAAGAAAAAAATATTGAATAAACGTGGTTACAAAGTCCATCTGGAAGGAGAATTAAAACAGGTAAAGCAGAGATGAGTCCAAAGCTTTGTTGTGCTGCCATTCTTCAAAGACATTCAGAAAGGCAGAATTGGAAATTAAGAAATTACAAGACAAGATGTCTGGGGAGAGGAACAGAGACAGAGCAGCGTGAGAAGCGACCAAAGAAACCACATATAGAGAAGCAGACAGAGATGAAAATAAAGACCAGCGAGTCAAAGGAGGTAAGGCCAATGAAGGAAGGAGGCAGCTGAGAAGAGTAAAGGAGTCAGAAAGGTTAATAGACTGGGGATCCCAAAAGGAGTGAGTGACAGGGTAGAGGAGAGAGAAAGACAGATATGCTGAAAGAGAGCAGGTAGTGATCAGAGAAAGGGAATTTTAAAATGAGAGATAATAAAGCAAACAGTACTTAGTAAAGACAAGGTCATGGGAATGATTGAGGCAGTGAGAAAGCCTGTCTAAAACCAGAAATCAAAGGTGGAGGCTGGAAAAACAGCACGAAGAACAATGGAGTTAAGTACTTATCAGAAGAAAAAAACTGCGTCTCCCTATGGCGAAGAATAAAATTTGAGAAGACCGGAATAGGCAGAGTTTAGCAAAGTCACAAAAAAAAAAAAATTAAAAAGAACAGCCACTAGGAAAACTAGTCACAGAAGACTTCAAATCAGGAAGAAGGTAGATGAGACACCAGGAAAGATGAAGCGGAGGCAAGGGAAGACACGAACAGTAGTGAATATGACAATCAGGGAAAAAAAAGAGCAAGGCTCAGGGAAGGGAGTAAAGTTTGAAAAAGAACCTTAAAAATCCCTATTGAATCATGCTCAGAAATATAAGCAGCACATCACTGGGCATGTCTAGCATTGGTATTTCCCCCCTTAAGTGATCTTGGCAGAAAATTTACCTATTCACCCAGACCAAACCAGAGATGAGAAATCCCCAAGTCCAGCACTGGCACTGGCTACTAGATGATGGGGGGATATGGCAGAAATTTCCGACTGTTATAAGAGTATTAAAAATACTGGGACAGCAGTGATTTAAAACTACTGTTCAGCACCTTTACTTCCTGATTAAATTAGCGCTCCACAAAGCAGGAGCTGAAGGCCTTCGCTGACTCTCCCTCACATCCACCTCCTGCTCCTAGACCCACGAGTATCTGACGCACCATTTGCCACTGGCATTCCCATTCTGCCACAAAGTTTCTCATCTCGCTGTACGGCAGCCAAGACAGAGACCGGGTGGATGGTGAGTTGAAAAACGAACACCACTGCAGTTCTGGGTCCCATTCAGAGCTATCTGAGAACCACTGGCATGAGAAGTCCTTTTCCAAGACTGTCAAGAATTTCACCCTTTATGGCTTTCTTAATCCTGAGCATGAATAAAACACCAGCCTGCTCAGACACATCTAATACCATATTTCATCTTCCTGTGTATTGGCATGGTTTTAAAGTTTTTGCTCATTACAGAAAGAGCACCTACTTCTACTGCCTGCTTATACAACTGGTAGCTGGATCATTAAAATGTAACAGAAGAAGGGGAAAAATACATTAGTCTGTGCTACCAAAACAGTGACATACAAAGTATAAAAAGTGCGCTGAGCATATCATTTCTATATATCCTACTGGTTCCAATTTATTCATTGTGAGTACACAAGGTTCACTCAAAATGACTGAAACTCTACAAAAAACACTATCTATAAACAAGAGCTCACAGGACTGGGGTCATAAATAGGAGCTCTTCTCTATTTTTATGATTTTTAGGTTTTTTAATATTGTTTTGAGAGTAATTTTAGATTTAAATTTTAGATAAAAGCACTCTTGAGTTAATTGTGAATGTACCTGATGTAGTATTTTTAGATACAATTTTTGACAAATGGTATGAAAATCATTTTTTGAATGTACTTTCTATCATTACAGTCAAGAACACTCACCTATAATTCAATACTGGATACAGTAAATTGTCCACAAGATAGGTAGCATCTACTGTAACATACATATCTGTAATAGGAAAAGTTTGAAAAATATCATAGAAGAACTATTATTTTTACATTATAGTTGCTCTCTATAGTTTTATTTCTATTACGATATTGCACAGAAGGAAGCTTTCAAGACAGAAGACATATTTTAATGCGATGTCATTCAAAACACAAAGTTCAGTCGTGAAGCACACTAATACTGTAGTACTACCGAAATAAAAGGGGAAGCTACTCAGACATTTTGGATAGAAACCTAACACGTTCATTTTGAAGAAAATAACCATGTAATGCCAGAGCTTAAAACAAATAGTGCCAGATATCGCCATCAACAACATACGAAAAAATACAATGGTGTTTTATACAGGAAAAGACTTTATAAAATGTATAGCACACATGGAAGTGTTACAAGAGACATCGGCATTTTCCTATGTTACTAGGTGCTTTACCTGGGGGATAGGTTCTGTGATCCCCATTATACAAGCAGTTCTACTAACCCACACAGGCTTCTCAAACAGCAAGTTTGGTACCCAAGTCATCTGTACCATCCATTTTACAGATTTTAAAATAGAAACGACTACTTCTTTTACTCAGCAAAAGATTTCATTAGCAACGCTAGAAAAAAATATACACTCAAGTACACACATTTGCTAACTCATGACTTCTTTAGTCAGTGCATCCTTCCAGACAAGGGAAAAAAAATGTTACTGGTTACTTTCAGGAAAAGAGGAAATACTTCATGCATAATATTAGGTGCAAATAGCTTGATTGTGTATGTTTTTTTACAGTGATTTTTGAACATTCTAGTCCACTTCAGTAAAGAGCAATTTGAGTACTTGTGCGTATTAAAAACTAATCCTGGCAGTCAAGCAAGTATTGTGCTGCCTTTTCCAATACAAACCATTTCACTCTATGACACCTGGTCAAGAATACATACATCATTTTTTAAAATTCAACAACCAGAAAATAAAGAAAAACAAATATAGAGGCTGTTAGATACAATCCAAGGTTTCTCAAATGCTTCCTCACTACAAATTGTTCCACTGGAGTCCTACAACATTAAATCAGGTATACGTGGCAGCGAGAAGGAAAACTAAGGATTTTTCCTACAAAAACTGGAGATAAAAATAAAAATTGTGTATTAAAATAAGCTGAGGATCTGACACATACCATTTAATAACTACTGCATTTTGCCACACAGAATTCCCATAGTATTTATAATTAAAAAAAAAAATACAACTGACCTAACTCAAAATTCATGTACGTTCTCCATAGCTGGATTCCTTGAGCATTACAACAGATAAAAAAATTAAAGTTGCACAGTGAAAAAAAAAATTCCAAGTGTGCAGGGAACTGGCTGCATACAGAAGCAATGTGTGAATGTACATACTGCTGATCTTCTCTAAACTGACTTCTTTTTACCTATAAAAGGAAAAGGTTTAACTGACTGTAACAGCTGCTTAGCAATCTCACTGGTAATAATTTTGTTTTTACAGTTTTATATATTCTCAAAAAATTTCAGTCTTGAAACTCAAGAAATGTCAGTCCATTCTCCATTTTTATCACATTTAGAAAGAAGACACCCTTTTCCCCTTAACCATATAAACATTAAACATATCCAGCAATGCATTAAGGTTTACCCAAAATACTGCAAATCTCCTCTTCAATAATAAAATACTTGTAAGACATTTTGCATAAATACTTATTTCCCAAATGAAAATGGTGACTTTCTCTTAAACATAAAAGCTAAGATTTACTTTTGCTAGATATAAAACTGCTTCTCAGGATTCAATATACAAAATCAGATCTTCATGAAGAATACATTTTGTGTTATAGTACACAACTATATCTTTTCCCAAAGCTTTCAGTATTTAAGAAGCATCTTTCAATTTAAATATAGTAATGTAAGGTCATTCAAATCATTTCAAATACAGAAAATCTACAAACCGTGACAGATACATAAATAGTCAGGAAGATGCAACTTAAAAGATCACATCTTTTAATCAGATCTTGTCATATATGCTAGCCTCAAAAGAATGCTATTTGCTACAAGAAGCATCTGCATGGTTTTAAGACTTAACTATGCAGACTCGTATTGCCCCAGGGCAGTGCTGCACAAGGCTATTGAAAACGATCAAATTGCAGAATCAACACCTTAAATTTTCCCATAAAACCTCCAACAAATGTTTTATGTGCATTACGACAGAATAACAAAACGAAAAAGGTTGTTACAAAAATTTCAGTGTAAGGCTTTTTCCAATAACCATTTTCCCATCACATTTGGCAAGCACAGAACTAATCACGTCGACCGTCTACTCTTAAGCTGAGAACTATGAACTACAACTCAGTATAAAATACAATAACCTTCTATAATAATTATATCCTTTTTAGAACAAAGATTAAAATAAACTTAACTGTGCTGATTCATACTTTCTATAAATTACTAAAAAGGTGAGAGATTCAGACATTTTGCTTTTAGATAATAAGCCTAATATCTGTATCCTGTGCAAAAGTGCAACTGTGTTTTAGAACTGAGGCCCAACTGAATGCAATTTTGTTAGTAAAGAAAATATACTTGAACTCACTCAACATGGAACAAAGTGGTTCTTGGTATCTTCTAAAGTTATGCTTTACATATTTAAACCTCTTAAAACTGCAAATTGGTTAAAAATACAAAACAAACAGAAAATGACAAAGCTTGTATATAAATTGGTTTACAAAGCACAACAGTAAGCTTCAAATAATTACATTTCTGTAACACAAACAAAGAGGTGGGATGATTTATTTAAAATACTTGAATATTTCTGCTCTTCATGATCTGATGGTCTGTTCAGCTGCTCGCAGTGTGTGCATGCATACGTTTCGCTACATCGTAGACATAGGTTATGTCTGGTCGCTTCTCTGGATCCGGGTTGATGCACATATTAACTAATTGTCGCAACTAGGAGAGGAAAATAACATGTAAGAAAGCCAACAAACCTGCCAAGTAGTATTTGTGCATTCTCAAATTCAAATGAATAATACTGACAACATTCAGCCAAACATAGCAATGCATAAACACGCACTCAGTGCTCTCTCTCAACATATACTGTGCACAGCTTTATGCAAGCATATATATATGTAACATACTCCCATGATTTTTACTTTTATACTGTTATCCAGAAAAAAAATGGTAAGTAGAAAGACTGATGGGCAGATGTAAGTTCTAATCCTTTAAACATACAACTTCAAACATTCAGGTAGTCCCACTTACAGGTGATTTAATGCAAATTCCTGTTAAACCCACCGAGGACTGCTTCCTAGAAAAACTCCCCCTTCTACTTAGGAAATCTCTGAACTTAAAACTGGAAGCTGGGAAAGTATTTGGGGGAAATAATGCTTCATGTCTGCCACATGCTCCACTCATCCACGGCTGGAGACATGATAATGGAATAAATAACCTTTAGTCTATGCTCTGGTATTTATTCATAAGGTTAAGTCATTATTTTTTTCTTCATAGAAAGAAACACCCAATTAACAAGTTTATTGACAGAAGCCTCTATCTGGGAATGAACAAGTCCCTGTGACTAGAAAACACTGTGTTTCCACAAGCAGCATCGCTCACTGGGCCTTTTGTAGCGCACGCAGTCAGTGCATATGGTCATTGTCTTCACGGGTGGCCAGCTGCAGGTTGATCGTCCTCCCCTGACACGCTGCAGGGGACCTTAGGAGTTCATACTGCCTGGATAAGCTTCTGATGGGGAATCTATTTTCAAGTGTACACATCTCCTAAGCTTTTTGCAACATGCAATATACCAGTTCCATGATGACGTGAAAATGCTTCCCAATCCTTGCAAGAGCAGCTCACCAACTGCAAGGAGCTATTTCTTTGTGCTTTGCCAAGTACTCCTGCATCTCCTTATAGTATCAAAGATGCAACCCTGTGACCCACCCTTCTATGGCAATGTATCAAATTTGGTTTGGTCTCCATCCCAGGACTCTTAGGTACGACTACTGAAAAAAACTGACACAGAGTGACCTCATCACCGTGATTATTCAAAGACAACAGAGACTGCATATTCCAATCTGCCAGAATTCCCTTCTTGCTTTGAATAAAAAAATAAAAATAATAAAAAATGCACACAAGAAGGAATTTTTAATTATAATTGCACTCCCTTATTTTCCTCAAATGAATTTCAATGCACTAGAATTGGAAGTCCAGAAGGAAATTTTCCCCATTTACCTTGCAGAAACATTGCAATTTGTATACGTTGGATAGGTTTGTCACATTTAACAGTACAAAAACCATGTCACTACAACATTCCATTTTTTCAGCGAGAAAAGCTTTATATTTAAAAATGAGATCATTAATTCTAAAGATAGTGATCAGATTGCTGATCTGACCAGCAATCAAAGAGAGAAACATATTAAATCAAAGTCACGTGCAACAGACTTGCTATTTGAATATCAAATATGTTGAGTATATTTGGACTAATGGAATTTTAAAAGCTATCATACTGCTTCTGGCAGTCACTAAATAAAAATCCCATACCACTGACAGGAAAAACTATTAGCCTGTAATGACTCCCAATCATTTGGAGGACAGAATCACGAACTACTGTAATAAATAACAATTGCCACCAGGTAAAACAAATACACAAAGCAAAATAATCTCCTGTAGGAGCAGCAGCTGGGACACTGTAACCAACAGGCACAGCATATGAGCAGAGAAGCACTTTGCTGTGAACAGCTCATAGAGCCTGCACAGCAAGCAGGAAAGACTGAAGTACATCCAAGAACCCCAGTCCTGAAATTAGAATCAAATAAGTAAACGTTTTGTAAGGACAATACAAATGGAATTTATCTGGGGAATACAACATCAAATCTTGTACATACACACATATCTCTATCTGCGAAGAGTTCCATCTGTTCAGTACAACTGCACACAAAAAATAAAGCCTTAGTAAAAGACCTTGAAGGATGGACACCTATAAAGTATCTTTAGAGGGGAAACAATATTCTTCCTCTTTTTTCCAGTTGTATTTCAGTATACATTGTAGGCTGAACAACAGAAGTACATCTTCTAAGAAATCTACCCGTGCAAAGCATGAGAAGCCACACCTACCCCTAACAGCCTACTTCATGTCCTTTCAGTTCTGGCCTGTGGGCAATTCTGATTTTGTTTTATAAACCGAGTTTTTCCATCAGTTCAGATTTAAATTATTTGTTAAGTCATTAAACAGGATGCCCTCCTTCAGAGATACTTCTGTTACAGTATGTTGTAATTCAAAGCTTCAGTGATGACCGTGAAGATTCAGTGCTTGGAAGGATGCCTCAGCCGAACAGAATCGTTCTATCAGGTAAGGTCTTCAGGCCCCATTAATCCTTCCAGGTACACTTGCAAAAAACATTCATCCACGTGGTATCTTGGCTATTTGCAACTTCCTTATTTTACTCTAACCAAAACCACGCTTATGTATCTATTATTGTCTAAATGAGATAAAGGATTTGCAAGAATGTGTTAATAATAAGGGACAGTCTCTGAACCAGTTTATTTAGAAATTCTCTTCCCAACATAGAAGAAGAGGTGGAACTTCAATCAGGAGTGCTGAACCTTCACTGTTATTGCAATAAAATGCACCACACATAGATCTCTTTTGGCTGCAAGTCTTAATACTTCAATGTTGATTACTACTAACACTGCTAAATCTTTCTCCCTCCCCAGTTCAGAATCCCAGTGGTAAAGAAGAGAGCTGAGCTGGTTGCGGGTGGCAAGCTGCACAGTGACAGGGCAGATCCCTGAGCAATTTCACAGCTCTTGAGCTCCAGTCTTGCTATTGAACAGCAAACCTCTGAGAAAAGGTGAAGTGATTTTACTATGCAGAATGAAAACAGTTACACACAAAGACTCTCTTTTGGGACTGAGAATGGGACCACGCTGGCTGCTAATACTTGGGTATAGCACTACTTCCTTACCTCCTACAGGAACATCTATTCCAATAAACCTGAGATCTACTTGTCAGCCCCTCTAGTATTAATAAAATTTTTGATGAAGCAGAAGAGTCTGACAGTACCACGGGCAGAGGCACTGGGATTCTCAGGTCAGACTATCATTAGAGACAGAGTAATTTTTTTATTATTATTTTTACTATCTGGCCCAGACTGGCCAACAGGCAGAACAGACTTCTGACTGAGCTGGAGGGACCTCCTGTTGCATCCCCAAGCTGCAAACTACTTTGGCTGCTTATTGTTCTTAACCTCCTCTGTGCACTTAGCGCAGTGACTGTCTTTAGCCTGGAGCTTAGCCTGCCACTGGAGCAGTGGGAAACACTTTCTTCAACTTTAGCAGGTTTTTCAGCTATGAAATAAATAATTATCACTCAAGTCAGGTGGAGGGGTTGCAGGGAAGACTACGAACTGTGACAGGCAAGTATTTGGCATTATTAGCCACCTGAAAAAGAGTAGTTGTCATACAGGAAATTCTGGATGAAAAAACAGATAAACAAAAAAGTCACCCTTACTCCGAACAGAAGACCTTGCTGAAGCCCTTTCACAGCACTGAAAGAAATGCTAGCAACTCACACTGCAATTCGAGACCTGCTGGCACAATCAGCCCTCATATCTAGGGAGGAGAGTGGCTACGGACTTTTGAGGAAATGCATCTCACAGAGAAGATGGAGAGACTTCGTCCATTACAAAAGCCACCTGACACTAATATCGGCCGACAGGATTTTAAGACTATTGACTGGGGGTGGCAATGGAGCCCCAGCTTTCAACTCCCTGAAGCAAAACAGTTTTCAGTAAATATTGAGTAGTCACTTTGAACACTGGGGTTTCTTACAGAATATTAAAAAAAAAAAAAAAAAAAAAAAGGAAAAAAAGAGAGGTACCTGAAGTTGTTAAACATTTGAAAACCTTGGCCTGTGACTCTACTGGTGAACCAAGTTTGCAAACATACATTTGAGACTATTAGGACTTCTAATCAAACTTTTTCTAAAAAAAGTTATCCATCTGTTAATCTCAAGGTAGATCTTTATGTCATATTGTTCTCTGATGCCGCCAATGTGATAAGTTACTAAAAGTCTTACAGGGATTTTTACATCTTAAAACTCATTAAAATTTACTTATAACAATTTCTCTAAGAAGCATTTGCCTTGTACTTAGTAATCAAAGCATTTAACACTCCTATATTATAGGATATAAGATTATTACTTCAGAGAATTCTTCATTATAGAATATAAAGTGACTTTCAGTGTCCAGTGACCCCCGAGCTTTACTGTTTTTTTTGTGTTGTTTTTTTGTTTTGTTTTTTACAGTTCAAGCCAGCACAGTGCTTTGCCAAAAAAGCTGGAAAAAAAAAAATCAAGAAAAAAAGGTGTATCTTGGTGCAATGACTAATGAACACAGGTATTTTTTCATGTGTCTTATAGAAGATGCAAGCTTTCACATTGGAAGAAAAAGTGCTTGCACTGCAGCCTCTATAGTTCAGTTGATTACTTCTTTTAAGAAACTACTTCCATACCTATTACAGCTCTGATTCTCTCACTGTATTTTAAAATAACTAATGTGTATTTTATAACTGATTTACCCAAAGTGCATGTATGCTTTCAAATGAGGACAGATGTAACATGTGCTTTGCATCAGTTTTCAATGCTAGCAACTGTACAGAGGTAAGTGAAAGGTGGAACCTCTTTCCCTACCCCAACTCTAAGACCTTCTATCTGGGCCAGACTTTGATATCTGCCCCTTGGCTGGGAATCCGCATATCCAACTTCACACTTAGCTGCAGCGAAGTAGCCCTGCAGGCAGGCCAACTTCAACGAACCACTAGTGGTATCATCATTAAAATCCTGCTGAAGGTCACCATGGAAACCGCCTGCTGAGGCTTCACTGCTGCACTCGGCATCTCCTAATCAGCTACCATGTGAAATGCAAATTCAGACAGTCTGAAAATTAGTCAAGAAGAATAGAGGATGAGGATGCAGATATGTGAAATATTCATGCGCTTCATGGAAAAAGGAAGACAGCATGAATGACACAACAAAGAACGGCCCCTGACATTCTTGCTATCATTTTGCATTATTGTTCACACCCTACTGTATTTCTAGGCCTCCAGTTCTCGAGTTGGTTATAAGAACTGCCATATTTATAGGCTACAATAAATAATAATTAAAAATGGCGAAGGAAAATGACTAATTGGTAAACCCACAAAGAGGTGTATTGCATAAATTACACAACAGATCAGCATTTCATCCTTTGTAAAGTCACCGAATTAGCTTTTCAAGTCCAGTTTTTGTTTCATAAAAGAGGAAAAATTGTCACTGTAAATACAACAAAACAAAACACCGGGCAGTAATCTTTTATTAATAGTCCAATCACTGTCTTAGATTGCAAAAAATTAGAGCTTGAGAATTACAAACCCTACTCCATAAATGAAATTGCACAATACTGTTTATTAAAAGTATTTCAGCAATGGCATTTATTTGTGTTTTCTAAGTAATCTTTAATTCATGTAGGCTGAATTCAATTACAATTGGTTACGAGTATGTGTTCTTTGGTTTACAGCTTCTATCACATTGCCCTGTGGTTTGTTTTTTTTTGGCTTTTTTTTTTTTTCCAATGTGGGAAAGTATTTCATAACTAGCATCTCAGAACATTAACGGGCACACATTTGTATTTTTTCATCCTGTTACTCTAAGAAAATAAATATTTAGTTTCTTTTGATTTTATAGCTTAAAAAACAAGTATCCCCCTTAAATGCATTGACAGTAAGGAATTGCTAGATATCAACTTCAAACCTACACTGCTGTGAAAGGCATGTATTGTTCAAATTCAACTACTATGTCTTGCTATATTTCTCTGAAATTTACTATTAGGGTCCACTCTTTCATGCAAAAGAACTGCCATTCAATTAGGGCTCAGTAGTTGTATAATGTAGGTAAATGGGAACTACACAATTCATTTTTACTAGTGAGCTACATTATATCTACTTTAATGCAAGCCTCTAGAGAAACAAGGCTAGTGCACTAATTTATTGTGCTACATAAACTCACGAAGCTGTGCTTTTAGAAAAGCATAATACCTACGTAAGACTCAATCCCATTATGACATGTAGTGCCTATCACTGTGTATTCTGGGAAAGCTTTTTGTCATACTTGCAAGGAAGCTCCATGAATTTAAGAAGCTAACAGGATGAGGTTTCCATCATTAATTCCCCAAAATTTTAAATCATATCAGAGAAATGTTTTGACAGAAACATTTGAGCAAGTTCAATGAGCAAACACTTGCGGGCATAATCTGCAAATAACATAAAAGCACACAAAGTTCATTTACTTCACTGGAAACGTGCCAGCACTGAAATGAGGATCAAGCCCACGAAAAGGAAAATTACTTACTTCCTCTGAATAGTGATCTGAAGGGAGAGGTGGATAGTCACACTGTTCTATCTTCTTGCACAGGGAGTACAAGTTCATTTTATCACCATAGAAAGGACTCTGCAGTGCAGCCATCTGTTTAAGGAAAATGTACAGTTTGCTTTTGTGTTTTTAAGTACACCTGTTTTGCTATAAAACATGTAATACTAGCAAATCAGGAGTGATTTTTAATGACTTTTGATTCCCTGCTTGGTAGCGTCACAGTGCTAAAAGCAGAAGTTTCAGGACTAATAGTGTAACCAGTTTGCATACTTATTTTATGCTGTACCTGTCACAATCCTTACATTGCTAGATTTGAATTGTACACCGTAACAATTTCATGAAAAATCTAGTAGTTTCAGCTACTGTTGTGAGCGAGAAGGGTCCATGCACCACAGAGGGGGAGAACAAAAAAATCCCACAATATAATTTTCCTCTGAAGACCTTTTGGAAGAAAGAATATAATTTATTTGAAAACATCATCTGATCTAATGCAATACTGTGTAGTGAAAATGCTGGATAACAGTAGCAGATATTGTAGCCTCCTATAGCCATTAACACTACACTTTGATGAAGTAGTGTGAGTTTTTTTTCTTTTTTTTTTTTTTTTTTTAATCAAGTAAGCTAAAGGTAACATCATCTCAATTTAAACGAGTCTTAAACCAAAAACCTCATAATTCAGTATGTTATTCAACAGGATTTCAAAAATTAATACTGCATCCCAAAACATCATCAGAAGTGGCATCCATAACTATAATTTACAATTATAATAAAAGAATATAGGAATAGCTGTTGGAGAACACTTAAATGATCAGCTTATACATGGCATTAGATAAACCTAGGTTTTATTTCCTGACTGTGTTAAAACTTGACATTTAAGGTGGAAATAAATGCAATGGTTAGCAGAATTACAAGTCTTAAAATTCATTTAAAATCTCTCCATTCCGTTCAAAGCTTTCCAAGTCTTTGAACCGCAGCAGCACGAATGCTGCTTTGAGTGCAGCGCTGCCCCAAAGTCAGTCACCCTTTTCTACATGTGCTAATAAGTTTGATTTTGGAAGGACAATGTGTACATTCCCCAGACAGGCAGAGTGTGTGTGAAACACGCTAGTCCATGCTGTGCTACTCAGTGAGCTTCAGCAGGGACAGGACAAGCTGAAAATGGCTCTCATCTGTCTTCTGGTCTTCCAGATATCAGCTTAACTCTTTCGTGCCTAAGCAGCAACATCACCAGGAAAAATGTATGAAAAAATGACCAAAGTTCTTTTACATTTACTGTATATATTCTAAAAATTCTCTCCGTTTAGTACTTTTTTGTATCAACTTCAAGTAAGAATAAATCATTTTAAAGCTCCCCAAACAATTACAATACTACAGTTCTCTCCTGCACTCCCACCCAAAATCTCTAACTGTATTACCAAAATGTTGTTAATTTTTGGATTTACATGATATTGGCTCTTACCTTAAAAAGAATATTAAAAATGCAAGCTAAAGACCAAAAAAAAAAAAAAAAAGAAAGAGGAAGAAAGAAAAGAGAAATCAACTGCAGAGTCTGTATGCATGCAGGAATTCTAAATAAATGCATAGATACTCATTTTCATACTCTAGGTGTTCATTAAGAAGTATTTTTGTTTGAATGCTGCAGAGTGTTAAAAAAAAAATCTGAATGTCCCCTAAGGAGTTAAAACAGGAATACTATATTTTCATGCATCTCCTGCTTTGACAGATGAAAAATGTCAACTGTCCTGTTTTTATTTTCAAGCTTTTGCACTATTCATCTGGTTCATTAGTGCATCTCGCTGCTGCCCCTGACAGCTGCTCGCCCTCTCCTCCCAGCAGCTGAATTTTTCAGGCTAATTTGATCCTCCACACTGAGACGATCGCTAGAATGATTGACTTGCTCCCTGACCTCCAGGGTCTGACTTTCCTGATTAGTATTCTGGGGGTGTCTGAGGGACGAAAGCCCACTGTCTGTCTTCAGGGCTGGTGGCAGCTCTCTCTCTCTCTTTTTTTTTTTCCTTTTTCTTTTTTTTTTTTTTTTTTTTGAACTGTAAGCCACCAACCTACAACCCTGTAAGGATGCAATTGCTACGCTGAACAATAAAAGGAAATGTGTAAAACCTACTTTTCCATGTAAAGGTCCATGTAGCAAAAGCACAGCATCTTGATTTTAATTAGTAAAGTCTACTTTGTTGCATATCAATTAAAACTCCAGTGGTAGTGTTTTTGAGGTTTCAGAAATACCTGGGGCTCTAAAATACTGACTAAAATACAGTTTTAAAAATCTTAGTGGATCCATAGTTAGGACTGAATAATATGCTGTTATATAGGTTAGAAATATTTTTTTTAATATACATTATAGCAAATTAGTCTAAAATTAAAACATAACTGAACAGTTTAGCGGCAATTAAGCATTTATTGAGAAGTGATAAACATGCCACAGCTTTCCTCTAATGAAGCTGGAGAGAATCCAGAGCACATAGCAAAATGAAATCAATATAATAAGGCATGTTAAAATGCAGGCAGTAGACATAACGTGCATCACAAAAAAAGATACCCTGTACAAAACTGCACTGATAATAAAAACACTGTGCATTAGTCCATGCATGACTGAAGAACCTTAAGCAACCTCTTTCAAATAAAAGAAAAATTAGGAAAATGTAAAGCATACAATTTGAGTTTACTATACTTAAATTTTAAAATTTCAACTCAGTGATAAACAACGGCAAAAAATATTCAGTATATTGTAGAATCAACTAAATAGGATAAATGCACCTCTAAAAAAATAAAAAATAAAAAAATTAAAATCTATAGCTGAAGACACTCCCATATACTATACCTATACAACACATACCAACAATACGAATCCTAACTGCTTCTTTCTTATAATAAAGAAAAAACACCACTGCAACCTCCTGATTAAATACCTCCTGATAAAAC
The DNA here is from genome assembly GCF_009819795.1 of Aythya fuligula. Classification (NCBI taxonomy): domain Eukaryota; kingdom Metazoa; phylum Chordata; class Aves; order Anseriformes; family Anatidae; genus Aythya; species Aythya fuligula. Next base: position 25,532,617 of record NC_045566.1, on the reverse strand, counting down.
TTCTAAAAATAAAGAGAAAGACTAAGACATTTAGCTATTTTTAAATTATTTTCCAGATCAAAAAAGAATTAATATTCACATTGATTTTTAATATACTCTGTTCAGCAGCAAAGCTGAAAAAAAATCTTCAGAAAATAGCCAGTGATTTCTATCCAGAAATTTTATTTTTTAAATTATAAAAGAAAAAAGTAACCTTATAACATTTATTTTGTGATAATTAGTTATTCGAGGTTTTTGCTTGTTTCCAGATGAAAAATTCTCAAGAAAAACAATGAGAGAAAAAAAGGAGTAATAACGAAAAATCCTTATCCACCTTTATACTATCTTTAGTCTTCTACTTGTGCAAGTGTGTAAAGTGGAACAATAAAACTGATGGCAGTTGCCATGGTCAGTTCTAAGGAATCCTAATACAGAGTTTTAAATTTCCATTCCAGATTAAAACTTGCAAACACTTGCTCAGGTATCAAACTTCACTCCTGTGAGTTATCCCAAAGTTTTATAAGCAACAATATCTCTTAACTCTTCAGGACTTCAATACAGCTATTTGTCCTGTTAATATTTACAGCAACATGTTACTGATATAAAATAAACTAATACTACTGGAAACAATTCACTTTGTAGTAACATAAAACTTTAACAGGATGACAATGTTCTCTACAAAATCCTTAAACAACAGAGGTACCAATTCTGCTGAATGCGTTAAGTTCTGCTGCCTCACCAAGAAAAAAAAACTCAGAGAAGTGAGTTAGGTATATAAAAGTTTTAATCTGAAACTTGACTAGAAAGATTTTGCTGCCTGTGCTCTGATGGAAAAAACCTTTCCCAGCATCCTTCCACACAAGCGTTTAGCCTTTTGATCACCAAATGATACGCAAAGAACTTTGAAGATGCAGCTGCCTTAGAAGCCTACCTGTTCTTCACACCTTCCTTTACCTCTATTTGAATTTGCTCTGAATATTTATTTTCTCAGAATATAACATCATGTATAATTATGCAAGTGTCACCTACCAATCTCAATTGTATTAATATAGAAATTAACCAATATTCTCAGTTTAACCAGCTGGGGGAAAAGTAGAAAACATACCTTTTCTGCAAAGTAGAACAGATCAACAGTTAACGCAAGTAAGAAGTGATAAGTACACAGTAGCCTTTTTCAATTTATTGTTTTACTTAGGTTTTAAATAATTTTAAAGAAATTAAGCTTGTAAAGTATACTTTAACAAAGTATACTTTAATAATATAATATGTATTATACTGCAGTTTTCAAAAGCATTAGTTGCATACTCAAGTCAGTCCTACTATTATTCAAAGTATTTATTACCAAGCTCATATAATTAGCACAGGCCATTTAAAGTCTCTAGAATGATTTTTACATCTGCTTGTCATTACTCATTTCTTAATCCTTTAGTTATGCCCAATCTTCAACAAATTGTTATAAAATCTTTGTAGCAAACCCAGTGACAGGAAAGTCTTGAGTAACAACACACAAATCAAGTATTTCGTATGCTGAAGCTATGTAAGAATTCCCGTTGCTAATATAAAGACTTACATAATAGCTGAAAAGTAGCTTTTCCACAATGCTACATGTTTTTCTAAACAGCAAAAAACAGAGAAATAGATCCTAAAACAGTACTTAATGTACTGGGGGTAGGGGGAAACAGCGTTACTGGGTTTACTCTATTTATCAATATTACCTCATACAGCAGACAGCCTAGAGACCAGATGTCAGATTTGAAGTTGTAACCATTTTCGTGTATTCTCTCTGGAGACATATAATAAGGTGTACCAACTGCAATAAATACACAAGTATTTTTGAATGAAAATTTGTTATACAACAGTGAGTAGTTTTCTTGTCTGAAAAACAGTTTTCTTCATCTTCCATAGTTTTCATTTTACTACACGTTTAATTTCAATTCATACTTACGACTCTTCAGTTCGACAGAAACACAAATGAATTTGATACACATTTCATTCAAGGCAGCTTTATATTTCTGTACTGATATCCAACGATTAGAATTGTTCAGTTGCAGAATACTTCCAATTTTTTTTTTAATGAAGCTCAAAAACTTTCCAGAGTAGTGATTTTCTTCTAAAAAGATTTACCCTACACATATCTGCCTGCCCCACTCCCTTCCATACATACTGTTATCACTGACTGGAAATAATAGCTGTTAGAATTTTTCCTCCATGGGTTTTGATTTTTTTTTTTAATGAATTGTCATTAAACTGACGATTTAAAACTTCCTTTTGACAGCACACAAATCACAAAAGGCTGCTTTTGAAACTACTAAGCACAGTTTAGTTTGAATATCTGAACCTAAGCCTGAAATCCAGGATCTTCAGCTTCCCAGAGAGGAAGGCTGGAAAGCCTGGGAGGCCAGCAGAAGCCCAGGTTCCTTGGAGTGACTTGGCCATCTGCTGCAGAACCAGGCCCTACGAGGGCTTTTCAGCTCCTGAATCTGGGACTGGCCTGGCATAATCCTGCCTCAGAGCTGCAGGCTCTGGAGACGTCTGCTCTTGAAAAGCAGCATTTACTTGGGCTGTCCCAGAGCAAATTTACATGAGATACTCTGGGACAGCTCTCCTCCCGATTTTAATCAGGCCCTACCCATCTGTGTCACAAGTTACTTGAACAAGGTAAGTGCAGAGAAATATTCTAGCTCAAAAAAAAATAAAAATAAAAAATAACGTGAGTGGCAATTTTTGTGCACCATCTCTGAACATTATGCCTATATACCCCCCAAATGACTACCTAACAGAAAAAAAGGATCAGAGATCTACACAGGTTTTAATTTGTGTGTAATATTTTCCTAAGCACTGAATCCTGATGAAGCAATCCAAATGAGTGCAGTCAATTCAATACAAGCCGACCTTATTTCCACACTAACCATCTTGCAACACAGCCAGAGATTAATATCAACACTCTTACTGCACAGCCACAGAAATGGTGACTGCAAACCTCAGTTTTATTTAACACAAATTACAGGGATCTCGTACCACTTCCACTTTTCTGAATTAGCCCCATCTATTCAGAACTGATCACTATGTGAATGAGATATAATGAACCTGTAATTCCAAATCTGAGTAATCAGACTAACAGTTTTCATCAGTTATTGTAATGTAATCATTTCCAAAAGTTCAGAGTTTTGTCTTGACAATGTGCTCTCTCTCTTGTAAAGGCCGGCATCTCAAAGCATCTCATCCACTTTCTCAGGGGAAAATGGAGTAGGAAAGACAAAAAACAAATAAGAAGTACTTTCCTACTTCAGAGGCCCGGCTCAGACCAGGAAATGCGCTGCCATCTTCTCACAGGCCAGGCCGCTGCTGCTGGTAACCCGCAGCTCCCACCAACAGCCCTCTTGGCCACCAGCACGGACAGAGGCTGAGAAGCGACTCACAGGCAGAAGCATGGGGACAGAGATCCTGTCTGTCACGGGGACAGACGCTGCATCCTGCTTGGCCCCATAAGCTTTATGGGGAGAGCCTCCCAGTCCCGGGAGAGCAGCGGGTGTCAAGGCCCCTGCCCCAGAGGCCTGGGCAGCGAGGCCGGGTGGCACAGCTGGCGGCTGAGACTGCAGAAAATCAAGAGCTTGAAACAAGAAAGAGTGGGGAAAGGCAATTCAGACAAGAGGATCACTGCAAAAACCATTCGCTCTCATGAGATGATCGTGCTCACTTGCAGAGAAATGGTCAAGAGAGATGGTCTTCTCCCCACGAAAGAACAGGGGCACCGATGGCGGGACTGCAACACCAGAACAGCTCCAGAGCGTCCAGAAGCAAAACAAAACATCTCTGCTAGGCCGGTATAACAACAACAGGACTTTAATAGACATTTAACGACAACTACCTTGCAACTGGAAGCTGTAATTAAAAAGCTTGGCTTGATACAGCCTTCATAGTTTTATTATTCTTACTGTACTTCCTCCTTGAAAACCTGTTTTTCCTCCCCCACAGACTCTGTGAGTTTGGGCACCTTTGAAAACTTTCAGCTGTATTTTGCATCTACCAATGCAGGGATTTAGTACATTCAGACCTTTTGCTGTCAGGACTCATCTAATAAAAGAGCAAGGCAACAGTAACCTGGTTCTGAACTGGTTACAGAAGCAGTGCCTGTGCTGCGCTGAGACATCAGGCGAGGAACTGGCAGTGAGTAATGTGCCAGAAAGAGGCTTCACACAATCCACAGGGGGCAGCTGAAAACACGGAGGTTTGAAGGTTCATAGCTTACCAAAAGCAAAGGTAATTTTAACCAGTAGCTCTGGGAAGCCTGCTGATACATTAGGGGTCTGATATGACTGTGAAAGATTGATGATAGTGAAAAGGAAGAACAAATGCTATCATTTTACAGCGTTTAGCCTAGTGTAACACCTTAACTGCAACACAACCTGAAGCCCCCAATGACCAACAAGTGAAAGGAATAGAAATTACAGTTATGTACTCATTGAAATCACAAAAACAACCTGAAGATCTAGATATCATTACTACTTGTAAACTGTTTTCAAGAGAACATGACACAAGATTGATTAATCCGAAGGCACTGCCCCTGTTCTAAAGAAATGCAGTCACAGTACATCACAGTGCTGGCAAGCAACTGCTAGATTTGATTATATGCTATGTTTTCTTCTTGAATCACGATTTTTTTGTGGTAAGTGAAATACAGCATCCCAACACAGTAAAGAGATGCAACTTTCTTCACTCATCTGAAGAAACAGAATAATACAAGACAAAGAGGTAACACATTAAGGGGCCTACGCTGCTAAGAACAAAATCCGTAACTTCACTACTCTGTTTACTGCTTTTCTGCATCTCAAGTAACCTGCAGGTTTTAAGGGTAATCTCCTTGAAAATGGCCTTTGTCAGTCAGATAAACTGCTTTCACAGAACCTGCTGCTGCTCTGGAGCTCCCTCCCTCTAAAGATGCTGCAGATCTAGAAAATGTTGCTTCCTCATACAAGCTTTCTGTTACTGGGAAAGGGAACAGTCATAATGGAAACAGTGGTTATGAGGAGGAAAGCTGGATCTGAGGGATCAGAGGCAAAGAAACTACTACGAAAAAGGGAGCGATGACAAACAGTCCATCTTACTACCTGCATAAATGCATAACTCACACTGCAGCTGAGTTAGAGGAGAATGCGTGTTCACTTGAAAAGTGAATGCATCGAGGAGTTGAATGAAACACAGCAACAAACTCCAAGTACTATCAAGCGTTTTTAAAATGGGAGAAAAATCTGTCTGGAAAATGTAAAGCAACTTATATAAAGCAATGTAATGACTGATTCAAAAGGTGTTCCATAGACTGGTTTTAATATATTGAATAATGAAATTCCGATCATTGAAAAAGGAAAATGGAGTGAAAGAATGTAGAATCACCAGAATTTAATACAAATGATCTTTTGCTTTTGATTTTAAGAGGATCACAACAGCTCCTTTGCCCTGCAAGAAGATACTCACATCATGGCAGCAGCGTCCACCCAGACAGCACACCACGCAGCCATCTAACACAACCACACTGGAGAACAGATCTTTTTTTCCTAAGCTGAACTACTAAAATACGGACTTAGATCCACTGCATGGTTAACAAAGACACAAAAAGCACATTTTGACATTATTTGCATGAGTCAGAGTCAGGATTGCCATTTGATCAAGGCACTTAAGGCCTGGCATTCAGCAGTAAAAGAAAACAACAACAAAATGCAACACCCACAATCATGGAGAAAGGACTAAGAAGCCTGTCTTACTGGATACTTCTTTCTTTCTTGGGTGCTCTTCCTGACATCCCTTTCTAATATCATGTTTCCTGATGTTCATGAACTTGTCAAGCTCATATCAAATCAACAATACAAAATGCCTTTATTTCCTTTGCATTTTTATTTTTTTTCATTATTATCAAAAAGATGTATACATGCCATCGGAGAAAATTCTACTGTTTTTATAAGGCTGTACAGAAGGAGTTAAGAATATTAAAACACTCTGTCCAGTGCATTTTTTTCTCATTTGTTTCAAATGGACCATCAGTGAGTATTTTAATTAAATCAGTATTATTCATAATTAGCCGTTAGAAGCTGTAGCTAATGAAAATTTTAGTACATTTCTTTATCTCCGGAAGCCTGAATCTAGTTTGCTACTGAAATTTTTATAAAGCCTGTAAACAAGTATAAATTGCTACACATGTTTGTAATTCACCATTTTCTATGCACCAAAGGTTTACGGAATCACAAAAAGATGCAACTTTGAAAGAAAATTCAGGAAAACCAGCCCCAGAAACTGCATGAGAAATTAATTCGAAAAAATGGTTTCTACAAGTGACATGATAAATCAGAGTGTCACTGTCTCCACAGCAGCCTAACTGAACAAAATAACTGAACAAAACCTTCTTCCTAGGCTAAATTCTAACATTGTCTCATAATTAAGTGGGGAAAATGGGCAAAGGAGCAGAGGCAGGGGGAACACAACAGCTCCTCTATCAGGGCACAGCACCCAACATTAGAAACAACAGTTTGCTTTGTTGTTGTTGTTTTTCCCCACCTCTCTCCCTGTCTGGATGACTCCTCTATTTGTAAGAGGTGAGTTTTAACATGCTTAGGAGGAACTAGAATTAAATCTTGAGGGTTATATCTGAGCATCCATGAGGAACCCAAGCACGTTTCCTGGTCTCATTGCTTCTTGTCTGTGTCTTTAACTCATCCCTCTTTTTTTTTTTTTTATTTTTTATTTTTTTTTTAAATATTAATGCATGATTGCACATCTGTGTCCAAGTCTCACCTCGCTCCTATTCAGATCTCAGCAGTTCTTTGTGGCTTGAAGTACAGCAGTATCAGTATGGCGTTAAAGGGAAAAACTAGAAGGTGTAAGAGTACCCAGGGACTTTCTGGGAGATGAGGAAGTAGGAACTGTATAACAAAAAGATTATTTTCTAAAATAGTTATTTTGTTTTTTTAATATAATCATCACCCACGTCTCAAACGTGGTCCCAGCATGGTGAACAGCAGTCCTCTCATTTTCTGTAATCTACTGGTAACTGGGACTATCTGAGTAAAGTCAAATTAAGAGGTGAGGATAAATATGGCACATTTTCACCTAAGACTATGAAATGTTGCATTTCTAATTAGAACCAACAGCATCTGAACAAGCACGATTCTGTGTGTGTCCTCCCATGGACTTAAAATAGAGACTTGTAATTATTACTTAAGACAGACATGAGTGGTTATCTTGTGTACTTCTGTCAATCAAAATATCCAAATGCCTAATTACAGAATTATCACCATCATTTGTATGAAATTCTCACTGAGCAACATTTGATTAAATTTTACCTATCTGTATTCCTGTTTCACTAAGGTCCTCTGTCGAAACAGGAAACAAATTCTAGACATTACCACCAACAGCCCGGCTCTTCAGGGGTCTGGAAGTTCATTTCACACTCTTTGCCGTCAATGACCAGGCTTGCATTCAGCCGCCAACAGACAGACATTTCAGGGAACAAAACCTGAAGATGCTAACTACAAGCCAACTATGGGGAAAAAAATATCTGCTGTAAACACTAAATCTTGCATTTCTCTTTAAAGATGCTGCTACTGTAGATGAGAAATGTTTCATAAATAAACAGTTCCTCTTAGATTCTGTAATTTGTCCATTCCCTGCATTTAAACAAAGAATCTCTCACATACTTACTTCTTTTTTTCCCTTCCGAAGGCTTCTTAGTCATTCTAGACTTCAAATGCTCTCATACGCTACTCACAAGATATCACTTACATGAAAATTTTGCCAGGAGAACAATGTTATTTTTGCTTGAAAAATAGTGGGTTTTTTTGCATGCTAGCGAAGAATAAATTGGACATTTCAGAAGCTTTTTGTATGTTTATAAAAATCCTTTTTCTTTCATTAAAAAAAAAAGGAAAAGAAAAAACCTTTGTGGATCATAAAGCCTAATTCGGATCTCTCCTCAACTTATTCTGCATAAATTGAGAAACGTAAACCTTAAAACATTTTTTAGACAATTACCGTAATACAAATGATACCAGATACTAGCTGTAAATGAATTAAAATAGTTTTTCCACATTTCTATCTTGTGTTTTTAAGGAGAAAAAGGAGAAAAATACAATCACTATATTGTGGACATTTTCCCAAGCTGATCATTAACTAATCGAGTTATTATTTTTTTTAGCTTAAACAGAAGTTTGTCTTTCAGCCCTTTCAAAAAGCATCACTAACATGCCTTCAATACTACCCATACAACATACAGGCATAAACAATTATATGCTTTCCAACACAGATTGAAGTTCACTTCAATTGAAAAAACACATCAGTATTATTGATCTTATTTTTTTCTCTCATTTCTAGGAAACACTACTATAACGAAGATTTGTTTTGAGTCAAGAAGATACATTAAATGAGTCAAAGAAAAAAAAAAGCAACCTGTAATGCCTGAAAGAGACACAACCTCAGCATTACAGCTTTTCTGCATTAACACGGCTCCCCATTCTAGTTTATCAGATGGCATTAGCTGCATGTTAACGCTTTTTCCCTCCCCTCCAATGAACGGCCACAGTATTTCTACTACATAAAAATCCACCTTCCCTTCCCCTGCCCCTCAGAAAAGCTTACCTAAGGAATGAGCAGCTGTGGTTTTGGAACTGAAAAATCGTCCAAGTCCAAGGTCTCCAAGCTTTACTACCCCTGTAGCTGTAATGAACACATTAGCTGGCTTTATATCTGAAAATAAACAACAGAATTTAAAAACTCAGTATGAGGTTGCGAGAAGAGCTATTTTAAGTATGGGTAATACTAACAAAATCTGACAGTGCCTTTTAGAAAGATGGAATCCGTTATTCAGAATTTTAAATTAACTATTTTAATAGTCCTAGCATCACTCAAACAACAAATCTAAGAGCTGTGAAAAACATTAAAAAAAAAAAACACTAAGTACCGCATCATCCACCCCATAATCACAGAAACACATACAGCAAAGCTCATTACTTCTTTATGTAAACTATCTATAAGGACTACCATTAGAACTAGAAAACTTCTTATTATGCTTTACGTAACAGTCCAAAACATGTTTTCATGGACTGTAAATCACGTTTTTCATCACTTTTGCTGATCAGATTACCCGCAGAGGCAAGATGTTATTTATTTAAAATAGGTAGCTGATTCTCTTTAATAGAAGGCATTAAAACAAAAGAAAAGTTTTACTCAGGAGAATAGTTATTTGAACTTGTCAGTGGAATTGGGCTAATGAAGTAGAAACAAAGAAAAATAACAATGTATACCCCAGACGGTTATTTTTCACAAGTAATATTCAGTTTAAGTTTTAATCCAATCCTTTAGGGACTACAGCAAAGATTTTTATGTTATGATTTTTAACTAGGTACCTAACTGTTAGTCTTAGTAAACTGACGTGCTATTTGTTTGACAAGCATCCCCAGCTCTTACTGAGTTTAGGACCCACACACTGGGGCTCAAAACTCAGAGAAAAACACTTAAGTGTGAAAAGAGAAGAGTTTCCCGTAACCGTACCCTTATCTTCTTACAGAACGGGTAATTCAGTGTGTAACCATAGATTTTCCAGAAACTCTGAAGGTACTATTTCAGCCAAAATAAACTGAAATAAACTAAAAATTTCATCACAAAGCATTCTGGTGAGATATCTGTATCTTATAGAAAGAATTTGTAATTTTACATCCCTCTCTTTGTATAATTTGCACGTGCAGGTGTTTGTACAAATGCGTAGGGAAGAAAAGGAGAATCAACAGGGAAAGCCATTTGCAGGGGCACATCCAAGTTGATTTTGCTAAAGGGTGCAGCACCTCTGGCTGCAAATGACACAGTTCATCAGAGATTGAGAAACTTTGCTTTTAGGCAGCTATTTGCATCCCAGGAGGAGGCAGCCGATAACCTAAGACATCTAATTTCACCTGAACCCAGAGAGACAACCCATATATAGCTTGCACTCATAGCTAGAGGGATTTCCAAGGCAAAAAAAAAAAAAATATCTACATCTGAAAAGCAACTATACTACAATCTGTTTCCTTTGACTCAGTTATAAGGCAAAATGAAGACAACATACGGAGGAGACAGCAGCACAGAGGATTACAATGGGTAGAGGAGATTTAGTACCCGATAGGGAGAGCTGTCAGCTACAGGGGCTGTTGGGACACGGTACCTGACACCCAGACTGGAAAGAACAGAGAGAAGCAGAGAAGAGAAGAAAATGCTCGCAGCCAGCAGGTAAGGGAGAAAGGCCAATACATCACTGCAAGGATGCATGGCAGCAGGTAAATACTTTGGTGTAAAAAAAAAAAAAAAAAAAAAAAAAAAAAAAAAAGAAAATACTAGGGAAAAATGGATAAATATAGAAAAACATGACAGAAAGTAAGAGCCAGGAAATCAAATTGAGCAAGTGAAGAGGAAGCAGCAGCAGGATTTCCATTATAACCATGCATAACTACACAACTATCCCTTACTTTGAAAACTACGTATCACAAGCCACTGCTGCAAACAAATGCTTACCACAGCCAAGGGAACAGAAAGCACCAACTTCTGCCACACTTTGCTGTTACTAACAAACATTACAGAAACATACATTGTGTCAGCTGTTGAAACTGATTCCATTACAATTATTTGGTGTTTGGTGTAACTTGCATTGAACCAGCTTCATTTTCACACCGTAAGAGTTTTACTAAAGATAAAACTTTGATCTTCCATTACCTCTATGCATAACACGACGAGAATGCATGTGTTCCAACGCACTGCAGAGCTGAACAAAGTACTTCCAAACTGTTCTCTCAGGAATCAATCTCTTCTGTTTCTTAAAATGCTTAAAGAAAAAGGAAAGAAAAAAAAAAGATAGTCAATACATATTACAATTTAAAACTTGCATAAAGTGGCTGAAGAAATACAAATAGAAAATCCTTTAGTTAAAAATCAAATACGTGAGGCTCACAATCTAATTAGAAAGGTTTACTGAAAGCTTCTTGACACAGAAAGCTTCTTCCTTAAGTATTACAACATATTTCATCAATATACATGTTTAAATTCAGTCAACATATTAGCCACAATTGAGGTCAGTGAAATGAAACTGCGCTTTCCCCAGGCTCTCACGCCAGCACCACCACCACCCTCCCCAAAAAAAGAAGGATTTACATGGCATGCAACTGTTCTCAGGGCAGGATTAATGTGGTCAGAACAGCCTAGTGCAGAGTAAGTGACCACAGAACAAATGACCATCTTCCTTCCACCAACGTGAATTTCCATGTCCTCATCGTCCAAACAGAGGAAAAATAGCAGTGGCACAAAGCCACCAAGAAAGATCACCTAAAACTAGATCAGATTATGCATGGCTGAAGTTTCTAGGACTGAAGGAGTACTGCCTATTTCTGAAAATTTCATAGTGATTAAACTCTTGTTCAAATATTTTTCATCATGTAAAATCAGCCATTCCCAATAACTGGTAGCGGTTCAATAGCCTGTTAAAACTTACGTAAAACATAATTATGCTCTGCTAAACACATCACCTTCAAACATAATATTCAGGGACTGAAATATAGTCCTCCTAAAATACATACTGAAAACCTGGAATTCAGCCAATGTCAAATCGTGCAAGTTTGATCATTATGAATTTTGCAGCTAAAGGTGAGAAGACTGAAAAACTGTTGCTCGTTTTGTCTCTTTTTAAAGAATCCTTATTTTGACAGATTTAAGCTGACGAAGGAAATACATGAACAGCATTAATTAATTTAGATAGAAAGAAAAATACCTAGATGTCTTTTAATAGTGTGTGTACACACACATACGCAATTCACAATCATACACACCCTAAGTTCATACAACAAACATTTATTACCCTGGAAAAATAAAAATATTTTCATATGCTATGTTCAAATGTGCCACTGAGAAGTTGACAGCTGCATCTACACATTACAGAGACGTGCAGGAGTACAAGAAAAATGATTTTAAAATAGCTATTGTAAAATGCATCAGTCATACAAAGGATCATAAAATTTCACCAAAGTGTTTTTAGTTATAGGGACGATTTCAAAAATGCATTTTCATTTAAATGAGGCAAAGAATATAAATTACTTGTTTAAATATAATTTTCTCAGTCTTGGACTGAATCCAAACAAGCCCTGTGTATCTGTTCTCCCCATAGCTGGATTTGCATATCAGAGGATTGTTTGATGTCAACAGGAAGATGGAGACCAGGTTTCTTTTCATTTAAAAACAAACACACAATACATGTAAGTATGTGCACATGAAAGCGTAGTTCCTTGATTTAAAATGCATTCTGAAATTATCATAATTATAACTAGGTATTTTATTTAAACATTCTGATTTTATTTATTTATTTTAACTGAAATCTAAGTACAAGCAGTGATGAAACACCATTCACAAAATGTCTGAAATACAAATACCTTCCATTATGGATTTCCATTCCTATGTACTTTAAAAATACACTGATGGCTTTCACTACAAAATCTGCTTCGCTTCTTACAGTGCCAGCATGCAACATAACAACGATTTAAGATGTAGTCTCATTCTACTGAAAGCATTTACCATTTTTCATGATACTAATAACTTCTCTTCCTGAAAACATTACTTATTAGCCCTGTAGATTTTGTATGTTTATCCATCTAGAGAGGATGTCAAAGAGAGCTGTTAAGTTTGCTAAAAATATGTAAACTGAACAAAGACATTGGATTATTTCTGAATTCATACAAGCGAAAATGCCTGTATGTTCACGATAAATTCACTGAACATTATTTTGTGTAGTAATTGGTTACTCTTTTCATCAAAATATATATTCTCAATGGTTTCTTGGGCTACTGTCCACCAATAAGCAAGACAGTGATGAAAAGTCTCCACCACTAGGAAGGACTGATTTTGCAAAACTAGATGCCGAAACAAATCGTATGTTTCTAGGAAACAGTCCAGTATGCAGTGTTCTTAGAAATGTCAATGAAGAAATGGAATCCCGTTCTTGTTTGGACCCCTACCTTCTAACAAGAAATATAAGTTGATTGGAAACAGTCAAATTTACACCTGTTTTATGCCAAACAGCATAATTAAATCCATATAGCATGTGTTAACTGCACTCAAAGCAGGATGCTTTTCTCTCTCTCCCTTATTTTAAAACAGTCTCCAATGAAAAATGCAGTTCTAATGGTTGCAGGTTTCTCCATTTCCTTTGGAGAAGCCAAAAGGCAAAAGACAACAGCAGAAGTATAACATCCTTCAATGTAGCAGGGCACAGCAGCACCACGAGCACTTCAGTGTTAGCTCACTGCCTAGTGCTGTTGTGTATTAAGCAGTCTAAGGTCCATGCAATCAAAAGTTACCCTTAGTAGTCCACGTTACCATCACCTCTTCAAATTTGACCTTAAAGAAGCATGCCCTGACATAAAGCTTTCTGAACTAATCTCATCTTCAGCGTTTTCCTGTTCTCTTGCTTTTTCCACATATCTGAGGCTCACAGGGCAGTCCTGTTGTCCCTCTGATCCTTGACCTTCTAGGGTGTGACATTTAAAAAAAGCGTAAGTCCTGTTTGAGGTGAAAGATCAGCTTCAATGTTGTTGAAACTGGGCAAAAAATAAATTGTTAGTGTATGTGCATTAAAAACCTGGGCTGTGTTGCAAGCTAGTGTTTTACCAGGTAAACAGAGAACGCCGAGCACGCTCACGCAGCAGACTGTCTTCTAGCATGAACTAGCCATTTCAAAAGCCGTATTCCATGAATCTTCCATCTACATTGTTGAGAATGGAATCACAAAAAGCTGCTTAGAAGAGTTTTCACAATGTCAGTACAGATAAAACTGCAATTCAGTCATTTAATATAACTTAAGATTTTTTTTCTGCATGTAGATTTGCTACTCAAATGCCTTAAAGAGCTTTAAGGTAGGCAAGTTATATCACCAGTTTGTCTTTCTGTCCCTTTTTTACAGTCTTACTGAGCAGTTTCATTACGGGAAAATAGAACTCTCCAGGTTTTCCCTAATGAATTGTTAGAAGAAAAATGAAATAGTCTCCAAATGTTTCCATCCTAGTAAAGTTAAATATAGCTGCCTTGCACATAAACAGCGTATGCCATTCAATTTCTTGGAGACAGGAAAAAAAAGTGGAAGATAGATGGGGAAAAAGTTTGAAGTCAATATGAAAGCATGAAATTATACCGGGTTTCTAAAAATGATGCTTTAAAGGTCAAATTCCAAAAGCAAAAGTGACAGCAATTAGCAAATGGTCTTATCTAGGCTTAACAAGGGCAGTTGGGAGAATAAATCTAAAGGAAGTATGCAGGGCTACTACGTCTGGCTCTGGTAAGAAACCTAAGGATTTCCTGCAGATGGACAAAGAACAGAAGATTTCAGTAAAATTGCAGATTTCAGGTATGGCTGCCTATTCCTCTGCAGCCATGCTTTAAAATATATATATATATATAGTGTTCAGCTCTGATGGTAGCATCTCACAGAATTTTAAGGTATGATTTAGGCTGGTTTAGACCTCAGTAAACATGGGGGGGGGAGGGAGGAAAGGAATTAAAAAATGTGGGTTTAAGATGAAAGCTAGACTCTTAGAAATGAAGAGGTTTGTGAACATCACTTCCAGAGAGATGATAAACTGATTATTTGAACAGTTTTTGCAGAGTCAGTGTAAAAAAAAAAAAATTCTGCTCCTAAATTAGTGTCAAACTAGCCCAGAAGAACATTCACCTGAGTCTTGCTGCTGTGCATGCTCTAGGCTAGAGCTGCCTTCTGAAAGAGAGAATCTAGGGAAAAAGTAAAAAGGGAATGATCATTTCCTTCCTTTAAAGAAATTCCCTTTCCCTTCTTTCACATTTTGATGGCAACTGTGTCTGTTCTCAGGACTTCACTGGTGGCTTACAAAATCATGAAGTTACTTTTTGCTATTTGATTACCTTGACTTATCAGAACGCGGTGAATCAACAAGCACATACTTCTGGGAAGGTATCTGACCTTCATCAAGAGGAAAAGGATGCAGGAAGGAATTGCCAACTAACACATAATGACATTCTTAGAAACTTCTGTTTGTGTTTCTTTGGGATTCTTTTTAAATGCAGGATCACAGAGTCATTCATCTAGGTTGGAAAAGACCTTCAAGATCACCAAGTCCAACCACCAACCTCACCTATCGAGTCCCATCGCTAAACCATGTCCCTTAGCACCACATCTACACATCTCTGAAATACCTCTAGGGATGGGACACACCGCTGTCCGTGAAGAAATTCTTCCTAGCACCTGATCTAAACCTCCCCTGTTGCAACTGAAGACTGTTTCCTCACGTCCTGACACTTGTCACCTGAGAAAAGGGACTGACACCCTCCTCACCACCATAGAGAGATGAGGTCTGCTGTCTGCCTCCTTTCCTCCTAATTAAGTAGTCCCAGTCCCCACAACCATTCCTCATGTGTCTTGCTTTCTAGTCCCTTCAGCAGCTTTGTTGCACTTCCCTGCGTATGCCTGAGCGCCTCAATACCCTGCCTGTATGGAGGGACTTGAAACTCAGTGCAGTATTTGAGGTGTCACCAGCGGACAATCACTCCCCTGGTCCTGCTGGCCCCTCCATTTGTGATGAAGGCCAGATGCTGTTGGCCTTCTTGGCCACCTGGGCACACTGCTGGCTCGAAGCAAACACAGAGAGGACAGAGGAGGCTGCACAGTCACAGTGGGAAACCATGGAAGCGTAGGCAGGAGTCTCCTTGTCAATGCCACAGGAACAAACCTGAACTGGCAAGGGCTTCTGGATCAGAAAAGACTGGTAGAGATGGATAGCAACACCTGCATGATTCTGAGACTCACATCTAGAAATGGAGTTTCTATACAAATTATTTTCTATTTAAAAGGTTCTATAGTTCTAGCAGAAAAGCAGTGTCCCAGGAGCTTTGTCTGGCTCTGTTCAGCAGAATGCCAGGCTACCAAAAGGAAAGTGTGCCCCCCTCCCCCAAGGAGAAACAGACTAACAACAAATAAAGAAAAAAAAAGAGAAACTTCTCCTCAAACATATTCTCCTTTCACACACAATCAAAATAAAGACACCTACTTAAAAGAAATAGAAATATTGCAAGAAAAATACAAGTCAAAATTCTGTTATTTCCATGTTTAGTATATATTTTTATGCTAATCATCTATTAATTGGACTGCTAGTAACATTCTTGATTGAACTGTGATCCCTTACAGAGCTCTGACCAAAATCACTTGAATATAGAGAGAGATATGTTCAAGATAGATATGTATCTCCATCCAATTGCCTTTTCAAGGACTCGTTTCATTTTACCTGACCTACAGTCACTCTGTTCCACCTAATGGGTTTGCTCATGAAAAAAAAAAAAAGAAAAAAGAAAAAAAAAAAAAAAGGAACACAGAGTTTTTGGAGATGAAGATCACCTAACAAAACCAGATCTACTTGCAGAGCCACTAGAATAAAATTTCTAATACTGCATCATTTTCATTGTCCCTGCAGTTACCGCTGAGCAGGGCTTCTTAAAACACACAGCCACATGTTTAAATTCAACAGTGTTTGTTTACATGCATCTCTCTCCAATAAATCCCCTTGGGAAACCTGGTACAGCATGAAGATGTGAGATCTGTGTTTGAATCATTAACTCTACCTCCTAATAAAAAGCAATGGCATGACACAGTAAATACAGAGGTTACCATTTTAAGGTTTTTGTTTTGGTTTTTCAGTTTCCTACAAATAAGGCAGACAAATTGGAAATCCTCTCTCCGTTCTCAGCAAGTTACTCACACAGTACACACACTAACATAGGAAAATTTACAGAAACTGGGTGAACACCTAAAAATAATCCTCCAGCATTGTTTGCAGGACATCTCAGACAAGAAAGGCACTAGGAACCATTGGTTAGGAACACCTTTCCGTTCGCCCTTCTCTCTGAAGAGTCAGGGAGGCAGACAATTCTTGCTCCAGTGGGCGAAGGCGGAGATGAAACACCCCAAGCACTTCTGCTGCAGCTGGAGCTATCCGAACAGAGCAGGGAAGTTTAACACCAAGTTAACTCCACGTAGATGACTGACACCATTACATGCCTTGAGAGGAACGCCAGCCAGCTTACACAATAGCTTCAGGCACGCTGTCTGCGAGACGGGGACTGTCCATCTGACAAAACAGCGTTGATTTGAGCAGGAAATCTGCCTGGTTATTCTCCTTGTCCCAGTGGCAGAGGCAGACATCAGCGTTCCCTCCCCTGGCACACACAGGTACCTTACCTGCACGTGGTGAACCGCTGCCACTGCTCGCCTGGGAGCTGAGAGGCAAGGCAAGGGGACAGCACATGTACGGGGAGCAAGAGCTTACCAGAAGCAGCTTCCCTGCCCCGACACGGCTCTGCCTTCCCTTTTTCTTTCGTGACTGTACAACTGCACTCACAGTGACTCTGCTTCCCCTGGGAACAGCCTCGGTTGTTACTTACTACGTAACTAGCACACATAAACCAAGTTGAGTAAGGAGACATTTTTTCAATTCAAAAAAAAAAAAAAAGTTTAAGAAAAAGCTTTTTAGTAGCACTAAAAACATTAGTGGCAAAAATTAACCTGACTGGTTCAAAGCCCCAAGTTTAGCATTTAAGAAAAGGCATTAAAAAATAATCATTTAGTTTTGATCTTTTGGTCTCTACGTAACAAATGCTGTGTTAGAGCATCCCCAGTACTTTGTGCTTCTTTGAGTGATGCTGTCTTTTCCAAATATTTTCCAAAATGCCTACACAAGAAAAACAACCTAAGAATAAAGGTGGCACAAAATGAAAGAATATTGAGGAAAAAATGCAAATATTTGATGCTTTTGTTAATGTCATACTTTCACAAAGATGCTAAACAGCTTTGTATTATGAAACATAAGCAAATGCTAAACAAAAATGCTACAAGTCAGGAGACACTTTTTAAAACTTGCATTTGCCAGTCCTAATAAATCATTATCATTAAAAAAAAATGCCTAAAAACTACTTTTAAAAAATCCTTCTTTCAAAATCACGATGTCAAGCGTTTGGATGCAAATATGCGTATAAAAACCCTCAGAATTAAAGCCACCAGACTTTCTTCCCTCGAGAGTGTGTGAGCAGTTTTCAGTTGTGTTGTTTTTTTGTTTTTTTTTGTTTTTTTTTAATTATTATTTCAAAAGACCCTTTTCTCATTCACTCATGGCACTCAGTTAATGAGCAGTTTCAAAATGTCTCAAGGCTTTATTTAGTGTGCACTATTCAAAGCCTATTATTAAATATAAACTGGGGAGGGAAGCTTCCTGATACACACCCTTGGAACATCAAATTCATGAAATAAACTTCGTAAGGTTTATCTTCACAAATGGCCTTAAAACTGATGAGATAGTAATATCCCTATTTTACAGACTAGAATGGGGAGCAAAGAATTAAGATCAAAAGTGTTAATTACTTTTGGCACCAATCTTGAGCACCTCCTTTTCAACATACTTAGCTTTATGAAACAGTTCATCTTCAAAGCACAGTTTCCACTCAGATCAGATGAAGCTGTGAACGCTCAGTACTTCTACAAATCAAACCCCAGTTCTACCTTGATTATCAGAAATACAGAATAAGCAATTACAGTTCCCATCAAAAAAGCAGTTGAAGGGGTTTATACAGTATCCCTTACGAGCAGTACCAGAGGCAGTAAGAAAGAATAGTCTCTGGAACAGCATTCAGCTGCATTAACCAGGAAACCTTTGTCTTCCTTTAATTCCCTGCCTTGGAAACTACAGCCACAGCAAAGGCGGCAGCGCAGCCTCAACAAATTACAGCGTGCACTGCACAACCATAATTCCCACCCAGAGCAGCTGCATCCTTAACACCGAGCAGAACAGTGGTTTGTCAAGGAAGAGCTAAACCTGTGATTTGCTGGAGTGTAAGATACTCAGTTGTATAATTCGCTAGGTCTGAATGCCTGCTTTTGCAGATTCAGTGTTGCTTCCTTAGCTTATATGCAATTCCCTGGATTTAAAAGAAGCATAAAAATAACAACAGAGACGCAGGCTCTCCATCATATCGCTCCATGCAGCTTCCCAGAGTTGGCTCTTTTACAGCCACAGCTAGTGCTGGAGCTGACCAAGCAACTTGCACAACAGAGCATCATCCTTCAGGAGGTACCAGATGGGTACGCCAGCGGACTTCGTGCACGCTTGCTGACAGCAGCAGAACAGCAGCACTCCTGAACCATCAGTCCCCTTCCACTCTTAGCAGGGCAGTACCCCTGCAGGACAGGCTCTTTGTGCTCCTCTTACCTCTGGGGGATCTGTAACTCCTGCACAGCCTGCCTCTCCTCTACCCCCTGTCCCAGACCTGCCCTCTCCCCATTCCTGTCTCTTCAACCCATTTTTCCTGCTTTTGCAATCACTGCCTCTCCCCAGCCTGTCCAAATTACCCCAGCCAGGCTGTCCACCTACTGACAGTCTGTTTGTCTGCCCAGGGTCCCCGCACAGGCTGTCCTACCTTCTGGAAACAGTCAGTCCTTCACTCGGCTCACTGTGTTCATCTTCAGCACTGGGGCTCCCATTTCTCCCAGTGCATTACTCCTGTTCTCATTCTCCTACACTCCTCAGCCTCTAACGCCTTGTGTGGCCACTTCCCAGCCCACCTTGTCTCCAAACTGCTCACCAGCTAGTCCCAGCTCACTTGCCTTCCCCAGTCCCAGTCAGATCCTCTCCCTGCTCCAGGAGCGCCCGGCTGCGTGTCCCCGTGTACTCGTTCATCCACGTTCTGCTCAGACTGCTCCCTTCTCTCTGCTTTTAGAAAGAACAAATACCCTTCAAAGGACAGGAAAGTTTACGCTCATCCAAAGCATCTGGGAAAAAGCTATTTCTGGCAAAACAATTTCATTTCAGTCACCTGTGCTATAGATTGAAGCATTCATAGTCACTCGGGTGGCACGCAGCGCTGCCGGCACTAGGAGATGCAAGAGGCTCGTGCAGCTCTGCGTGTATGGGAATTCACCACTTGGGCTGCTGTGCTCCTGCAGTTCCTGCTGGGCAATACGAACTCTTCTCTTCAAAGAATTTCAGTTCGGGTGAGTTTTCACGGCCATCACTCTAAGAGAAGTCCACTTTCCGTGTTTTGTATCTGCTTTATTACATGAGGGCTACAGTTTTTCAGAAGAAATGCTTACTGGATTTTTGCTTACTGGATTTTAAAACAAACAAATGAATAAAAACCACACCGTGGCAGCATAATGCACTTTTCCCTAGCCTTCTACTAAATCATACATCTTTCAGAAACACACTCTGAAGGGGTCAGCTTGCACTCTTCCAATCAAACAAAGTCAAGTTAGAGCCAATGTGTGCTCTGAAATGTACCAAAAAGCCTGCGGTACACCTTCAGCACTGCCAATGAGTTCCAAAGAAGCTCACTGCTAACATCTTTTGGCATCAAAAGAGGAGGGAGGGTTTGCATCCCAGGCCACATGGAGAGGAGAGCTGCCTGATGCTATTTCACACGGGGAAGCCCAAAATACCCATCAGAGGTGAAACATCAAAATGAAAATCAATGAGACTTAAAACCTGTCTAAGCAGAGGCCCAGCCACTGCAATGCCACAACTGGCGATTTAGATACACGTCAGTTGCTTGCAAGGAAATAACTATCACTGTTTAAGTTGTCCCATTTAAATATATAAATATACAAACATCCAAATATGTACACTCACCCCGCACGCACAACTAGATAGATAGATAGATAAGGACAAAGAATACTGTTCCCAACTACAGAAAAAAAAAGAAAATAAAAGAGGAATCAGTATGAAGTTTATACCATTTACACATTTTTCCTGTTTTAAAATATTTGCCTATTTAACTTAGATAATTGTAGTGTTTTATTTTTAAACTTAACCCTGAAAAAATATACATTAAAGCATTCTCTGAACAGTGTGTAAAGTGCCTACGTGACATTTTGTGGAATTTGATTTTTTTTCCCCATTTCTTGAGGAAGCTGCTAGCTAACAGATTTTCAACTTTTTAGATGAAAGCTTTCAAGCTCACTCCCAAAACATGATTTAGTTCCTTAAGATCTGGTTGACATATTCAGTTTAAAGTTTGCATTTTTTTTGGTGTAGTAAGATTATTTGCCAGAAAAACTAAAAATATCTATAAAAAGGAAATAGACCTAGAAGCTTTTTGCTGATCGTATTTAAAACAAACATTGCAGTGTCTTCAAAACATCCCTTCTAACACCTAGTAACTTTAATTTTAAATAAAGCATCCTAATTATTCTGCAAGACTTGAAATTATATTATTTCAGCACCTTTAGCACAAGCTTGCTTTTTTTTTTTTCCTGAATCATTCTAATGTGGTGTCTTGGCTAATGCAATTAGCAGATTCTTTTTTGTTTATGGCATTTTCTTTATCCAATACATATAAATTGTTGCTTAAAAATTAAAAAAAAAAAAAAAAAAAAGAAATCCTGTCCAAGTCAGCAGTTGTGCTCCCACAGAACGCTGTTCAGCCTGTCCGTGGTGGAAGAGAGCCGTGACTAATAGGAAAGGAGATGAAGCCCCAGCCCTGCTTTACAACACGTCTGCACTGCAAGGAGGTGGTGTGACGAGGCAACCCGGGGGCTCCATCAGCTACCTGTAACCTCGGGAGCTGCATCACCCTCAGACCACCACACTGCACAGTGGAGGCCACAAACCCTGACAACCACAAGCAACTGGGAACAGGTACAGCAGTTATTTGCCATCTTTTCACTGCAATACTACCCAGCAATGTAGACTTCTCTTTCCTTCTTCCCCCATCTCTACACAGCGCTTACGCAGCACCCAGCTGTATGGTCCAGTGCCAAACCAAGTTTATAACCCAGTGAGTATCTCCCAGACACCAGTAATTCTCTTCTTCTGGGTGACTAACGTGACATGGTCAAGGATTTGGCTGTTAAAAACAAAGGCTGTACAGAAACATATTTCTGTGAGAGACAAAACATCCGGAGGGGGGGGGGGCAGGAATAAAGTGAGATTCTTATTCAATCACCGGATTAAATTGGGGCAGGGGGGCACAGGGAGAGAAGAGAGAGCACGCATGAGATGCTTCTGATTTCATTATGAGATTCGTAAATGCCAATGCACAACTTTTTACTTTTTTTTTTCTCCTCCATACAGCAAATTCTATTAATTCTATTAGAATCCATTATTGGTCCTCAGTATGAATACATCAAGTGATTTTCCTCAGTTGTCTACTCAGTGGGGACAAAGAGAGTATTATTCACAGGTAACAAGAGGGACAGTATAAAAGCTGGACAGCGACGACGTGGTTCATTAAGGGAAGAACTAAAGAATTCATTAAGGTGCACTGTGAGGCACAGCAGCTTTGCGAGCATTCTCCGATGTGCCAATAATGTCATAACAAATACCCAAGTAAACCAGTTAAGCAGTTTTCCTTGACATTCGCGGTGGTTTCACTGTCATTCAAACTGTGGTCATTTACAATTTCAAAAACATGCTCCAACCTTGTTTCTACAAATCACACAGCAGCCAGATACCCAACCACTCTTCTGGGGGTGCCACGACATCCTCCAACAAACTTAAAGCAGCAGACTAGCAAGAATACTGGAAACCAAAGCATGGCTTCATTATTTATTTATTTATTACCAACACGACACAGTTACTGACCTTTGTAACGTGACAGGCAGATATTTTGCTAAGAAGTTTCCACCCCATTACATATTTTTTATTTTTCAGGCAATTTTTAAACTATTTTGTTCAAAAGACACTGTAACCGATGCATCCACACTTAACGCTGATATCATCCAAATAGTCTACCAAATCACTTCCTCCACAAGCAGCATGAAGACTGAGTGCATTGTGACACCTCATACATATTTAATAATAGCCTGATAGGCTGTCATTAACATCAAACAGCAATCTAAGTTTGCTACATTAAACATGATCCCTGTGTTAAGAGGAGAATCACAAACTGCCTCCAAGATTGAGCCTGAAAGAAATACCCACCGACTTGGACAAGGTGTAATGAGGCCAACTGCACTGAAGGAGCCATTATTCACACATTGGATTAAAAAAAAAAAAAAAAAAAAGAAGAAGGGGGGAGAAGGAGGGCAGAAAAAGCTTCAATGGGTCATAAGACCAGACATGCCATAAGGCAATCTGTCACAGAGTACTCATATTAATAACTGTTGTGTCAAAACTGAACATTGCAAAGAAAAGACAAACCTTCCTTTATGTTTTATGAAACGTAAGCCCACAGAATTAATAATTCATGAGATGAAGAAAAATATCAGATTTGGATATAAATATTAACAGAACCCTGTCAACCTGTTTAGAACCCAATTTTGACCATCCTACCTTATAGTTACCAATCTAGAAGAGCACATTCTCCAAAAAGCTCAAAGGAAAAAAAAAAAAAAAAAACACGTAACTATGAAAGTCATTAATGAAGAAATTAACATTCTCCATTCATGTAGGTCCTAAACAAAACAGCACAACTCTGTTCTGTGCCTGGCAGTTGCTGAGAGAATGCTAATGGACTGGCAGTATTTGTTCCCTGACTTACACTATGTTGACAACAATAAAGTTGGTGCACACACAAGAAAGTACACCAAAGGGACTTCATAAAACCAAGACCCAGTGGAAAAAGGGTAGGGAAACAGGGGAGGTGGTTGTCAGATGACAAACAAAGATTAAAAAAGAAGCTGATTAAAAGTTAATGCAAGTTTCAGCATATGAAGTTCATACAACAGCTCCTAGATAATTTTTTTTTTCCAATGAGCTAAAGAACTGGCACTTAAGAATACAAAAAAAAACACCTAACCTATAGCACACACTCACTTATCAGCAAGTTCACTGTACATGATTTCAATCGAAATACAAAATACATTTTCAAAATACATTATTCTCAAGATAACATATTTAACCAGGCCTACAAAACCATGCAGTGGTTTCCATTTCAAACATTATTTTGTTTGCTAGACTGATTAGCAGTTTGAGCTCAAGACACAGAAAATCACTTCTGCCTTGTGACACCAGCCCCCTCTGCTTTCAAGACTATCATAAAGTACAGAATGTTCTAACACAAAACACAGTTGTGCCAAAATCAGGAAAGCCATCAAAAAGCACTCTTCTAAATGGTGATGAAAGTGCTTTTCATTAGCTTTTTTTTTTCTCCCCACAGAAAATAATATAATTAAGTCTAGTTATGTCCTCACCTGCACTTACACTATAGTTAACAGTGTAAAAAATACTTCTGTTAAGCATCAGTATTGGGCGTACATAAAAAAGTCAGTACAAATACTCAAAGTTTCTCCACAGTTTTTGCCATTTTAACTGCATTCAACTCACCGGTGAGCAAGCAGAACAAGCAAGTCAAAGAAGTTTAACACTGAAACCTTTTAGCAATAATAATTTTTAAAAGTTAATTCCTACCTTTATCATTCTAGAAAGATCTCCAGCATCAGCTAATTCCAAGACTATGTTCAGTTCATTGTCCTCAATGAATGACGCATAGTATTTTATTACATTTGGGTGATTCAGTTGCTAAGAAAAGATATACAACGCATGTTTTAGTGTAGTGTCTTATATTTTATGAATAAAATATTTTTATTTAGGCAAATAACACACCTAAGATATATTATAGTATGATACAAACAGTACAGGCTTTTATGAAAAGCATTTACAGATGAACATTTTGCAGTAACACGCAAGCCTGCAAGAACATGGTGGAGTTTTAGGATCGAGACAATGATTCATGTCAGTACTTTAAAGGATCTTTTCTTTCAATGCATCTGTGCAATAGTATGATACAACCTGATGAAACAGCTGGGCCAATTTTTGAAATCAGTTTTTTCTTGCACACAAGACACTTAACTACAGTATCACATGCTTAGTAGAAACTTCTACTTGAGAAGTTATGCATTTTTCGATAGGATTGAATTCTCTATTTTAACTTTTAAAGCAATTATAGATTATAGATTCCTTAAGTGAGACTTATTAAAGCTCTACACAGCTACCAGTGGACACTTCAGGTGTATCTATGAAAAAAATAACGTACTTTGATAATAGTTGCATTTGTATTCAAGATAAGTATTTTTTACCTTTAGAAGATCTATTTCTTTGATGCAGTCAGCACGGGCTTTGGCATCCATTAAATCAAATATCTACACACAAGAGATAAGACAATTAAGTGATTAAAAAAAGCAAACTGAGTCATTGTTATTATCACATAGCATCTATAGAGCAGTTCAAGTTTCACATGAGCAAAATATAATACAGTAATACGAAATACTCCTAATGCTCTTAGTGCAATTGTAAACATTGCAATGCCCACATACTGATTTTGGTGCTATATCAGTACTTTTAGCCTTTTCATAGGAAACAACTACACTGGAAGTACAGGTCCTCCACGAACTCAGCCGCCACTTCTGCATATCTACTCAAATACATGGCAATAATTCAGCACTTCTCCTTCAAGATGGTTCTAGTCCAAGTGTCAGGTATTTCTCCCACACCTACCACACCATTATCAGAGACGGATTCTTTCTAGGACTGAGCATGCCTGCCTTTCTTAATCTCTTCTTACAGTCCTTTTGTTTTAAATAACACATGCACTTTTACTCCCTCAGGATCAAAACTTCACTGTCACCTCTGATTCTTTCTCTCCCATTTCCTTCCCTTCAGCAAGGGAAGAAGCGATTTGGGTTCTGTAATTTGTTTACTAGAGCACTTTTTTCATCTGTCACCTTGACTTTTATAGCTTTTTACAGTTAGGCACCTTTGCTCATCATTTTTTTCCACCTCCCATCTGCTCCAAATTATTCTGCAATGGATCTCATCTTTGCCTCTTCCACGGTTAACCACGTTACCCTCCACTAATTTCTGTTTGCAGCAATTTTTTTCCTGTCATTAAAAGTCCTTATCCTCATTCTACCCACATTTATATTTGACCTAAATTCTTTCCATTTTCACTGTTTTTACCACCCTGGATTCCCTTTGCACTTCACTTTCTCAGATTTGCATCTCTCCATATAGTGCCACCAAGTGATAAATCCCCCTTAGAAGTGACCAAGTTGGTGCATTTCCAGTGAATCCTTCCTCTCTCATTCCACATTACTTTCGAAATCCAAGAAGTGGATTCGGACAGGCCTGCCTACCAGATGTGGAGCTACACAGAAGAATACCAGTAGCGGATCGCAGCCCTCTGAGAGCACATATGCTCTTGTCTAGCCGCTGCTCCCCTCAGAAAGCCCACCTCATCTCCTGCCCGTGGATCTGACACACAAAAACCAGACTGCAGCGGATGCAAGACTCGCTTTCTCAAAAAGACAGCTAAGTCAGGAACTGAAATGCCAAGCCTGGAGATGGGGAAAAAAAGAAGAAACAGGAGAGAAGGAATGAAAGGAGAAAACAAAACTACTCTACCAAGAAAGGGAATAAAACATCTCACAACTACTTGTATATTAATGCCAGGATGATGGGAAATAAACAGACTGAGCTACAAGTAATTATTCAAGGAGGCGGCTGAGGAGGATATAACAGACACACAGCAGGGTAAGTAACAAGAAAGGAATGCTAACACTAAGAAATAAAGCAATTTCAGATGTAAGAGAAGAAAAGCGTTAGTACTATATGTGAAATTAGAGGTACAGGTATTAAACGGCAAATAGCATTGATGCAAAAGACAAGAGTTTATTTATTAAGGCTGGGAAAACACATTTAGTGAAGGAGATGAAACAGCCTGCATCTGCTGTAGATCTTAAATCTGAATGAAAAAGCATTGCTCTTTAATCGCCTTGACAATAGACTAAAAGTCCTACCACCTGCTACTGTCATGACGGACTGAAATATTTTTTTCTAGGAAATACTTAGGAAACTTCAAAATATTAGAGGTAGCACATTAACAGGGAAAGTACTTGGAAGGCATGAGATCACAAATGTCTTTGGCAGTAAACTATGAGACCAGCAAAAGGAAAACCTCACACCCCCCTCTCCGAAAAACAATCAGTGGAAGTGTGCACTGAGTAGCAGGGGGATAAAGTACAGGGGCACGGCAAAGTTGTGCATGTCTGCTAAGCCTGATCATGAGATAATAACATTTCTTATCCATGATGCAGAGATCCAGGTGCAGATAGGGAGAACTCCCAACATACCGCAGAGCCTAATCAAAGCTGCAAACAGAATTTTAAACTGAAAATCATACACAAATTACCTGGTCATGCAGTGTAGAGGAATTATTCAAAACACAGTTTCAAGATTTAAAAACAGAAGACCTGCAATGTGGCCGGGGAAAAGAGAGAGGAGTTTGGACCTGCTAATGACTGTTTCAGTTTCAGTTCCTCCCTCAATCCCTTACCTGGTATTTCTGCTAGTTTTACCATGGGCAAATTCCATAAACACTTCCCAGGTCGTTGCAGATTACC
The DNA here is from genome assembly GCF_009819795.1 of Aythya fuligula. Taxonomy (NCBI): domain Eukaryota; kingdom Metazoa; phylum Chordata; class Aves; order Anseriformes; family Anatidae; genus Aythya; species Aythya fuligula. The sequence continues at coordinate 25,505,241 of NC_045566.1, read as the reverse complement.
TCTAAGTGACCAAGCACTTTAATTCTCTACTGGGTTTACACTGGAAACACACATTTTGATTCTTTGTTCTTGAGCACAGAATACTTTGACCTAAGCCAAACCCTCACAGGCAGTTAATCGACCTTATGTGTATAACAACTTCGGCAGAGGCTGCCAGAGCACGTGGCAGATGAGGACTGCTTCCAAGCTCTGGACCTTCCTCAAATGTGAAGAGGTAGAAATTAGATGCTGTTATCCTGCATTGAGAATAATTCTCACTTCTCTGTCGTAAGAGATGGGTATTTGTAAAGGAATAGAGCAACACCAGCAGACAACAGGCTGCCCATGCAACCTATCCATCACCACCCATACAAAAATACAAGACACCTGCTTACTAACAGACTTACCTATATGAGCAGTATTTCCCAACACACCTAAACAAGCAAGCATCATGAGTATTTTTTGTTTGTTTTTAAATAAGCTACCCTCTAGTAAGGACGTAAACCATGACCCCTCAGAGAGGTGTAACAGAACACAGAAAAGCCCTATGCGCAGGACTAGGAAAGATTTGGGATCAAGGGATAGGGAAGAAAAAGACAACATTTTGTCCAGGTATTCTGGCTGGCATTCCCTGTATTTCCAATTCGTTATTAAGCTGTCACAGAGCATAGGCTAGGCCAAGCAGCTGATCCCAGGAAAAGTCAGACGTAAGGTTTATTAACATGACTCCCCTCCAGTTTTGCTACACTTCACACAGCCCAGTGGCAAATCTGTCTCAGCTTCATCTAAACTTGGTATTTCAGACATTAATAAAATAACACACTTAAGAAAAACTGAGTCTTATGAGATCCTTACAAACACGAAGACAGACCATCTGAACATCCACAATTCTGGCCCAGATCTAACCTGAACAGACTGTAAAGGCCTCTTCCTAAAAATCCAGAACTCCAGTTTCTCAGACATTAACCTCCTCCAGCAACAAAGTTATAAAAACACACCATCCAGTCCATGGCATGTGAGGAACCCCTGCCCTATCACATCCAACAGCTGGCAGTGGCTCTCCTCCCCATCAGATTATCATTCCAGTCTGCCAAGCCGCTCCACTTGGATCCCAGGCTCAAACCCGTGTCAGCTCCCGGGGCGACTACTGCGACCAGAACCCAAACCCTCTGCACTTCAGCACCACAAAATGGTTCGGCACTGACGAACGACACACACCACAAAACGGAAGCCACAGTGAAAGAGTTTAAAAGCTTAAAAACAATCTTCCAAGTGCATGTCAAAACTAACAGGGGGCAGCTGGTAGCGGAGGAGGAAGGAGCTGCCACCTCCTGCATCCTCCTCCCGGCAAGGAGCTCGGGGCGCTGGGGACACCCCGGACCAGCCAGGAGGGTGAGGGCTGTGCACATCGACTGCTGGGCACTAGCAGTAATTAGACTACAATTATTAGCATCGCTGTAATCGGCTAATAATGGGAAGTGCTGCATTTTGGTCAGCCGGTTTGGCCATCAGTTGTACTAACAACAAATGTTAACTCTTGACTCCGCTTACAAGGTCAGGATCGCGGGGTAATGCAGGTCGTAGCTGTGTTTTTCTAGCCCATACAAATTGCATGGAGTATAATGCAATCTTATTTAAAATGTTAATTACTCTTCCCTGGTTTCTGTTTTCAAGGACTCTGGTAAGATTAACATTTCTACAAACTAATTATGTTTGCTGTGAAAAACCTATTAATATGCAAAAATTATATTAAATATTTTTATGATGCATCCGTTTTCACAAAGTGTAATCAAAAGCCTCATTTTGAGGAGTGCCATGCCCTATTTAGCAATTAATTCCTGAAAACAATTAGGCAAAAACAGCTCAAGAGATATAAGAGGACCTTTTAAAGCTCTTCCTGAAACTGTATTCTTTTGGCATTCTGGAAATATCAGTTTTAAGTACTGTCAGGAGATAGCCGTACTTTTAGAACCATTTCTAAGCTATTTTAAGATCCAGAACACAAACTGTTCCCCGCACAGATGTGTAAGCTAAACAAAAAGGTTGCAACACATGAAATGAAATTCCTGAGAAAACTTCTGACATAGATGCTCACACACTGCTCCTGCTCCTTGAGAGCTCTGCGCAGAGCAAGAAGGTTGAAAAACATTTCACCACCAGATGGAAAACATCAAGCCGTAGCTCCTAAGTGCAGACGGTATTTGCGCAATTACCAACGACTGATTTAACTCAGCTTCTGAAGTGAAATGAATGTGTCAGTGTTCCTTCACATGGTACCGCTTTCAAAACATGCCAAGGTGGGAGCCTGCTCCGTTCCTCTCGCTCTGAAGAGGAGCGCTTACTCCTCCAGCACTTTTCCAAGACTTCTTCTTCAGTAGTAAGAATAGAAGTCTTTTAACCTTACCATTTAAATGTCAATTTAATCTAGTTCTGCTTAAAAAAGCTGTATAAAGGAAAGATGACCTAACAAAAAGTTCTTCTAAAGCAAAACATGAACATGCCTGCCACAACGTAAGTCTACAGACAAATAAGCAAAATAAAGACTTGAATGCACACAAATATTGAGACACTGAACAGCAACAAGGAGCATTTGAGCATTTTGCCACCACTGCACTGCTGTGCTAAGACAAGAGTGCTTCATAACGTGTAAAATTACAAGTGCTTCCCTAAGATTAATTATCTCTAATTCAAGCCTGAAGTAGCAATCCACTGACAATACACAATGAATAATGAATGTAAGCGCAAGATAAAAGGATTCGGTTTTGAATCACAAACACAGGGGTCTCCGATACTGGAGGGAAAGGGAAGGAAAGATGGAACAACGTGAAGCAGAAACGTTCAACACCATCTGCAGTTGTATTGAAATGTGCAGCTCCACCTAATAGTTTGAGTAGCCGAGGTTTATTTTAAAAATACCATATCAAACAAACAATATCCAGTCAGTGACAGTAAGACTACAGTTACAAGTCTTGTGTTACATTCTTAAAATACACCATTTTAAGCCCCTCATATCTAAGTTCATACCAGTTCCACACTTCACAGCTCCACCTAACACAAAACCAACCGTCAGTGCTCACACTGTCCTGCTTTGTAATGCGCTGACTGATTATCAAATGAAGGGCAGAGACTTTGTGCAACAGGGGGGGCTCCCGAAGCTTTTCAGTCCTTCCTTTAGGTCTGAAATAGAAGGAGCATCTTGCCAAGCCTGATATCATTGAAGAACTGTTGCTCAAGAAGTTGGTCCAATCTAAGAACTTTGAAAAAAAGGTGATCTGTACCTGTGTTGTTATACACAGTCAAACAGCGGGGAGAACGACAGTAGAAGTGGTAACTTTTATAAATATAACTGATCAACAAAGACAAGTAGGTTGCATTTCCATGGAACAAAGACTGGTCAGAGAGGTAGGAGTTTATTACATACCATAAAATGCACCTCCTCTCTGATGCCCCTGTTTTTGCTATTCTGTAGCATTTTGAAATTTAATTACCAGTCTTGGTTCTGGAAGTATCTTGCAGGCTTCTGGAAAGAACAAGGACCAAGAGACGAGAGATAAAACAATTGTAACCATTTACAAAAGATGTTCCGTGGTTTTGTCTTTTGAGAACAGTTTGTGAGGATTTCTTCCCCTTTCCAAGCAACCACTAGAGTGCTTATTGCCCAGAATGACATGTAGTGGTACCTAAGGGTATTGATGGTTCTTTTGCAAGGATTATTTACAGTGGTAGTGGTAGAGATGCTCCGCTTCTTCCTCAGGCTATTCCATGTATTTTGGACTTCACACTTGTTAAGAAACTTAACTAGAAGCTCTTCAAATGTAGACTGCTACATTAGTAGCTTATCTGCAGTTGATCTTCCCTGATGTTTCTTCGACCCAGTGTCACTCAGACATTAGTGAAAGTGAAGAATAAAGATTTGTTTCATAATTCTGGTTTTATTTAGGTAGTATTACAACAGCATCTCAAAAACATGGTTCCGTGAAAAAAGCGAGCACCTAATCATGATAAATACCACTTCCCTAACTCCAAGCAGGCTAACCATACACAGGAAGATGAAACATGAAGGGTAGAACGAGAAGAAAACACCCAACAATTAATTTTATGTATTCTGGTTAAACTGCTAGAAAGAAATTGCAAATTAAATAGTTTTCACCCTGCTACATATCCGACTGTAAACCAAATCAAGATTTCTACTTCTTCATATCATCTGGACTCAGCAACAACCACAGACTCAGAAAGAGCGCTTTCTGTCACCATCTGCTTGTCCTTCCTCCCACAGCATCGTACTGCCACTTGCTTCTGCTCACGTTGAGTTGCACAAACATACATTTTGTACACATTAATGCAACATTTATCAATATTGTACATATTTCAGCCAAGTACAATTTTAATAGCAGGAAATAAACATTCTTGTCAGAAAGCTTCACTAAAAATAAAAAAAATAAAAATCAAGGCTGGCAATCCTTTTGGAACAAATAAAGGCCTGAGATCCAGTAAGACTGGGAGAGGATAACTGAAGAATAACAGCCACATCAGACCTTGAAGGCAAAGACAAGCAGAGGGAACCACTGGTCAAATAGACAGGAAGGGAGCTACGGACTCAACCCAGCCAGGAAAATGAAGCTTTTTGGGGGGAGGAAGAAAGAGGGAGAATAAGACTCGCAAACTCAGAAAGGAAGACATGTAGTTGTTAAGATGTGAGATGAAAAAGGGAAGATAATGGGAAAACAGAAATAAGTCCAGATCTCAGTGTGTCGGTTTTCTTCTTTTTTGTTTGTTTTTGTTTGTTTGCTTGTTTTTGCTCCCGCTTTTTGTTGGTGGTGTTTGTTTTTTGTTTTTGTTTTAAACATGAGGTGTGGGATTTGGAGACACTATCCCAATAGAGAAACATGGCAAGTAAGCCAATCCAGGTAGTATTTCATGATACAGCTAGGAAGTACCTTTTTTATTTTTTTTCCCTATAGGTTACCCAAGTCATACTTTCTATTCCAATAGCATTCTACA